>NW_017728943.1:130076437-130110321 GCF_001723895.1 Crocodylus porosus
TGAGTCTGCTGGAGCGTGCTAATCAGCATGCTCTAGCAGCCTCCGCCTCTCATGTATTCAGTGTCTCTGTGCTTCAAAACGGTGGCAGCGGTGCTTTAACTAAAGTCCACTGAATGAGCTTTAAAGCACCCCCACCGCCATTTTGAAGTGTGGGACACCGAATACACAAGACACTGTGGGTGCTTTAATTAGAGTGGCTCTCAGAGCTGCTCTAATTAAAACACCCCGCACCCCAGAGCACATGTAAAGATGCCTTATGTGCTCAGGACACTGGCATAAGCAACACAAGCAAAAGTGCATGCTTGTTGCATCTTCATCAGGAGGGTTTGCTGATATTTTGGCATGAGTAGTTAAACGTAGATAAGATCATTGGTTTGGAGGGCTGGAAGTATTCCTTTGTCCCCAGCCTCTTCACAAAACCTGTTTACTTCAGCATTGCTAACCTGTCATTTTAGCAGCAACATCCAGTTACTTTCAGACAGGGGCTAAATGTCCAGTGTCACTACATTGTTCCCAGAGTCTGACCTGACTTTAAAGGGAAAAGTAATTAAATTTGGGACAGATAGAGAGCAAGCAGGAATAGTAAGGAATAAAACTAGGATTAAAATGGGGCATAATTCAATTAAGGAAAAAGAATATGTAAACAGTGAGTGAAGACCATTTACTAATATCCCTGGTATTATATCTACCAAAACTTAGGTGTTTTTTTACAATGTCAGCAGCTGAATTTGTTTTGATTCCAGTCCTGACCTGTTCACAGTAGTCAGAAGGATCATCCTGTCTTTGACTATGCTTAGAGAAAACAATGGGAAGAAGGAATTACTCATGGTGGTAAAGCATAATATCACAATTTCTGCTTAATATCACATCATGTTTCATTCATACAGCCACATACATCTCACATCCAGGCCTAAAATCTTGCATATTGTCTTCCATGCCACAACATCTCTGTGATATATCCTCGTTATCTATCCACAGAACTAAAATTCTTCTCCATTTCCTATCTCAGTTACTGACTTGTTCCTTTCCTTGGTCTTGACCAATGCAATCTTACCCTGCTGATAGTCATCCAGAATAATGCAGGAAAGATTATGTTCCTAGCCTATCACCTTGACATTATTTCTATATAATGCCATTGACTATAATTACCATAAATATATATCTACATGTTTGCCACCATATATCACCATTGACTTTCCCTCCTATGTCACATAAAACAATATGCTTTTATTTACTTTTCAAGCCCTTCTCAGACCACCCCCATTTTAAATATCATCCCCCAATTCAGTACAAAAAGGTCAGCTACCAAATTGGAACAACTCAAGATGCCAGCTGCCACAACCCAGTTGCTGTACTTTCAAGCAAGACTCAGAGGAACAAAACCAACAAAAGTCTCCCTTTTAACACTAACTCCTATAAAAAATGTCTTACAAAACCAGAGTAACTTTTCAAATATTTCACCCCACTATGAATGCCCCTGACTTTCAAAGAGAAAGCCCTCTTCTTGGAAAGCAAAGACAGTGAAAACATGGGAAAAGTTTCTTCTACTTCTCCCTCACATCTTAGTACTAGTGATTTGGATAACTTTCTCTTACATTCAATGTAGCTCATTAAGTGTGTTGTGATAGACCATCTTTTATAAAAACATAGCATTTTCTGAGGAAGAGGCATCAACCGTAAGTCACAACCATTTTGGCTAGGTCTGGAATCTGCTATGGCATATGTGTGGATAGAGTTCATGCCAAAATTAGTGTTAGTGAATATTATTGAAGCAAAGTACAAGATTTGTTCGAATGGAAAAATGTTTTTTCAGCTAGGCAAGGATTTTTGTGATATCTTTACTGGACCAACTGTAGAGATGAGAGGGACACAGACATTTTTTGGCTAGTACTGTACCCTCTGGTTTCAATCAGGGTTTTTTGTCCTAATCAGAAAAGAATGTCCTCCACTCAGTAGACACAGATATTGCTCCATAAATGGGAAAAGCAGCCGGTGACATTAGTTTGGTCTAAACTGATGAATCTTTAAACCACATCTTCACCTGGAAAGAAACACTTATGATAAAAGTCTGAAAGAACTAGGCAATCAGGGCTCATTGTAGAGGTGATATCTTTTATTAGACCAACAAGATTTTTGCAAAAAAAAAAAAAATCTTTATTTGCAAGCATTCAGGTACAAACACCCTTCATCAGGCATCAGAGTAAAGGTTGTAAAAGTTCATTTTAAAAATCAGCTAAAATTTGATATCTTCCATGAAAGAACTAGGTGTATTTAATTTGTAGAAGAGAAGACTACTGGGAGATTTGATAACAGTCTTCAAAGGGATGACGAGGTTGAACGGTTATAAACTCCTGCAAGACCGTTTCAGCCTGGACGTAGGGAGGAATTTCTTTGCTGTCCAAGCCCCCAGGGTCTGGAATAGCCTGCCACCAGAGGCTGTTCAAGCACCCACATTGAATGCCTTCAAGAGAAATTTGGATGCTTATCTTGCTGGGATCCTATGATCTCTGCTGACTTCCTCCCCTCAGGCAGGGGGCTGGACTCGATGATTTTCCGAGGTCCCTTCCAGCCCGATTGTCTATGAAATCTATGAAATACCTGAACAGAGCAGGAATGGAGGTGGGCTTTTCTCTGTGACCACAGGGGATAGGATGAGGAGCAATGGCCTCAAGATGAAGCAGAGGAAATTTAGACTGGAGATTAAGAGGAACTTTCTAACTCTGAGAGTGGTCAAGCCTTGAAACAGAGAAGTTGTGCAATTTCTATCCCTGGAAATTTTCAAGGGCCAGTTGGACAGACACTTGGCTGAGATAGTTTAATCACAGATACTCCTGCCTAGATCTGGGGACTGGACTAAGTGATCTCATGAGGTTCCTCCCAGCCCTACTTTCCTACGAGGCCTGATCCTATCTAAGCAATCTAATTAACTACCAGGTCAGCTAAACAAAGCATGAAACTAGAGTGACACTCTGTGGCCAAATAGGAGTAGTGCAACTTTTTCCTCTATTCCCATCATACAACAATACAGTATCTTTGTGTTGACTGATATGATTTTTATGCTGCTCTTCTCCAAAAAGTCTCAAGGTAGTTCACAGTAAAAGACAGAATAACTTATAAAGAAACAGATAAAATGTAAAATAAGAATGTGTGTGTGTGTGTGTGTGTGTGTGTGTGCAGAACAACATAAAAAAAATAGATAAAATGTAAAATAAGAATGTATGTACACATGGCATATAACAAAAGTACCTCAAACAGAATTTTTATTTCTAATTATTATATTTTCATAGGAAAACTAGAAACCTCAGAACCAGATTTCAGTCACTATATGTAACCCTTTATGACCTGGTCCATAATTTGATTTCTTTTCTTGCATGTCTGCCTAGTACAGCTTTTGTTTTCACCTTTGAAATCTTGCTGCCTCAAAAGCAGAAAGATGGCTCATGACCCCACAAAGAGCAAAAGCTTGTTTTTGTTCTGACCAGTTTTGAAAAGAGTGAATGTTGTTCACAATTGTCATATGCACACTATGATGGTGGCATCGATGCACGAGGCACCAAGATGGCGAGCCCCGCCCTCCTTCCCGCAACCATCACAAAAGAGTAAAACAAACGCTGCCATACCACTACTTTCATTATCAGAGCATCACCAACATAGGTGAGGTCGGCCAGTCTGCAACGCCAAATAAGGCCTGAACACAGCACCCTGAGAGGTGATAGGTGAAAACAGCCAGCTCACCGTTGAACGCGTCACCCGAGTGATATAAGGGAGTGTGCAGCCGCACTCAAGCAAGGTCGTTCATCACCTGCTTCGATTATCACAAGGGACGCTAGCCTGATCACCTAGCTTCCGCCTCCCATTTGCAATTTGCAACCGCCGAACACCGCTTCATTGCCGGCCCCAACATGATTAGCAGCCTACTTCTCTGCATCTCGTTTCTCTCCTCAACGCTCACTGTGAGTAAATAAACCTCTACCTTCAACTACTCTCCACCTCCGTGACTATCACCTCACCACCTCCTATCGGGCGACATGAGCTGGACTCATGTTAACTGTCCCATAGAGAGCTAAACGACCCTTCTAACCCCGCCATTCTGATCCCTTGCGCTGTGATCGGATAGCAGCATGACAACAATTTCTTTGAAACAAAGCTACTCATCTGTGGCGAGGCATGTAGAACAAGATACATCCCAAAATTTCAGTGGAACAAAAGACTTCCCCAGCCTGTAGGTATGTTGCTGGTTCCTTCTCCCTAGATGCAGTGCCTTGCACTTGTCTGTGTTGAATTCCATCCTATTCTCATCTGCCCACCTCTGTAATTTGTCTGGATCTAGCTGGCTTCTGTCCCTCCCCCCCAGCGTGTCCACCTCACCCCACATCTTGGTGTTGTCAGCGAATTTAGACAGCGTGCATTCCACACGCACATCCAGATCACTGATAAAGATGTTGAACAGTACAGGCCCCAGGACCGAGCCCTGGGGGACTCCACTGCCCACATCCCTCCAAGTCAAAAATGACCCATCCACCACCACTCTCTGAGTGCAACCATCTAGCCAGTTTGCCACCCATCCGACTGTGTAGGTATCAATGCCACAGTCACCAAGTTTTTTTAAGAGAATGTGGTGGGAAACCGTGTTGAAGGCCTTCTTAAAGTCCAGGAAGATTACATCCAGCCCAACCCCCTCGTCCAGGGACTTTGTGACCTGATCATAAAAAGAAACCAAGTTAGTCAGGCAGGACCTGACCTCAATGAACACATGTTGGTTGCCCCTAAGCATTACCTCCCCTGCTGGGCCCTTGCAGATGTGCTCCTTGATGATTTTCTCAAAGGTCTTCCCAAGGACCAAGGTAAGACTGACTGTCCTATAACTGCTGGGTCCTCCTTTCTCCCCTTGTAAATGGGGACCCCATTGGCCCTTTTCCAATCCTCTGGTACCAGGACAGTGCCCCATGAGTGTTCATAGAGCCATGCCAGGGGCCCCACTATGACCCCCTGCCAATTGCCTCAGCACCCTTGAGTGAAAAGCATCTGGACCTACTGATTTAAACACGTCCAGCCTCTCCAAAGCTTCCCTAACTAGGCCGTCCCTGACCCTAGGCATGGCGGTGCTTCTCCTGGGTCCATCCACAATTCTAGTGGGGGAGATGTCCCGATCCCGGTTCAGGAACATGTAGGCAAAGAATTAATTAAAGAGGTCAGCTTTTTTGTTTGCCGCCACCACCAGATTGCCAAGCCTGTCCTGTAGGGGCCCCACATTACCCAGTGCCTTCTTCTTACTTCCTATGTATTTGAAAAAGGACTTTTTATTATCCTTAATTCTAGTCGCTAGCCCTAGCTCCATCTCTGCCTTGGCCTTCCTAACAGCCTCCCTGAAGTCCCGAGCAATGGAAATGTAATCATCCTTGGTGACAGCCACTTGCTTCTACTGTTTGTACACCTCCTTTTTTGCCTTCAAGTATCCCTGGATGTCTTTGCCAAGCCATGGGGGCTTCTTAGCACTCCTTCCCCCCTTAGTGTGCATTGGGACTGACTCCCTTTGAGCTTGGAGGATCGTCTCCTTGAGGAACAACCACCCGTCTTGGACTCCCATCTCATTGAAGCTCCGAGACCCCAATGCCTCTCCTACTAACCTTCTTAGCTTACAGAAGTTGGCCCTCCTAAAGTCAAGGACCTCTGCCTTGCTGCTTGTTTTCACCACCCTGTGCTGGATAGTAAATTCCAGCAGGCGATGATCAATGTTGCCCAGGTGGTCGGCTTTCCACAGACCCCTCACCAGGTCGTTGCCTGTGGCAAGGACCGAGTCCAGCAAGAGATTTCCCCTGGTGGGACTATGCACCTCCTGGGTTAGGCTGAAGTCCTGTATCCCGGCTAGGAACATCCATGAGTGGTCAGAGCTGGCTGACTGCTCCTCACAGCAGATGTCTGGGTAGTTTAGGTCACCCATGACAACCACATCCCTTGTCCCTACAGCCTCCGTGAGCTGACTTGAGAATTTCAGGTCCAACTCATCCCCCTGGTGAAGCGGTCTGTAGTAGATGCCCACTATCAAGTCCCTTTCCCCATGCTCCCCCTGCATTCTTACCCACAGCACCTCATTTTGCCCATCCTCTGACCCCATCCTGATCACTGAGGACATGTATTGCTCTTTGATGTATAGCGCTACACTGCCTCCCCTTTTCCCCGCTCTGTGTTGCCTGTACCCCTCAATGTCCACTGCCCAGTCATGGGTAGAATCTCACCAGGTTTCCATGAGCCGCACTAGGTCTGGGTTTTTGCTAGCTAGCAGGAGGGTGAGTTCTTCCTGCTTATTCCCCATGCTTTGAGCATTTGTGTAAAGGCATTTGAGGCCTCCTGTAGGTGCCCGTGCCACCCCCTTGTTCCTAAGTCTCCCCTGAACCCTGTCACTTACCTGGGTAAAAATTCTTGCACACCGCTGCACAAGTTAAGTGTAGGGACCTCACCCCATCTTGAACTTACAATCTCTAATCTAGGTAGCCAGCAGGGAAAAACTCCTAAGCTAGCCCTGTGCTGAAGCACTTTCATGCCCTAGCCAGCAGGCAGCCCCAGCACTGAAGCCTCCCATGCCCAGACAGCTGGTCAGTGTCTACACATGCTCTGCAGTACATGAAAAATACTCTACAGCAGGGTCAGACTTATATTTACAAGTCCAACCCTGTTGTAGAACTTATTAATTTTGTGTGCCCTAATAGGGACACATGTAGACGCTGAGATTTTTACTGTGCAGTTAATTAGTCAACTACACAGAAAAACCTCTTATGTAGATGCACCCAGTGACTACTACTTTTTTAAATTTATGTTCTCTTTACCTTTGGGATGAAAATTTTGATTCCAGTTAAGATTTTATATTATCTCATCCTAGGCTTTTATGTATTATCTCTGTGCTCATGATATATCTTCTGTATTTGGTCTAAAATAATTGCTAGTTGTAGGCACAACTTATCCAAACCCTCTTTGCCTTCAAATCAGATTACCCTTAGCAATAAATGATAAAACACAGTGAAATGTGTCTATCAGTTTCAACGGATAATTTTCCCTCTAGCAGAAGGTCAGGCAGCCTTTAATTCCACACCACTGTGAAAATTAAACTTACTTCATCATTCTGTTACACAAGACTCCCAAGTCACATTCTTTATGAGTACAACCCCTAAAATTTCACCAGCATTCAATTATCTCTTGTGCATTTCAAAACCAGCAGCAAAAAGGGTAGTCATCCTCACCGATAAATAAAATGCTAATGTGTATATTAGTCACTAAAATTCATGGGCAAGTGTTCATGCTTCTACAGAAGAAGCTGCAAAATCAAAGGAAACCCAGATCCTCTAACCTGGCTGAAGTACTTTCTCCCCAAGGCCAGGATAGCAGGGAAAAAGGGAGCAGGGAATGACCAGATATGTCTTTTTATGACTCCCAGTGCTAGGGTAGGTAGCCATTAGCCTTAGCATTAGCAAATTGTAGGCTGCTCTATCTTCCATTCCCGATTTGTTTTCCCCAATTATAAAATGGGAAAATTCTTGCCCACATTTGTAGAGTGTTTTGATTAAAGAGTGCATAGTATGTTTATGAGCATGCTCTTAACACAAAAAGTCACAGGACATAGTGGACAGAGGGTTATATAAAAATGAATGATATAAAACATGGAATAAAGTTTATGCAATATGCCATAACGTGGGGTGCATATTATGAAGCTTGCAAAAGTCTCAAACTTTTTCACAACATAGGTCTGGAAATGAGGCTGCTTTTGTGAATCAGGAACAAAGATGAGGAACAAGCCACTCTGCACACAAAAACAATGCATACTATTGTAGAATGTGCTTATCTAACATTTATTTCTCTAAGTACAAATGTGTCCATCCTAATTAGTAAGTTCCTGGACCAAGGTGGTTTAAGAGGAAGGATGTGTAACTGCAGCATGTGTCCTGATGAAAGTACAGATTTTCATATATCTGCATCGCAATAGCATCTGCTACACGTCTGATACTACATCCCTCCAGATTTACCTTAAATCTGTCATTTTGAAAGTACTTTATGTGCACTGAACTTCTGTTGCATTACAAATTTGGAGCAGTTGCCAATTACTTATATTGGTTTATGTGTAATTTCTGTTCCTAGTCCTATAGAAACCAGGAACCAGTTTGTATTTAGCTGAGTACAGAATGACTCACAGAGAAAGAACACAACCATACTCTCTCATGAAGATGCTTTTTTTAAATTATTTTTCTTGGTCTAATATAAAATACATCGCTTACTCAATATGATGAAACACAACATTTTATTGAAGGAGAAGTTTGAATTGCTAGGACCTTGCTTAGGCATACAGTGGGAGTTAAAAATCCTACTAAGTGTCCAAGTATCATTTGAGTAACCAGCAACCTGTAGCTTCGGACTCTACACCAAAGATGGGTAAAACTGCTCTGTTTGCTCTTTTGTCTTCCCCGGATTAGGTGACTATATTTTTTCACTTTATTATGATTTTATAAGTAAAATAATTCAAACTGAATAAAAATAAAGAAGCATGATGAGGTACTCTTAGACAAATAAACCATCTCCAATAGTCTTATAAAAGCAAGACCACTATAATGCTATAGGCAGTAAAACAAGCATAACAAGCTTTTTCCATGCCTCTAGCACAGTCCAATACAAAAACTTCCTTTTTGGTATTGAGACCTGAACACCCTGTGTTTGGTTCCATATCTCCCCACAAGAGTCTCCCTCCCCAAAGCAACTACATGAAGTAAATGATGTTTAAAATCTCTATATGAACTTAAAATAACAGCATATTAATTTGGCCACAAAGGGTAAGTAGATAACCTAGCACTCAATCTGTAATCTGGCAGCAAGTCTCTGGGCTTTGCTGTACTTATTGCTTCCATATTATGGCAAAAACATAGATCATCTTAGAGCCTAGGGGTGAAGTCACTCACTTAGGTGAGAGGAAACAAGTTAAAATCTGCCTTCCAAATAAGGCACAGGACAGAGTTGAACCTGCATATCCCAAATTGCAGAGACAATGCCTATAAAGAGACTACAAGCTCCTTCTGTTTATTGTGAGAAAGGAAAGGGCTCACTAGTTTGAGTAGCTAGTATAAGTAAGGGTAACCAAGAGTAAATTCCAAGTAAAGGGAGGTGCCTAACTTCCCTTGAGCATGGCAAGCAAAGTCCCTAAGGCAACCAACTTTTTGGAAGTAAAATCAGGAAAGTTTGGATGCTCTGAAGACCTCTTGAACCTGAAATTGATACCATTCTGAGTTTTGATTATTGTAGCTGGTGTACAATGGGGACAAAACCTTGATCATTGACATCAATGACATGCGCAAACATCCAGAACTGATGCTGCTCTCTTGGGGTGGCTGCCACAGTTCGTGCTGTTACAATGATTTGCCACTAGATGGTATGGGAGCCTGTTTGCATTTAATAATACTACTCAAGGATATAAGGGGACAAATGACATGTACAACAGTTGACTTAAACTGGTGCAGTTTTAACCAGGAGCTTTTCCTGGGTAACTCTGTACTGGCTTCAAGTAAGTTATACCAGTATAGAGATTTTCATTACCTGTGGTCCTCTTATTTTTTATACAGCACATAAGTATACAGCACTTGTTTATATTAGCACAGCACATTAAAAAAGCATAAATGTATGATCTGCCTTGGCCTTTCATTTGGTGTAATGGGGGTGTCATTTGTCTGTATGTTTCGATTTGGTTTTTGGTTTTGGTTGTTTTGGTTTAGTTTATGTCATTCTGGAAGGGGTTTGTGTTTTCTGAGCTACTGTTTGAAAAAAAAAATCTAAGCATCAGCCAAGCAGAAAAGTTCCCAGGCATTCTCATATTTCTCGATTTGACTCAGGATCCTGTCAGTAGAATTCAATGGGATTGTAATTTCTTTAGGTGGGCAGATGGCAAGACAACACACAAAGAATTACAATAATCAGTGAGGAATGTTGCTAAGACATGAATTAATGTTTCCAAAGCCATAAAGTCTAGGATTTTATGGGGATGAACTATGTTATGGACCCACAGTGCAAGCATGTGCTCATCAAAAAATTACCAGAACTGAATCAGTGCTTGGCTGATTTGTACTACCTGACCTTTGAGGCTGCCACCACCTCAAAGGGTTTACTATGGTAAAAAAACCCTGCAAAACTAGGATAGGTGATCAGCAGGGATTCTGGTTTTCTCTGTTTTAAAATTGCAATTTTTCCAATTTAAAAAAACACACACACAAATTATCTGATTAAAAAACACAAAATCCACATTTTTCTACAATTAAAATGAAATGCCACTATGTGTGTGTGTGTGTGTGTGTGTGTGTGTGTGTGTGTGTAGTTATCAGTTGAACACAATGTTTTATTGATATATTTACAATTTTAAATTAATACAGAAGCCTACCAATGCATCAATCATTATAATAAAATAAATTCTAAATACCTATAAATGTTGGCATTTGATTTTGTATTTTTTACTATGGAAAATCACAGCTCCCCCTGCCCCGTTTGCCCACCAGGATGTAGGTCCAGCTGCAGCTGCGCTCCGTCCCTCCCAGCTTTGTGGCCCTGAAGAACCCAGCTAGCCAGTGCCCTGCCCATACCATTGTCCCTCACTCCCAACCCTGCTGGTGCCCCTCACTCCCCACTCAGAGCCCCCAGATAATGCTGGTGCCCCTCACCCCCAAGCCACAGCCCCTTAAGCCTGATGATGTCCCTCACTCCTAACCCACAGCCCCCTGGGCCCTGCTGGTGTCCCTTACTCCCCAACCACAGACCCTCATTCCCCCAGCCCCACTGATGCCCCTCACTCCTAACCCACAGCCCCCCCTGCTGGCACCACTCACTTGTGACCCACAGCCCTCCCCCCCTAGCCCTGCCAGAGTGGACCCCCAGCTGCCAGTGCTATGGGGCCAGGAACTCAAGTCTATAGCCCACCCTGGCTGCCACACGTGGGAGGTGATGGCTGCTGCAGCCCAAGTGGAGCATGGAGCCTGGCTCTCCATCCCCCACAGACAGCATCGCTGGAGCAGAGCCCATTGCATGGGGGGCAGGATGGATGCAGACTGGCAACTACAGGCTTGGGGTTCCCCACCTTGCTGCCCTTCCCCTGGGGGCCTCCACGGTCCACTGGGCAGGACCCGGCATGGCAGGGCAGAGTAGGGCAGAGCAGGGCAGAGAGGCTCAGTGCCACTGCTGGGAGTCCCACACCACCATGGTGAGCCACCCCCTGCCCAGCTGGCAGCAGCAGAGGTGGTGGTGCAGAGTTGTGCCCCCTGCTGCTGTCGGGTGGGCAGGGGGTGCCTCGCCATAGTGGTGCAGGGCTCTCGGCAGTGGCACCAAGCCTCCCCATCCCACTCTGCCCCAGGGTCCCACCAACTAGGCCACGGAGGTCCCCAAGGCGAGGGCAGCAGAGTGGAGAGCCCTGAGCCTGCAACCACCAGTCCACATCCACCCCCCCTCCACTAGGCTCTGCTCCAGCCACGCTGCCCACAGGGGAGGGGGAGCCGGGTTTCATGCTCTGCTAGGGACATAGTAGCCACTGCCTCCCACAAACAGTGGGTCCCTGGCCTACATCGACCCCTGCCCTATGCACAAATCTGGCTGGCCCACACCCCCCATGCCCCTCCCAGGAGTGTACACAGTGGTGGGGAGCCAGCCCCGTCGCTGCCCCCTGGACGAGCTACCCATGGCTCCATCCCACATTCCCACCCTGGCCCTGGGCCCCAAGCCCTGGGCCCTATGCACCACCCTGGCTGGGCAGCACACCAAGCCCTGCCCAACTCTTTTCTTCCTCCTTCCCTCCCTCCCTCATTATGGGGACCTCAATCCCACCCACCACCCCCAACGTACCTGTGGGAAGCTACGGGAGTTGTTCTCCATGCTGCTTGCATGCACATGCTGTCCCCTGCCTGATTGCTGTCCTCTAGCCCCTCCCCAGCCCCTTGAAGTCTGCCAGCCTGCAAGGGAAAACCCACCGTTTCCTGTGTTTTTCTTCTTTAAAGGAGAAAATCTGCATTTTTCTCCTGACAAAAGGAAAATCTGTGTTTTTCCTTAAAAATGCATCTCGTTAAAATGAAAAAAGCCAACTCTTTCTACATTTTTCCTTGGTGATCATCCATTTTGCGGGATTCAGAAATCTCCTATGTTAAAATCAGGTAGCTGAAATGAGGTAAATGGGGTAGTTTAATTAGCTGAAATCAAATGGAGTTTTTCTGTTTGCTTTATTGCGCCATTACTTTAAGACTAAATGGAGGGAGGAGAAATAATTCAGTTCCTGCCATCAGTTATTTTAGTAGTTGGAACAGTAAAGCAGGGAACATGGGCATAGAAAGTAAGGAGCAAAGGGCAAAGACATCAAGATGACCATTAATTATTTATTTACCACCGACAATAAACTAAACATTGTACAAGGCAAAGACATTCCTGACTTCAGATAGGTCGCAGTCTATACAAGTGAGATAAGCTCTGGAAAGTCCAAAAGAGGGAGTGAGTTAAGATAGCATTTATTAGCATTATGGGCTTGTTCTTATCAGTTATACTTTTACGAGAAAAGAAACAATGTTAACAAGCTGTTTGAGCACCATTGCCTTTGACAATGTGATAAAAGAACCAGAAAGCATTGGAGGCAGTCCAGGCTGCTGATATAGATGTAAGTATGCAAAATTGGGGCCTACCAAAGGAAAGTAAATTCTTACCTGTAGCTCACATTTGGATTAACAGTTAAAGAACTATTATACATTACACTTACCACATAGTAACCATATTGTAAACACTAGCGCATGAGCAGAGGGAGAGGGAAGTTACAGCTGGCCAGGAGCAGGGGGGTTTGCAGGTTCCCTGCTACTGGCCAGAGTGCCCAGCTGGCTGAACCCCCTGCCCTCCACAGCCAGCTGCAAACCCCACCCTGCTCCTATGGCAGCTCCAGCCCAAGGCCCTTGAAAAGCCTCCAGGCAGTTTGAGTCCTGGGACACAACAGCAGGGTGCCTGGGTGGGGTTCTTGGCCTCTGCTACCCCTACAGAGGCTATGGGCTACCTGTGCCAGTCTGTCTGTACCCCAGTGCCACTGCCTGGCACCTCAGTGCCACACAGCTGGCAGGCCCATGCCATCAAGCCTTGCAGGCTGCTGCAGGCTCTTGTCAGGCCCCCCAGCACCCAGGCCCAGCTGCAGCCAGCTCCTGGCAACCACAACCAGGGCCAGCTACCCACAGCCAACCCCCAGCAGCCTGCCTTGACCCTGCAGGTGCTGCAGGGCATTGCCTCACCATGCAGCTGCTGATCCCACACTGTGCCCCTGCACTGGGCACTGCAAGCAGCTGCCCAGGAGTGGTAGCACAGGGAAAGCCAAGCGGAGACCCAGAGAGCTGATGCGGGAGTTCCAATGGTGTCATTGCTGACACCATACGCCACTACCTGGGGCCCCAACAGGTCACAGGAGGAAACTGGTGACCTTGTGGTGCTGTTTGGTGAGGAGGAGGTACAGTGAAAGTTCGTAAAGTTCACCCAGGTCTATGAAGGGGTGTCAGGCTGGATGCAGGAGCACAGGCATGACCAGCTGATGTGACAGTGCCGCATAGAAGTCAAGGCCTTTTGGGTATAATGGGTCACCATCACTGATCACAATCATCGGAAGTCCATGCCCTTTATACAAAAACCGGATGTCATCCTTGTGCTCAGGGACCCAGGCCACATCTGTGCTGTGCACAGCAGCACAGGTGGCCTGCCCGAGGCCCTGTTCCAGCTGCTTGGGCTAGTGTGGAGGCAGCTCCCCAGACACAGCTAGGGAACAGATTCAAGGCCCTGGCAGCCTTGGAGGAGAAGAGCGAAGGAGATGCCTCCGGGGGGGACGGTGCTGCTTTACACGCGGCACATTCCAAGCAGGGACAGAACACTATGAGAAAGAAACATGGAGTTCTTGTCATCGGAGACTCCATCCTGAGGGGAGCAGAGGGTCCCATCTGCTGATACGACCCTATGGTGTGTGAGGTCTGCTGTCTACCTGGGGCTTGGATCCAGGATATTACAGACATGATCCCGAAACTCATTCGACCTTTGGACCAGCACCCCATGGTCCTCATCCATATGAGAACTAATGACACAGTGGGTAGCAGTCCAGACTGCATCATGAAGGACTACGAGGCCCTGCGAACCAAGCTCAAGGAGACGGGGGTGCAGGTGGTATTCTCCTCCATTCTCCGGGTAGGTAGATGCGGTCGGCACCACAAGGCCTGCATTGGAGTGGTCAATCAGTGGCTTCGGAACTGGTGTCACCAGGCAGGCCTCAGGTTCCTTGACAACGACCCACTTTTTCGCACAGGGGGCATGCTCGGGTGGGATGGGGTTCACCTCTCCCCTAAGGGCAAGCGTCTCTTCTCTTCCAGATTGGCTGATCTCATATGGCGTGCTTTAAACTAGCTCTGCCGGGGGATGGAGCCAGGGGGAAATGATGACGCTTCCCAGCCACAACAGGTGACAAGCACAAAAAGTACTTAGGTAAGTGACGGGGTCCAGATAATCCTGGGTTCAGGAGGGCACAGCATACACCCACAGAAGGCCTTAAATTCCTCTACACTAATGCACGTAGTATGGGGAACAAGCAGGAGGAACTTGCCCTCCTGCTAGCTAACACAAACCCAGACATAGTGGGGCTGACTGAAACGTGATGGGATTCAACCCATGACTGGGTGGTCAACATCAAGGGCTACAGACTATACAGGCGGGACACAATGGGGAGGAAAAGTGGGGGTGTGGCACACTGTGTCAAAGAACAATACACATCCTCAACAAACAGCACTGGGTCAGAGGAAGGGTAGACCAAAGTGCTCTGGGTCAGAATACAAGGGGGTTGGGGGGAAAGGGACTTAACAGTGGGTGTCTACTACAGACCACCCAACCAGAGGGAAGAGCTGGACCAGGAATTCTCAGGTTAGCTCACAGAGGCAGTTAAGTCAAGAGATGTGGTCATCGTGGGTGACCTAAACTATCCGGGCATCTGCTGGGAGGAGCAGTCAGCTAGGTCTGACCGCTCACATAGGTTCCTAGCAGAGATACAGGACCTCCACCTAACCCAGGAGGTGCACAGTCCCACCAGGGACTTTTCTGCCTCTGTGCTGATGAGAAGGGAGTTCCCCAGCCTGTAGGTATGCTGCTGGTTCTTTCTCCCTAGGTGCACTACCCTGCACTTGACAGTATTGAACCCCATCTTATTCTCATCCGCCCACCCTTGTAACTTGTCTAGATCCAATTGCAGCCTGTCGCTCCCTTCTGGCATGCCCACTTCTCCCCACATCTTAGTGTCATCTGCAAATTGGAACAAATTTCACCCCCTTGTTCAAGTCACTGATGAAGATGTTGATCCAGTGCAGGGTGTCAAAGGCCTGAAGCAAGGCAGCGGCCCTCAACTTCAGGAGGGCCAATTTCAATAAATTAAGGAGATTAGTCAGGGAGGCACTGAGGTCCCAGAGGGGAGGGGAGTTGGGAGTCTAAGAGGAGTGGTCATTCCTTAAGGAGACGATCCTCCGAGCCCAAAGGGCGACAATCCTAATGTGAGTCAAAGGGGGCAAGAGTGCTCAAAAGCTCCCACGGCTCACCAAAGGCATTCAGGATCATCTGAAAGCTAAAAAGGAGGCATACACCCAAGAAGAAGGGAGGGGCCATCACCAAGGAGGATTACACCTCCATTGCTTGAGACTGTAGTGGGGCTGTTAGGAAGGCTAAGGTGGACACAGAACTGGGACTAAAGACCCAGATCAAAGATAACAAGAAGTCCTTTTTTAAATACATAGGGAGTAAAAAGAAGGCACCAGGTAATGTGGGGCCCCTGCAGGACACGCTTGGCAATCTGGTGGTTGCATCAGATGTTAAAGCTGACCTCTTTAACAAATTCTTTGCCTCCATATTTCTGAGCAGGGACAGGGACATCCCCCCCACTGGAATCCTGCACGAACTCGGGAGGGGCACAGCCAGGCTCAGGGTCAGAGAGGACCTGGTCAGGGAACTTCTGGTGGGATTGGATGTGTTCAAATCGGCGGGTCCAGATGATCTCCACCCAAAGGTTCTGAGGGAATTGGCAGAAGACATTGTGGGAGCCCTGGCACAGCTCTGTGAGCACTCATGGTGCTCTGGAGAGGTGCTAGAGGATTGGAAAAGGGCCAATGTGGTCCCCATTTTCAAAAAAGGGAGGAAGGAGGACCCAGGAAACTATAGGCCCATAAGTCTTACCTCAGTCCTGGGGAAGCTGTTTGAGAAAACTATCCAGGAGCACATCTGAGGGACCAGCAAGGAAGATTATGCTTAGGGGCAACCAACATTGGTTTGTTAGGGGCAGGTCCTGTCAAACCAACCTAGTGGCCTTCTACGACCAGGTCACAAAATTCTTGAACGCAGGTGTCACGGTGGACGTAGTCTTTCTGGACTTTGGAAAGGCCTTCGACACTGTCTTTCACCCCATTCTCATCAAAAAAATTAGGCGATTGTGGCGTTGATGCCTACACAGTCAGATGGATTGCAAATTGGCTGGAGAGCCACACCCAGAGAGTGTTGGTGGACGGTCATTTCCGACCTGGAGAGAAGTGGGCAGTGGGGTTCCCCAGGGCTCAGCTCTTGGGGCCCATACTGTTCAACATCATCATCAGCAACTTGGACAAGGGGTTAAAAAGCACCTTGTTCAAGTTTGTGGATGACACTAAAATGTGGGGAGAAGTGAGCATGTTAGAAGGCGGGGGCAGGCTACACCTAGACCTGAACAGGTTACAGGGGTGGGCAGATGAGAACAGGATGGGTTTCAATACTGACAAGTGCAAAGTACTGCACCTGGGGAGGAAGAACCAGCAGCATACCTACAGGCTGGGGAACTCCCTTTTCGTCAACACAGGGGCAGAAAAGGATCTTGGAGTCATCATTGATGCCAAGATGAACATGAGCCGCCAGTGGAAGGATGCACTCAGTAGGACCAACCGTACCCTGTCTTGCATCCACAGATGCATCACAAGCAGGTCCAAGAAGGTGATACTCCTCCTCTATGCGACACCGGTCAGGCTGCAGCTGGAGTAGTGTGTCCAGTTCTGGGCACTGCACTTCAGGAGGGATGTGGACCGCATTGAGAGGGTCCAAAGGAGAGCCACTCGCATGATCAGGGGGCAGCAGGGCAGGCCCTACAAGGAGAGGCTACAAGACCTGAACCTGTTCAGTCTTCACAAGAGAAGGCTGGTGACCGTCTATAAATTTACCAAGAGGCACCAGCGGAGAATGGGAGAGACCCTGTTCCCCCCAACCACTACCAGGAATAACTAGGAATAACAGCCACAAGTTGACTGAGAGTAGACTCAGGATAGATATCAGGCGGTGCTACTTCACAGTCAGGGTGGCTAAGATCTGGAACCAACTTCCAAGTGAAGTGGCGCTCGCTCCTACCCTGGGGGTCTTCAAAAGGAGGCTAGATAATCACCTAGCATTCTTTCCTGCCATGGCAGGGGGTCGGACTGGATGATCTGCTCAGGTCCCTACCAACTATGAAACTATTAAAGTTGGCACTCAAAAAAGACATCAATGGGTGCTAAAATCCTTGGTTAATAAATAGAAAATAAGTTTTACTTGTAGCAATGCACATTGCTTAAACTAAAAGCTATGTGTGAACCCTCTGGCTTGCTCTATCACCATCAGATATTTTCTATTTGGTTGGGCTACCCAGGTGAGACTGAAGGCAGAATTTAGCCCTTGATTTTGAATGGCACTAAACGTTATGATGTTCAATGAGTCAGAACACAATCTAATTTCCCCATCACTGGTGTATAGCCCCCGCAGCGCAAACAGAAGTAAAAAGTAGTAAACATTTATTTTTGCTGCTGAAGTAGGCAGACAGATCTCGCAATACACATAAGGTACAGAACTACTGAGCATGAAGGTGCCACTTTTACACAGTCACTTTTGCAGCACAGAACAACACTTTAAGGCCTGTGCAGTTTTAATATCATATCCATATACAAGTATTCTCTGCAAGCTTGAAACAGACATAAAAGACTTCAAACCACCACTTCTGAGCTTCTTTCTGTAGGATAGTTACCTTTTGACAGCAAGATAAATGAACTGGCAGCTGTGTTCGTTTTCCAGAGCTCCTGCTTGTTTATTGACCTGATTAATGGTGAGTGCTATACTTAGTCTAATTTATCTCTAGCAAGCTTTTATATGCCACTCAAAACCCAAGGTAAAGTTTATGTGCAGATGCACCCATACAATAAAATGATTCCATATTGAAAATGACTACCGTTTAATTTCAAAGCGAGTCCCCACAGACCTCATTGCTAGGGATGCAGTATCTCATTTTGCCATAGTTTTTACCTCACATTACAGGTTCATTGGCAGCCCAGGAGAGAGTTATGCATTACCATAAAACAGCCACAACAGAAATCAGTGACATTCAGTTGTTATTCAAGTGAATTTCCTAGTACATTTGGATATCCCAGACAGGAGATAAGAGAGGGGAAAAGAGACCTGATGCTGATAGAGAGAGGGGAATCTTGTGCCCTGGGATCCTACTCCTATCAAGAACAAGGTCAGAAGCCTTAACCTTGTGGTTATCCCAAATATTCTTGACAAGGTGGTGAGTTTTCTCTAAGGAGGCAGGAAAGCAAATCTAAACCTAGAAGTGGCAGGGAGGAGGGGATAGTGGGAGGTCATGGCATTAATCATCTCTAAGGTGCTGAAAGCCATGGCATCCTGGTGAGTTGGGTCCTTGGCAAATTTGTGAATGAAAAGGTTATAAGGGATGTATTGGAAGCTTGGGTTCAATACACCCACAGTTTTACTGCAAATCCTGCCTTAGAGACACTGTGGAAGTCCAGATGATCAGTCCACATGAGCTAAATACTAATGTTTGCTACCTCTGCCCAGAACAAAGTTGGGAAAGCTCTTCTTTCCTGCCTTCAGGATCCTCCTTGGGTGCCGAAATATATGACAGCCACTTGACATTGCATTTAAAAAATGCAGCATATGTAGGTGTTTGAAGAAGGACAAACTAGAGGTGAATCCCACCTCACACATAATACATCCAGCAACTTTGGTAGGAAAACATGTTGAAATGATTGTTCATCACCATTAAGAACAGCTGATTTATTAGTCAAAAATTAAATTAAAAAGATACTTCCCTTGAGATACAGCTGCCAAATTAAAACAAATGTTATTCTTCATTTAGGAAACCAGTTAATACAGTTGCCTGAGCTCCATCTTATAATATTAACCAAAGCCCCAAGTCAGCTGTCTATATTCAGGTAACATTTGGTTTTGCTATAAAATAAATATTGTCCTCGAACCGGTACATTGAGACAAATACCTTTGGTGAGATTCTAAACAACCTAATTGTCCATTAGTTTTGAGACTGATCTGCTAAAAGGATGGACTTCCAAATTCATCTTTGCAATTTCTGGTAACTATAAATTAAGCACTAGTTGTTTTTAAAGGTAAGACACCACATTTTGTTTCATTCATTCTGATACCTGTAAATTCTTCACTAAAGCCAATGCTGTTATCACTGTTGAAGGGAACAATAAGAAACATGTATAGCTTTTAGATTAATTTGCACTGATTGAATTGTTCAACCTACAGATCATTCACATATTATAAGCTGGTGTGAAGGGAGTAATCACATAGCCATGCATTTTCATAGCCAATGTACACAACTGGTGTCTTGACCCTTGTTTTCTTCAGAAGTGAAACATTTGGGCAAGTAAGTAGAAATAGATACTTATGAAGTATTACCAAAATGCTGTGTGATTATATCTTCTTGGTGTTATTTTTTCAAGAACTATATTCCATCCCATTACCACAAATTACTTGTAAAAATATTATTTTAATAATACAGTGTCATAGTGGAGTTAAGCTGAGAGGCTACAGGCTTAGAAGGTTTCATTCCACCAGAAGCTGAGAGAGGCATTCAGAATTTGTGTTAGTTTGGTGTAACCTGGGCAGTACTCCAAAAGGTACCCTCTCCAACTGAAGGGATCAAAGCTGGTGCACAAGCACTGTGAGTGGTATAGGGACTCTCCTCCCCCTATAGAGCAGAGCCAGATCACTAACGGGGACTTAACTATATACCTTTTAATGAGAGAACAGTAGTGGGAACATAACAGGCGTTGGACACTACAGCGCCCCAAGGGGGCAGGATTCAACAAAGGTTAGACACTTACAATCACAGACATATTCATCCAGTTGACAAAAGACAGGGTTAACAAAATATAAAGCACAAACAGCAGAACAAACAATACTGGTTGGTGAAATATAAAAGGCACAAAATACAGAATGTCAAATAACAAGAAATATAGGGCCTACATACCTGGAGGAGGTAGAAAAGAGGGAAAACACAATGACCCCTTTCTATAGCAACAGGGATTTCTCCCGTTACTTCATTCACCCCAGCTGGGAATTAAACACAGATCTCCTATGTGGTAGGAGAAACTCTACCACACAGCCACCAATGCTGGTGTTAGGCCAAGCTGCTGGGGGTCTTTACCTTCCCAGAGCCCCCGCCTCATGTTGCGCTGCCTGGCCTCTGATTGGAGGAGCTGAAAGCAGAGCTGGGAACCTCTCCGATCGCTGCTCAGATCCTGGCTGGAGCAGGGGAGCCTCTCCTGCTGGCCGCAGCCTCTCGTAGGGGGTCCCTGGAGCCCAGCGGGGAGCCTCCACATGCTGCGCTGCTGAAGGTCCAACTGCTGCGAAGGTCTCACTCCTTCAGGTGCTTCTGGGGCAACTTCTCCCACCCAGCTCTTGTCAGCAATTTGAAGCACCTTCCTTGTGGTCCCTCACTCGTCTTCCCTGAGTCAGCTGCGCTGCCCCTTTTATCCCCCTCCAGGTGACCCAAGGGGCCAATCAGGAGACATGGAGAGTGAGTCCCTGGGGCCTAATTGGTGAGGAAAGGGAATCCCAAGCCTTCCAATCATCTTTTGCCCTTTCAAAACCCCTGGGCTAAGTCACTGCCATCTAGCCTGCCACATCTGTTTTTTTAATCTATAAATACAAGCTAGCTCTTCAGTTTCTGGAAAATAAGGTCCTGAAACCACCAACATTTATTTACATGCTTATCTTGACTGCCATGAATAGTCCCACTGAAATCTTGCAATATTAAATATATACATAAATTCACACTGTAGTTGCCAACATGGGCTTCATAATGAGTTTTCACTTTAGTGGGTTTCAGGGGACTCTCCTGCATTATAATAACGTCTGGGATGGCAAACTGCAAAACAGAATCTTTTAACTAATCTATTAATTTATTATAATTCCCCTGTCTGTGCAAAATAAGATGGCTGAGACTTTACAGTATTGCTTTCTTTCATCATTTAAGGGCTGATTCAACATTGAGTACTGCACTTTCCATGTCTCAGTAACATAATGAAGAATGTCAATAACCTGAAAAGTCTGGCAGGATGTTTTACATGGGATTTTATGGACTAGAAGATGGAGAGGCAATATTGCATGTTAAATCATTGACTTTAAAAAATTGGCTCTACTTTGTTAGGCTGGAGGCTGGGTACAACATTGCTGAAACTGGTGGCCATAATTTTATTTATTGATTGATTTGTTTTTTATGCTGCGCTCCCCAAAAAGGTGCAGAGCACTAGCAATAAAAAGTCATAAAAACGTAACACAAAAATAATAAAATGATTCCTTCTTAAAAAGGAATACCCAGATTTAAGGAAGAGAAAAGTGGGGGTGGTAGCTGGATCCTAGCTGTTTGCCTCTCAGCCAGACTAAGTCACTCCAAAAGATGTTGCTGACCTCTGCCATAGGTGTACACACAGCCCTTCCTTCAGGATAAATGTAAAACTCAGTTAAGTTCCTTTTTGGATATGATAGCCATAACAACAGAAAGGCTAAATTCAATGCTGCCAAAAGCAGAGCTGTGTGGTTAGTGGGGTTTCACTGGGGACTAAAGACAAAGGCAAAGGGCTTGGTGCTGTTTACTGGTGGTTTGCTACTGAGATGTGGGCAGTGCAACCCAATAGTGAGAGCTGACTCGTGCGACCAGAATCATAGAGGCAGGTCTTCTAGATTAGCAGCCTGAAGCAAATCTGTTGAGCCATTCGTGCCTCATTGCCCTTGGTTAGCTAAAGAAATTGATTATCTTTATTTATTTTATTCAAATGATATGCTGCCCTTCTCAACAAAGGCTCATGGTGAGAACAGAATACCTTATAAAACTGAAGAACAAACAAAAGAACAGAACAACTTAAAAGCATACAATAATTTCAATGTAAGACAGAACCCCCCTTACCAATAGCCTAAACCCCTGCCCAAATAGGAAGGCCTTACAGCATTTCCAAAAAATATCCAGTCTTGGCTTCTGATGGGCTTCAAAAGGGAGGCAGTTTCAGAGTTGAGAATCAATTGCTGACAATGACCTCCCACATGTTCTTGCCAGACGGACTTGCTTGGCATGTTGACGGAACCTGCAGGAGCTTGCTGGCATGACCTTAGGTGTTGAGAAAGGGCATAAGGGGGGAAGATGGTCCCTTAGGTACAGAGGGCCCAGACCATTTAGAGCCTTATAGGTCAAAACCAACAACTTGAACTGCATCCTGGAAAGCTATGGGAGCTAGTGCAGACTCTGGAGCACTGGAGTTATGTGCTCCTGGTGACTTAGCTGTACCAGAAGGCAGGCCATGCTTCTGCACCTGCTGCAGTTTCTGGATGGTCTTCAAGGACAAGCCTTCATAGAGTGCACTGCAGTAGTCTAGCCTCAAGGTTATAAAGGTATGATAATAGTGGCTGGATCTGAATCTGAAAGAAAAAGTCATGGCTACCTCACCAGTTGGAGCTGGTGAAAGGTACTACTAGCCACTGCTGCTACCTGAAGATCCAGGGGTAGCAGAGAATTGAGGAACACCCCAAGGCAATGACCCTGAGTGGCAAGAGGAGGCTTACCCCAGGGATGGTTTGGTCTTCCTGAAAGAAGGAGCATTAATCATTTTCTGCTAGCAGAGGATCTTTGTAGGCTTCAAGAGCCAGGAAGGGGAGAGTTTTGCTTTGCTGCTGGTGGGCTGAAAATGTCTCTTCATGCTTCCTTAAGCTTGATGGGATCAACTCAGTCAGGGCTTGTGTTGGTGGGGTTAGTTCTCTTCTGTCTTGTGTGGAATTCTCTCCCACTGAACACACCTTGCATCTGATTTTTGAAACAGAAAGAAAACTCTGCTGTGGTCAGTGGTGAGACCGGATGTTTGGCATGTGCAAATCTAAGTCGATTAGCTAGTACAATAGTCAAAATAGCTCTGCAGCTGCGAATTTGCAGGTAGGGAGGTTAGCAAGACCATTTTCACTTCCTTTACTACAGTTGCTTAGTCCCATGAGTGACCTTTTTCACACTAACAGATGCATTCAAATTAATCTCTATACCACTTGAGTCTACACACATCATCTGATGCAGTCCATCAGTGAACCATGATAAGCCTCTTAATCAGTGTAGCAAGAGAGAACAGTGTTGGGCAAAAGTGTTAACAGATCTGTTCACAAGGGAGTTTCTCCACAACCTTATACTGTAGAGTCTGGATCGTCTGGGGATTAGAAGTCTTCTTCAGAATCCAACAGTTTAGTGATCACATTAAAAAATATGTCCAGTCACAGACTAAAATTTCATACAAATAATTTATATCCATCTATATCTGTATTGGTCTGGAAGTAGCCAGTGGGGATTGCTACAAGAGGAGTATCTGTACAAATCAGATCCTGGTCCTGGATGATATTTTTTGATGGCCAACCTTACATTTATTAGTAACAGGTTGATGACAGTAAGGGCAGAGTGATATTAGGATGGAGCTTATGACAGTGGAAACTGGTTAATTTTCCATGTCTTGTGCACAGCCTACCAGTTCACTCAGGCATTTGCTACAGCAATTGCTGGTGAGAGTCCCTCTATTGCTGAGTGTGAGGTAAAGATTTTTAACTTCCATTAACAATGGTCTACTAGCTGTATTATTGTAAGAACTTATTTATTTATTTTATGTATCTGTCAATATGTATCAATATCTATAGATATCTATAAACCAAAAGAAAATCCAGTGGGCATGACTTTAGACTCTTAAAGTATATCAAATAAATATACTTTTCTTGGGAATACAATAACAATTCAATAAGTGTACGTGTTCAGTCCATGGAAAATAATGACCAAATTTTTTGTCACAAATATAGCACTTAATATAGCACTTCTTAATAAGTTGTGTTTTTTCCTTCACCAGTTTGATGCAGTTAGACTAGCCTCCATTTGGCATAATTGCTGCTTAAGTTGTTTTCCAAAATGCATGAACTCTGGGTAGAAAATATGAAATATTAATATCTACTCCACCTATGCTTCTGACTGAAAATAAATGTAAGACTTTCTATATGAAATGCCTTAGTAATCCTAAAACTCCAGGTCTGTTTCCAGAATATTTTTTGGGGGGGAAAAAGTTTATGATGAAGGAGTTTTTTCACTAGCTTTACTTTCTGAGGGAGGGCAAATAACTGTTGCTAAATTGAATGTAAGATCATTTAAGAAAAAATCCATAAACTCTTGTCCAGAGAAACATGAACCATCAATCATATCTCTTGGCCAAGATGGAGAACAATTTAGTTTTGCCCTGTTCAGCTTTCTTTTTGACATCTCTGGTGCATTCATATTTCTGGACAAGAAAAAAAAAATGCTATTTAGACTCAGGTATCTGAAAAATATCTTTTTTTTTCAGCATTAAGTTGATTGCTGGAAAGAGACAGGCAAGGACTAACCATCTAAAAAGATTAAGTGTAACTAATTTTTTTATCTGAATTTTGCTTAGAATGTTTTCTTCCTTTACCATTTTGGTGCAGTTAGACTAACCTCCATGTTGCATAATTGCTGATTGCCTGGTCATACTACTTGTACTGCCATCTCCCTATTAATAAGGGGACAGTAATGAAAGTATTTCACCGGCAGGGTGACACAGGCCAGTGTCTGGCAATAAACTCACTTTCTAAC
The DNA here is from genome assembly GCF_001723895.1 of Crocodylus porosus. NCBI lineage: Eukaryota > Metazoa > Chordata > Crocodylia > Crocodylidae > Crocodylus > Crocodylus porosus. The sequence continues at coordinate 130,101,414 of NW_017728943.1, forward strand.
TAATCTTCTGCTGCAGTGAGCACTAAGACCATTAGCTCTTGTCTGCTTCAGCAAGATCTAGAATCTTATACTTAACCTTGTCAGCAGAAAAGGTTGAGAACCAGATCCAAACAAGGACTTGGGTGCTTAATCTGCAGTTTAAAGAGAATTCAAGAGCCTGAGTCCCAGAGTGCAAACCACAACAACTCTGCCTAACAACCTAGGTGCTATACAATCCACACTTACATACCTTAGTTTTTAACAAAGAAGGTAACATAAAGTAGCTGCCTATAATTATGCTCCCGTGCATGTAGACACTTGGCAAAGATCAATGTGTTGGCACTTATCTTACGCCCACACTTGTTTCAGATTCACAAAGCAAGCATCTGTGTACCTAAGTTTCCTGAATTAAGGTCCAGTTGGAGGGTGTACTCTAAGCATACCTAACACAGAAAGCTGGGGGAAGGGGCAGGGGGGGCACTGAATTCAGCACAAAACACAGCAATGATGGTGATTACTTTTTATTATATTAAAAAATGTATCCGTATGAGGAGGCCACTTCATATTATAGCCCCTTCATTACAGCACTCCCACAAAAAGGAAACCTGGGTTGCAGGCCCTTTCAGCTTGACAGGAGCTCCAGTTCATTTTCCATCTCTCCCTGGGGAGTGCCCTGACCACTGTTCAATAGGTATGTCTGAGGAGCGACACCTTCCACCATTCCCAATGAAGCATCCAAGTCTAGGAGAAAGCGATAGCACTTCAGACTCTCACATGTTCCCAGGATTTCCAGCAGGCTGGATTAGACATTCCACTGTTTAGTGTGTTGGTGGTAGTGAATCCCAGTCCTAGGCCTCTAACTTTCCCCATTCACTAGACCAGTTATTCACAACTAGGGTACTGTGAGATCCTCTGAAGGGTGCCATGAAGTGTGAGGGGATAAGCAGATAAGCATGAGCTCATGATCATCCTTGCCTGGCCACTCCTCCGCCCCCACTGTTCAGTCCCTCTGCAAGGAGGTAAGGAAATTAATTCATTTTTAAAATGCGGTGCTGCTCAATTCACAAAAGTTTTGGAGGGATGCTTTGAGTCTAATGAGAAGTGTCTTGAGTCCAAAAAGGTTGAGAAGCACTGCACTGGAGTGTGAAAAAAGGTGCTTAACTTGAGGTCTGTGAATTCCTCTCCTGGATCCAGGTATGCTTTGGTGGATCTGGACCTTCATGCCATGGAATTGGCAATTTTTTGAATGGCCCTGATAATGTAGTTTGCAATGTTATCTAAAAACAAAAGCGGTCTTCCAGCAATTTGTGACAGTTAGACCTTGTCTTTCCTTGGGGTGCCCTGGTCAACAAATGCTCTCCCATTTCCTGATGCACATCCCTTACATACTTATAGGCTGCCACCAAGTCACCCCTGAGCCTTCGCTTCTCCAGGCTGAAGAGTCCCATGGGTCTCAGCCTCTCCTGACAAGGCCTCTTCTCTTGACCTCTAATCATGTGGTAACAGAAAGCAGGTTGAATGGGTGTTCAGGCTCGGAATGGTATGTCAGATTCTCCTAGAGAAGGGAGTGGGGAATGCCACACAACTTTATAGCTATGTGGCAGAATGTCAAAAATAAAAATCTAACAACATACTTGGAAACAGATTTTCTCTGAAGCATCAATGGAAAATATACAATGGGAACGTCTACACGTGCCAATTTAAGACACTTTAGCCTGACTTAAGGTGCATTAAGAGTAGGCATCTACATGTGCCCACCCTTAATATGCCTTAAAAATGGCGATTTTAGGTTATTCGTGCCCAGATTTGATACCTGCAGAAGAAAGTATCAAATTTCAGTGTGGCTAGCTAAAGTACATTAATGCACATGTAGACATGTTAAGGTGCACTAACACTGTGTATGGACTGACTTAGAAATAACTTTAGTCCCACATCAGTCCATGCGCTTTAATGCATGCATGTGTAGATGTGAGCCTAAATCACCTTAATGAACATTAAGCTAATGTGCATTAAATTTAAGCATGCCTAAATGCACATGTAGACACATCCAATAGGTACTGTCCTATTCAGTTACTTTAAATAGGCACTTATTTTTTTGACTTTTTTCTGATTGGCAGTATAATATTGTCATTTACTTGTATACATTTATATTAGCTATTGGACAGCATCCCTGTACTTTTAATTATATTTTTTAACATTTGCCTAAGAGATGAGTTTGGCATAATTGGCTTAGATTGTCAGCAGCGCTCTGAGCTTAAAGTCCTTTCAATTTCCTACATTGTTCTGCCTTAATCCATCTGGCAATGTCTACTGCTATTTGGATTGAGTCTGAGCATTTTACTTACATTTCCAATTTAAAGTATTTCCAGAAACGTGTAGGTTTTCATCATTTGAACATGTCTTTCTATTTAACAAATTTTGTTTGGGGATAAAAGTATCACCATCTCTGGAAAGCTTTTTTTGTCTTAATTGGCTGGCATACAAATTCATATGGGATGTGAGAGGAAAACTGCCGTTACTGTAGTAAAACAAATTATATTGTGTTTTATCCTTATGGCTATTTTATTTCTTTTTGTAAATATTATCTGTTAAGAATATATTTTACATGTTTGCAATTCATTCTTTTTTTCTTTTTTATCCCCAAAAATACATAATAATGATTTTGGCACAAATTTAAGAACAGAGGAATACAGAGGAAAAATTCCACATCCACAGTAGTTTGAATAAGAAGGATTAAGGAGGTAATCAAGTCCAAAAGCTATGCATGTGCATGCATACCCATATTGTTACAGATAATATATGCATAACATATCATGTACACACATTGCTCAAGATGAAACTGGCAGATAGTTGTAATAAAACATGACTCATTTTAACTGGCTCTTGCAAAAACTGAGGAAGGGTACAAAATGGTTCATGCTGTCCCACACCCCTGTGTGTCTCGAGTGCAAAGACCAGTCTTTTTGTTACAGTTTCTTGCTAGCAGTAGCACATGTACTGCTCCCCATATAATATAGGGAAGGGTCAGTAAAGAGAGCACCTCTTTCTGTACCTATCAGAGGAGCAGACACTCTGCAGAAGTAGTGCAGCGTCTATGCAAACACAGGTCTGAACACCTCTTTCCTTAATGACCTGGTCTGTCTGGCCCTTTGTGAACAGAACCAGAATTATTTTTTTCATGTCTTAAGTCACTCCTATTAATTATACATTATTGGGAAACATTCCAATCTTTTTCCCACATCCGTTTAATGAAGGCAAGAGAGTACTTGAAAGATACCATCTTACAAACTCAAAGCTAGAGTTTATTACTCATCATTGAGGGCTGAGAGCTACTGCAAAATTGCCTGATATGCAAGGCTAAATTAGGGTTTGTGTTCTTCAGCTGTATGCATTGTATGGATAATTTTTTTTCCAATTACTCCCTTCAGTAAGAAGAAAGTTATCCAACCAGTTTAGTGTAAAACATCTTATAGGTATAATTAATATTCTTGTTGTGATCTTGACTGCCTTATAGTCTGGAATAATAGTGGAGTTCCCCCAGTGAAGAAAAGGTTCTGGCTCACAATTCTGAATGGATTCTGCTGATGGCTACTTATGCAATCTTTTTTCATCATCTCCAAAATGTGTATGGGCATATGTATAAATATTATATTGTGCAGTATTGTATTAGATGAAATAGTACAATTAATGTATTAAAGGGATATATATTCACTACATTGTTATTGTTAAATATTAACATTTATTATTTATATGAAGTATGTATACGTAGCGTTTCATACGTAAGACTATTACATTGTGTGTATAACTTGCATATAACACACAGACATTATTACTGAATACAGATTAAAGTGACAATATTTAGTTCATGGAGTTCTATTAAATGAGTTGGGAAAATTAAAACTTATTAGGAAAAATCTTAACCCTCCTGAAATCAATGACATTTTTCCATTCACTTCAGGTATGAGGATTTCAACCATGGTACGTTCCTACAGACTCTCCAACAGCTATTAGGAAGGATTCTATTTCTCCTGGATAAAAAAGCTTGTGCATGTTAACTTATGACTTCCTCAAGCTGGCAGGGACATACATAGGGAAATACTTTCTCACATTTTATTATTATATTCATTTGCCCAAAGTACTAATAAATAAATCAGAAAGGTTAGGATCTGCATCCAGCAGAGCCTGCATTGTACCATAAAGTTCCTTGGTTAACCAACTAACAAATCTACCAACGTAATCCCTATATTTCTAATTCAAGCCCATCTCAAAGACTCTGGCTCTTACAGGCAGATTTAATTATATGATGTATTAGTAATTTAAAGTTATATCCACTGAAGTACAGTATTCTTAAAGAGCCTGGTTTCCTGATATTTAAATTGTTCCTTTAATTGTTCAAAGGATTCACTGTTGTTCAAAGGATTCACTGAAGGTTTTACTGTTGTTCTTGAAGTTGCAGTAGCATCTCAAATGAGTTATTATGGAGTGATATTGTAGCCATGATGGTCCAGGAATTGTGAGGCAAGGATTTTTGTGGGTAATGTTTAAGCCTATCCCAACCATGCAGTCAGTATAGTAAAGGATATCAACCACATGTCAGTATAGTAAGGATATCACCCACAAAAGTCCTTACCTCTCTTATTAATAAATAGCTGCTCAAGATACAAAAGTCATCCTCCTATACTTCTGTTCTTAACTTCACAAGAAAAACGTGTTTAAAGGGCAAAATATATTAATGTGTATATTTTCATTGTTTCAATTCTCTTGTAAATTGAGAGAAAATAAAGTAACTAAAATTTCTGGTCTGGTGAAAACTCTGACCTTGGACATTAAAACAGACAAACACCAAGGTGCATCAATTAACCTCTGCTATGTGATGGCAGGCATAGAGTAGAATTTAAATTGTAACAATTTCTGCATGTTCCTAAGTATCTGTTTCCTTTCCACTTTTCAAGAGGAGTGCTACTACCTGCTACTTATGTAATAGCATAGTGGCTAGAATATTTGCCCAGGAAATGGGATCCCTCAGTTCAGTGTCGAGCTCCTGAAAGGGTTCAAACCTGTATCCCCAGGTACTCTATTTCTAATCGTTGCTAGCTTGATATCGCTGATTACCAAATATTCCTGCCCTACCTTCAAACAGTCATGGAAATGCCACTTCCTGTTCCCTGTTCAACGCTAATGCACATTAGTGAAAGCCCACGGGTTTTTTGTGATGCTTTAATGTGCATTTAAATAGGCTAATACCCATTAAAGCTCATGGGTAGATGCACCCACTGTTTTCCAGTTCTCCCAATGCGTAGCACATGGTTGAAGGGTAGCTAGCTAAGCTTGTCTGACTAACAATCTTCCAAGAAAACTAGGATGAGCCTAACTCAGAAATAATGTGACAGTCAATACCATTTGATTTGGGAACTAAATGATATAGTGTTTATCATTAAAAATATAGGGATGATTACTATCATAGGAAAATGAGTCATCCAGCCTATAATACCTGCCCATCTAGTTTGATGCATAACTTAGAAACAATACTTGGCTATGTTGGGAAATACTTATGAGCCTAGAGGGAGAAAACATCCCTTTGAATTTGTATGCCACCAGAGTGTAACTCTTCTGATGAAGTAAGCCTCCTGCTTACAAAAGCTAATACTATGCAACTTTGGTTTAGTCTGTAAGGATGCAAATCTACTCTGCCTTTAGCCCTTATACTTATATAGACATTTTATCCTTTCCGAAGATAAGAGTTCTGCACATCTATGGCCTTCTCTTACTAGCCTTTGCTGTTCTTTTATGCCGTTCTCCTCTGTAAGATTGCTAAGAGAATCATTCACTGCTCTTCTACCTCCTCTGTTAAGACATTGGGGCTGATCTTTGCTTATCTGAGGCCTATTGTAGGCACTACTCTCTGCCTCTTCAATCCTTGTGCAATTAAAAGTGGGAGCACTGCAACTTTGTCCAAGATGGGTGGACGCAGTCAGAGCTGACCCTGGAATGTAATCCTATATGCTTGTCTAGTCTACCCACAACACACCTTCCCTAGGCAAAGAGTTAGAGCTGGTAAAAATAGGGTTTTTTTCTAAGCAGAAAGGAAATGAAAAACGTGACAGTGAAAGTGAGAAGAAACTAACAACAAAGAGATTGTGATAGGAGTTTCTTGGTGGCTGAAAGGAAAGAGAAAGATTGAAAAGAATAGTGTGGTGCTAAGTCAGTTCTTTTATTTCTGAAAATTGTTAGATTAGGACCAGTGCCAACGTGTAGGGGGTGCATGTGCACCCCCTGAGAGCACTGGTGCACCCCCTGACAGGCCACGCTCCCCACTTAGGTGATGGGCAGGGGGGGCAGTGGGAGCACCAGTGCCACCACCACCTGTGAGCACCAGCCAGGGAGTGGGAGTGCTGCGGTCACTTCTGGAAGCATCACAGCCACCGCCAGAAGCCAGTGAGTGAGATCTGCCACAGCCTCCCCCCGACCCAGTTGGCAAGATTGGCCACAGGGGGATCCTCCCCCTGGTCACTAACAGGTCGCTGGCGGGGCATGTGCCCCCCCTCCCCGAGTAAAGTGGCACCAATTGCCTATGATTAGGACTGATCTCAACTCCTTTTTACAAGCTACCTAAATAAATCCTTTGTGGTTTGGACTCCATGTGACTTCCTTTGCTATTCAAGTTAACCAAGATCAATTTCCATAGGGCTTTTTAGGTTGTTACGTTCGAGTCTTGGATTTCAAAATGTGTGCCATAGCTATTTGGATTAGCATTAGTATTTCATTTCATGAGAATGACTAGACAGGATTATTTGTGGGCAGAGAAAAAGGGAGGCCAAAGAGATAAAACAGCAGTCAAAAGAACTGGAGAAATAACTGGAAATGTGGGAAGCTGATGCATTTATAGTCCTAGAAAAATACCACCTTAATTTCTTCTTCCGAGATTGAGAGAGCTCCCAAGCTGCAAAATTTTGAATGCTTCCGAGGTGCACTTGTATGAAAGGAAAGAAAGTTTTGTCCTCCTTTTTTCCCCCTCATAACATTGAAAACTGACAATTCCCAGGGGCAATTGTTCTGGTAGGGTAGTTCCTAGGTACCTAGGCTGGTAGTTTCAGAGCAGCCAGTTTAATCTCTATTTAATTGTGTGCTTACACACCACATTATATCGAAAGGAGCAAGTAAAAGAAAACAAGTTCCCAAGTAGAATTGCTTTTTAACAGTGTGTTTTCTCAATTGTCTTCTCATTTGGGCTCATTGGCTGTGCAATGAGGAAAACAATTGGATGTGAATAGAACTGGCAGCCTTTGGCAATGGAAATCTCTTGAACTGGAAAGAGCTAGCGAGGGGCTGTTTGTTATGTTTGCACTCCATGGCCAGCTTTATGATTTGGGTGGTCTAACGGCTGAATGGAGGACTCCCTAATTACCGTGACTTTCCTCACACTTCTCTACTGTCAGTAGGATCACGGGTAGCAACAAACCACTCTATCACTGTTTCCTCTGTGGAGCACTGGGCCTGATTCAAGTTATGGGAGCCACTTGTGCCAACAGGTGGTCCTAGATGAACCTTGTTGTTAGTGGGATGGGTTGGATTGTCTACCAAAAATGAAACTGGGAAAAATGACGTGTTTTTGTCCATATTTTAAAAATCCTGCAAACTTTTCCTTTTGGTGTTTCTAGCACTGCCACTGCTTCAGAGAATGGATTTGAAATTTGGAAATAGGGTGGCTTTTGCCATCAGGCATGTGCCTTCTGCGGTCCCCACAAAAATCGGTTGAATTTGGCTCAGGTAATTTTCAGTAGACTTCGATTTTTAGCAGTTAAATTTCGCAAAGATACCATCTGCCAACTCTCCTGATTCTTGGCATTGTTCCTAAAGTCTACACTTAGGGAATATGAAAATCTTAATTTTTTATGCCTTACATATATAGAGAGATAGATATACATCTAGCTATATCTAGATGCGGTGTTGCCAACTCTCATGATTTCTGGCCCTGTTCTTAAAGTCTACATTTCAGGAATATGAAAAATGTAGCTTTTTGTTTTACATAGCTAGAGATATAGATATCTATCTATCTATAGCTATGTAAGAAAAAGAGCTACATTTTTCTCATATATCTATCTATATCTAGATGCAGTGTTGCCGACTCTCATGATCTTTGGCATTGTTCTTGAAGTCTGTGTTTTGGGAATATGAAAAATGTAGCGCTTTCTTTTACATATCTATAGATACAGATATCTATCTATCTATAGCTACGTAAAAGAAAGTGCTATGTTTTTCATATATATCTATAGATACATAAAAGAAAGTGCTACGTTTTTCATATTCCCAAAGCGTAGACTTTAAGAACAGAGTCAAAAATCATGAGAGTTGGCAACACTGCATCTAAATACAGTTAGATATGTGTTGCCAACTCATGATTTTTGGCCTTGTCCTTAAAATCTATGCTTCGGGAATATGAAAAATGCAGCGCTTTCTTTTACATATCTCTGGGTAGCTCCATCTGTCTATATCTATAGGTATGTAAAAGAAAGAGCTACGGTTTTCATATCTATCTATCGATATTTACAGGTATGTAAAAGAAAGTTCTACGTTTGTCATCTCTCTCTCTAGAGATGTATATCTCTACATCTCGACAGACACGGAAAAAGCAAGCGCGAAGTCTGTCCCGAAGCGCAGGCTTTCAGACCGACGCCAAGCAGCGCTGCATCTCCGCCGGGCCCGTCCGAGCGCAGGACGGGGCTTTGCCCCGCAGCTGCGACTCGCAGCTCGTGCCGGTCACGCGCGGGGCCTGCCTCTCCCGGGAGGCCCGGGAAGCACTCTCCCACCCTGCCCCCCACTGGACCCGATTCCGGTGCTGAGGGGGCAGTTCCGTCGGTGCGGCAGGCGGCGGCGGCAGCCCCAGCCCCTCGCGGCTCCGCCCGGCCCCCGGAGGAAGCGGTGCCGGCGC
>NW_017728943.1:130110447-130148881 GCF_001723895.1 Crocodylus porosus
CGCGCCTCGCGCGCTCAGGTAGGGCTGCGCTGCTCCCCGCGCCGGCCCCGCGGGGCACGTGCAGGGCAGGGGGCCGAGAGGGCTGCGGGGTGCCCCCTCCTGTCCTCAGAGCAGTTGCCCCCGCCCCGGGGGGCAGCTGTGCCGGCAGGGTAGCTCCTAGGTACCTAGGCTGGCAGCTTCAGGGCAGCCCGCGTAACTAACCTCCGTGCGATTGTGAGCGTGCACAACGAGCGAGGGAAAGAAAAGTCCCCACAGAGAAGTGCTTTTTTTTTAACAGGGTGCTTTCTCAGTCGTCTCAGTCTCCTTCTCCATCTCCTTTGGGCTCACCGGCCGTGCGGTGAGGAAGACAGTTGGGTGTGAATGCCTGTGGTGGTGAAAACCCCTTGAGCTAGAGAAAGAACTAGCCAGAGGTTGTCGGTTAGGTTTGCACCTCCCAGCCAGCTTTATGATTTGGGTGGTCTAAGAGGGAGGGGGCTGAATGGAGGGCTCTGTAATTACTGGGACTTTCCTCACATTTCGTGGCTGTCAGTAGGACCGTGAGCATCAACAACTCATGCTGTCACTGTGGCCTCGAGAGTGCCAGCGAGCCCAGATCAAACCAAGGTCCAAGGGCTGATGCTGCAGGAGTGCGAGCAGCACTGCACGCGGGAGCAGGGGGTGGCCCTGCTTTAAACCAGGGGTCAGGCTCAGGGACCTCCTGAGGTCTCCTCCAGCCCCCATTGTCTGGGGTTGTCTCTGATTTGAAGTGAACTTTCACGCACCAGTTCCTCAACCGCAGCGATTTTCAGCCAGGGGTAACTTGAGATCCTCTCCAGGATGCTACACCATGCCAGCTTGGTTAGGCGTGCCGTCAGATTCATAGGAGAAGCCTGGAGATTTCATAGACAAATTGTAGAAAAGGAGGCCTGGAAAGGATCTCCAGAGGCCCCTCTAGTCCACTGTTTCTCAACCTGTGGGTCACTACCCAAAAGTGGGTCGCAAGAGTACATGAACAGGCCACAGACTTTAACAATGGATCAACGAACTTTTACAACAGATTCTCCTTTAAAGGAGAAAAATGTGGGAAACTCTGGCTTTTCTCTTGCAGGCTGGTAGAGCTCCAGCCTGCAAGGAGCTGCTTAGGGCCCCCCATGCCCTACATACTGGGGGGCTGGAGCCTGGGGGCAGCAGGTCAGCAGTGAGGGGCATCAGGTCAGGACTGGCCACTGATATTTACAAATGGGTCCTAGTACAGAAAGGGTTGAGATCCACTGCTCTAGTCCACTCCCCACACCCCAATTCATCCTTTCTGACCTGTTGGGGTCTTTCTGAGTTCTTTGCAGTGGAAAAAATGCTCTATTATTTTTCTGTAATCAAAACAAGTGAAAACTAAGACACTACCTCCAGTCTAAAAAGGCTGAGAGCCAGGGTTCCTTGCAGCCCCAGTCCTGTCAAGGTCCGTGTTTGCAGTTGGCAGTTGCCTTTCTCTGGTGAACCATGGCCAAATGCTGAACTCTAAACTTCTAAGTGTGTTTGGGAATTCCCTGAGTGCTTGGATACAGGGTTTTGACTCTGCCCATTATTCCTATAAAATCCAGATGCAAAGGGCAGATCCAGGCTCTTATATCAGACAAGTGCCTGTTAATAACGCGGGGGAGAGGAGAAAAGATGGTCATACAAGGGTATAAAGAAGCTATCAGACGCATGATGTGGAAGTATTATTTAAGAGTAGCTGTTGGCATGACGTGCTTTCTGAGGTTGTTTTACTATAAGCCATTCTTTTTTCAAATTTCTTCTATGGTTCTCAATTTTGTAAAGATTGTTTAAAATTCCACCTGATACTCATTCCTTTGTGCTCTCTTTTTGCCTGCTTTTCCTTTAAGTAGTAAATATTAGCAAAGTAACTTTCATTTTTGTTTCTTGTTAGTTTCAATTCAAGCTCTCTGGCTTCAAGATTTCAAACACTGCTAGTAATTGGGGTGGGGAGTAGTGGGGGAAGGGTGTGGGGGGTGTTTAAAAAAAAAAACCAGCTCTTTCCCCAGTTTTTCTCCCAAAATATGTTAATGTTAGATTTTTTTTAAAGTGTGTATTTACCAAAAGCAAATTTCTAGGCAAATTTAAGGTAACAATGCCCCTCTGAAATATTATTTAAATATAAATTGGTACCCAAAACTTTCTAGGTACAGGCATACCTCGTTTTATTGTGCTTCGCTTTATTGCGCTTCGCAGATATTGCGTTTTTTACAAATTGAAGGTTTGTGGCAACCCTGTGTCGAGCAAGTCTATCGGTGCCATTTTTCCATCGGTTAGCATTTTTTAGCAATAAAGTATTTTTTAATTAAGGTATGTACATTGTTTTTTTAGACATAATGCTATTGCACACTTAATAGACTACAGTATAGTGTAAACATAACTTTTATATGCCCTGGGAAACCAAAAAATTTGTGTGACTCGCTTTATTGTGGTGGTCTAGAACCGAACCCGCAATATCTCCGAGGTGTGCCTGTACTTGTAGACAGAGGAAAATACAATACCTGTTCCAAGGAGTGTTCACTCTGAATGGACAAGAGAAGAAAGAAAAGGGTACTGGCTGAAGCAAATAGACAAGCTGGTCAGATTTATGATAAGCACATTCCATGTGTTTGAGGGGAAGTTTTAACTATAAAGTATCAGCACCTTTTGCACCCAAGCCATTATTGAGGACTCATCTCACAGCTGTTAATCCATATCGTGTTCCATAATAAAGTAACCAACGCAGGATTATTCCTCCGTTGCTCTAGACTGTAGGAGGGCTGTTAGGATGGCGGAGATGGAACTAATGACCAGGATCAAAGAAACAAAAAATCCTTTTTTAAATACATAGGAAGTAAAAAGAAGGCACAGAAGATAAAGTTGACCTCTTTAACAAATTCTTTGTCTTCATTTTTCTGATCAGGGACCGGGACATCCCTACACCAGGGTTCCAGATGGACTCAGGAGAGGCACAGCCAGGCCTAGGGTCAGGGAGGACCGAGTTAGGGAACTTGTGGTGGGGCTGGATGTGTTTAAATCATCAAGTCCAGATGCTCTCCACCCCAGGGTGCTAAGGAAATTGGTAGGGGTCATTGCAGGCCCCTGGCATGGCTTTACGAGCACTCGTGGTGCTCTGGCCAGGTGCCAGAGGATTGGAAAAAGGCCAATGTGGTTCCCATTTTCAAGAAAAGAAGGAAGGAGGACCCAGGTAACTATAAGCCCGTTAGTCTTACCTCTGTCCTGGGGAAGCTCTGAGAAAATTATCCAGAAGCACATCTGCGAGGGACCAGCAGGGGAGATTATGCACATGGGTTCATTAGGGGCAGGTCCTGTCAGACCAACCTAGTGGCCTTCTACGATCAGGTCACAAAATCCTTGGATGCAGGTGTCACAGTGGATGTAGTCTTTCTGGAATTTAGGAAGGCCCTCAACACTGTCTCTCACCCTATTCTCATTAAAAAACCTAGGCGATTATAGCACTGATGCCTACACAGTCAGATGGGTCGCAAATTGGCTAGAGGGCTGCACCCAGAGTGGTGGTGGACGGGTCATTTTCAACCTGGAGGGATGTGGGCAGTGGAGTCCCCCCGGGCTCGGTCCTCAGGCCTGCACTGTTCAACATCTTCATCAGCAACTTAGACAAGGGGGTGAGAAGCACCTTGTTCAAATTTGCACATGACACTAAGATGTGGGGAGAGGTGGGCACGCTAGAAGGGAGGGACAGGATACAACTAGATCTGGACAGGTTACAGGGGTGGGCGGATGAGAATAGGATGGGTTTCAATACTGACAAGTGCAAGGTATTGCACCTGGGGAGGAAGAACCAGCACCACACCTACAGGCTGGGGAACTCCCTTCTCATCAGCGCAGAGGCAGAAAGGGATCTTGGAGTCATTACTGATTCCAAGATTAACATGGGTCGCTAATGGGAGGACATGGTCAGGAAGGCATCACAAGCAGGTCCAAGGAGGCGATCCTATGAGACACTGGTCAGGCCGCAGTTGGAGTACTGTGTCCAGGTCTGGGCACCGCACTTCAGGAAGGATGTGGACAGCATCAAGAGGGTGCAGAGGAGGGCCACCCACATGATCAGGGGGCAGCAGGGAGAGGCTACAGGACCTGAACCTGCTCAGCCTCCACAAGAGAAGGCTGAGAGGGGACCTGGTCGCCATCTATAAACTTACTGGGCGGACCAGGAGGGTTTGGGAGAAACCCTGTTCCCCCAAACACTACCCTGAGTAACTAAGAATAATGGCCACAAGTTGATCGTGATTGGGTTCAGGCTAGGCATCAGGAAGCATCACTTCACAGTCAGGGTAGCTAGTATCTGGAACTAACTTCCAAGGGAAGTGGTGCTCTCTCCTACCCTGGGGATCTTCAAAAGGAGACTAGATAATCACCTGGCCGGGGTCATTTGATCCCAGCATTCTTTCCTGCCCATGAGCAGATCATCAAGTCCAACTCCCCGTCAGGTCCCTTCTGACCCTATCAACTATGAAACTAGGGTCTTAGTAGTTTTAAGCTATTCCCTTTAATCATCATTCCCCATTTACCTCTGAGACCTGAGCACAACAATCAGCCTCTCCCTGTGAATGGTCACCACATAACTTGTTTGAGAATCAGCCCCACTTTGCAGAAGGCCAAAGAAATCACAGCAGAGAAAACAGCAAAGAAAATGTTGAAGGAAATGCCTACACTCTGAGATTTTGTTTTCCATTTTATGTGTTTCAAAGTGCTGTGTGGGACTGTCCATGCCTATTTGGACAAGCAGAAGCCTTGCTTGTGTAGGGAAAGTAGGATCAGGCCCAGATCGTGCACAGTGCTGAGGCGCTCTCGTGCAGTGGTTCTCAAACTTTTTTTTTCACAGACCACTTGAAAATTGCTGAGGGTCTCGGCAGACCAGTTAATAAACTTTTTTTTTTTATTCTACAAATCAAAGCACACAACTCATTTTAATATCAGTAGCCTTACCTTACAAGTACAGGTATTCTCAATTGCTCTGCAACCTTTCTGCAGACCACCTGAATGGAGCTCAAGGACCAGTGGTGGTCCATGGACCACAGTTTGAGAGCCTCAGCTCTAGTGGCTTCATTCTTGGTGACCAACCATCAGCAGTAATTGTTGAGGTCAGTGTACTGTAAAGGTTGTAAGAGGAGAATTGGGCCCAAGGTACTTACCATCCTACAGGACTTCTTCAGAATGCCAAAGCAAAATTGTTTGAAATATTTTAAGGGCTGGGACTGAAGTTGATTCCTCAGACACCCAGTTCATATTCTTACTCTTTTTTCCACCTGCCAGGGATCATTGCACTATTATACCAAATAGATAAGAGATTCATTTGGGGCCATTTAAACTAATATCAAATCTCTCACTGGTTCCAAAGGAAGCAGGATTGTGCTCTTCACTGTTTTATCCCAGATGCTTTTGAGAAGCCATGATAATAGCATGTCAGTTAACTCTTTTGACAGTTCATACTTTTGTACCATCTACAATCCTGACATTGTTGACAAAACGTGCCCTCTCACACAGAACTAACTTCCTTTTAGTTTAGTTTTACGTATGTAATTTAATCCATTAAGCATGAAAGTTCAGTAAATAGAAGGCGGGTCCTCACCAATTGAAACACACTCATACAGCCTATTTACCTTCTATAGACGAGCACAGAGAGCCTTTCTTTGGCTGCTGCTTCTTGATTCTGGATTTATTTACCATGTTCTGTTTGAGTTATAGCTGCAAGCCAAACTTTTCATTATTTACGAGTTCAAAGGAACAATGCTATAAATATTAATCAGTTATAAATTCCAATTTTCAGAAGGGCTTGAATTGCAGAAGAATATTGCTCCAGGTCAGAAACTGTTGAGAGGAGCATAGGAGCAATTCTGTTGTGAAATTGGTGCCTGTTTGCTTGCTTTTTCCTTTCTCTCTGCCTTTTTTTATCTTTTTTAATTTACAATGTTTATTATTGTTTGAAGAAGATACAAAATAAAAAGTGAAAAAAGGGTTTTGTTGGTTAGTAGTAATGGTTCTTCATTCTCCTTCAGCAAAGAAAGAGATAAGATCAGCAGCTGACTGGGAGTATACTGACAGTGTCACTCTCAAGCATTCTTACGGATGCAGTCAAATATGTGAAGATGTAATGGGAGAGATATGTAAGGGTAAAGCAATAGCCTCAATCTTCACCTATGTCTGACAGCACAAGGCAGCTGAAAAGCTATTTTAATTATCCTCCTCCCACACTTTTATAATATAGCCAAAGGATTCACAGGTACAACGCAGCTAATATAGTAGGTCTAAACTACTAGCTCTCAGCAGTGGAGTCATGGCTAGAGTATCCTGCTACTCCAAGGGTACATCTAAATGTAAATATTCATACAACCCAATAAACTCCAGTGCAGTTTGTGCTGGAGTTTATTTCTCCCTGGGCACAGCATTTACATGTGTGCCAGGGACCACAGCACGTTGAGATGGGGCAGTGCATCTCTGGCTGGCAAGGGCCCCAGGAGTCAGCCTGCCAGCCTAGGGCTGCACCAGCCTGGCTCAGCGTGCTGAGGAAGGCCTGAATGGGTCATGAGGGTGTGTCAGTGTGGAACATTCGTGCCCCAGCCAGCCCTGTCTGCGTCTACACTTGCGTTGCAGTGGAGTAAATAACTCTGCCATAGGATAATACTTGTCTCTTGATCACTCCACACATGTAAACCAGTGATACTTTACTATGGAGATAATTAGGCAGCTCTGCAGTAAGCATCTGATGTAGATACACCCCAAGATTCCCAAGCTGTCAAAGCAGCCCATCAGGGCCAGATATGATCAAGTATAAATTGAGGAAGCCCTAAAACTATTCAGTTCTCCTGAGAACCTGGTTTAGGACTGGGAAAGGTACACATGGTAGGGGCATAAATGTGGTTGAAAGCTATCTTTGCAACTGAAGTTAAGAGGCTTAGTTCTAGCATAGTTCAAGCTCTGTACCATAATTTCTCTATTTTGGATTTACTGTTGTTTGGCATCTTTATGAAAAGTGTGGTAGAGATTAAAAGCAAAAGATCAAAAGAATATACTATTTTGTTTTTTAATTTCCATTCATGCTATTTTAGTAGATGATTCTTATAGTAGGTGGACTCTGATATTTCTAATGCCTTTGAAAATGGGCTGTTCCAGAGTACCCTAATCCAATTATCTGTGAGTGACCTGTCAGGATATAATGTCTTTACCATTCTCAAGATTTCTAAAGGAAAGGAACCTTAGTGGGATCTTTATAAAGCAATTTTTCAAACACAGTCCAAATACCTATACTTCAAAAAGAAATTGTGAGGTGTTGATTTCAACACTGAATCAATGAAGAAATCAAGCAACATAACGGGCTCTTGACTATGTGAAAGAACTTAGCAATTTCCAAGAGTAATTCAGAAGACACAGGAAAGGAGGAGACTGCCTCCCTTCTCAGGTACCAGGCATATGCATCACAGGTCACTGCAACCTCTTCATCAATTTAACAAAATATATATTTAAAACTAGTTAGGTTTCTTTGAAGCCTCTGCTTCTAAGGGGAAGCTGTTCCCAAACCTCACTTTTTGGGTGGTGAAAAAACTTCTAATTTTAAGCCTTAGTTTATTCATGGGTAGTTTGTACTCTTTAAATCCTGGCTGGAATGATCTAGTTGGTCCTGCTTTGAGCAGTTGGTTGAACTAGATGACCTCCTTGGGTCTGTTCCTTCCCTAATTTTCTATGAATAACATGTGTGTCTATAGATTTTCTATGGATAACAGGTGTGTTCTCAGAATAACAGGTGTGTCTTACGATATGACCTTGAAAGCTGTCTTCTCAGAATTTCTTTGAACAACTCAAGAACTATCAAGATTCAGAAGTACGTGTTGTGGGCCTGTGCTTCCAAATCAGATCTCTCTGTGGTTACTCTGGTGCTTTGTTATTTTTGCTGTCAACATTAAACCAAATTATTTCTATGTTTTAGAAAATAACTGGAGTCCTTCACTGAGATAATAAGCAACTGTACCATTCCCATCAAGTAAAACCTGAGGCTACATTTTCCTTTTATACTTACCAGATCAGTGAAATACACAAAATAAAATTCAAAAATAAGAATTTGTTTGGGGGAATAAAGAAGAACAAGAGAAAGAAGGTACAGAATACTTATTATTTATAACAACACATGGCATAACCTGTTGCTATGTCACACACTGAACTTCTAATTCAGTGTGCAGCACACATCGAACAAACAGATCCTTATATACCATTGTGGATATACACTGCATGTCCTAGCAGTCCATTAATAAAAATGGAGCTAACCTTAGAGTGATAATTTGACATGGGTTAAGAGGTGTTGATGAGAACAGACAGATCACTGGTTACTGTGAATTATTAGGGTATGATTTTTTGACCGAGCTAAATTAGCAGAGAGTTGAAAAGCATGTTAATGCAGTGTTAGTACCAAGAATGTTAGTGAGAATAGGTCAGTTCATTCTAAATGACAAATTTTCACAATATCAGAACCCTTGACCCCTTTAGGGACACCTAATATTTTATATTACTGTGGAATAAACTTATTGCACATATGCAGTAGAGCTGAATTACGGCTGCTGTGAAAGCATCCATATATTTGGAGTTTCAGGAAAAAGGTCTGAACCTGCTCTAAATTATCTAAGAAAAAGGGAGACATGAGGCAGATGCCTGGATTGTTTGATCTTTAATTGTGGTATTCTCAGGCTTTGTCCAGTGGGTACTTCAGAAGAAAGAATTTCATGAAGAAAAAAGGGCAGAAAGGAAAGAGAAACTGCATACAGGACATAAAAGTATAGGTGTGTGGAATATTACATAAGAAAAGAATGATCCCTGTGTAAAATCAAGTTTTTTTTGCTGTCTTATAAACTCTGTGTTACTTTCTCTCATAACCTGTTTCAGGTTAATAATGTGATTGTGCCTTTGTGCATGCTTAGCTTACATTTCAGTTTTCAAGGTCTGAACACACTGTTACAGGGTGGGGACCCAGGAGTGGCCGTGATCTCTCCTGGCGCCCCTACCGTGCCAAGCTGCCCGTCTAGCACCCTCGTTCTCGCCCACCGTGACTTTGATGGTTCTATAATATTAATGGGAGGCTGCCTTCACTTGACCCCTTGGACCTGGTGCTCTTACCTTTCTGGTCCCTGCTCCATATGGATAGATTCTGGTGTACCCAACCCTATGGGCGTCGCGTGGCTCCTTCCACCCCAATACCATGCTCCAAGCCTCTCAGTTGTTCCAGACATTATCTCGTCTATGCTCCTTCCTTAGTGGCCCTGTCCGAGGCCTCTACTCGTATGCTCACCCTCACCGGGCTCATTACTTCTGTGCTCGCCCTCACCGGGCTCATTACTTCTGTGCTCGCCCTCACCAGGGCCTCTCAATGTACGCGCCCCCTTCTGGGGCTCCTTATGAAGCTCACGCCCCCTTCTGGGGCTTTCTAATCTTGTACTTGCCCTCACCCGGCTGTAGTCATACGCTCGCCCTCACCGGGTGTCTCGAATCTTGTACTTGCCCTCACCGGGCATCTTAATATGCTTGCCTCAGAGCACTTGTCCCTACTGAGGCCATCCCACACTCCCCATGCGCTCACCCCTACAGGGGTCTGTCCCATATTCCCTGCGGTCGCGTTGCCCGCACCGGGGCTTCGCCTCCCGCGCTTCCCACGGTCATGTTGCCCGCACCGGGGCTTCGCCTCCCGCGCTTCCCACGGTCGGGGCTCAGATGGCCGTAGCTGTGCCTAGCCCCCTGACCCATTTCATGGGACTGGGGTCAGTGCCCCCTGAACGTTGTACCCTCACTGGGCTACTCGCTTGTACGCCCCTCCCTAGGGCTCTACTCGCGTTCTCGCCCACACTGGGGTCTGTCTCACTCACGC
Source organism: Crocodylus porosus (assembly GCF_001723895.1). Taxonomy (NCBI): domain Eukaryota; kingdom Metazoa; phylum Chordata; order Crocodylia; family Crocodylidae; genus Crocodylus; species Crocodylus porosus. The sequence goes on from NW_017728943.1 coordinate 130,120,328, forward strand.
AATTGGGCTTAGGCAGCCTCGGCCCTCACCCAGCCCCGAGACCCCCTTCTCAGGGTCCTATGCCCCACGGTGCTCCTCCCAATTGTTGCCCCACAGGGCCAGGGTCAGAACACCCCAAAACACTGCACCACTCTCTGGTGCTCAAACTGCTGTGCTTTCTTTGGCACCAAATTGCTGTGCCCTCCCAGGGTGCCAGGAACCCCCCTATGCTACTGGGGAGCTCCTATGAGGCCTCCTCCACCCCTTATAGCCTCACCCAGTCCTCCGGTGTTACACAAACAACCGGACAGAAAATACAAAGCCATGAGCCAACCAGCTATAACACAAACTAAGCCTCATGGCTATAACATGAATTTTGCACCACCCGGGCTGCCTTTCATACCTCCCTGTCAGGGTTCTCCCCACCCTGTACCATCAGGCAGACATTTGGGCAGTCAGGCTGCAGTGCAGCAGAGCTCCCACTACTCAGGCTACCAGAGGAGAACTGCCCTCTGGCCTCAGCCTGGCTGCTTATAAAAGCCAGGCCCCGCCCCCTTCTGGTCATCTGACCAGACTGGTTGCACCAACAACCCACACCTGTGCTGCCCTGAAGATTGGCAGCTGAGCCCTTATTACTATTACAAGTAGCGAGCACCCTAGTGCTCTGCTACACAAACTTTACCATAGAATCAAACTTGAAAGAGACTTCAAATGTCACTTAGTTTATACCCTGCATGAATGCAAAATGAGCTACCTGTTAATTAGAAATAATCAGAAATTATACTTAGGTCAGGTATTTTTTATACTATAAGCATACTGTAATATTGGTATTTAGAATAAATTAGAAAGCTGAATTTGCTTTGCTGCTTCATATGCTAACCTCCTTTTTCAGATGCTAACTTCACTGTCACTAGAATATCATTCTATAATGTAATTGCTTTCCTTAATTCCAAGACAAACATGACCGTGTAGTACTGCTCAAGTCTTTTTGTGTGTGGTTTCAGGCATTTATTTTTCATTGGCATAGCTTGTATGGAACTTGGAATGTAATGTTTATTGTTTGATTTATTTCAAAGAGGCAGCATTATTTATGCAAGTGGGGAATGTATTCATTTGGAGTAACTCTTTCCAATAATATCCAATTGACTAATAGTTGAGTGAGACAAAACCACAAAATTTAAAAAATAAGTTTAAAAAATGGGGTGAGGGTTAAGCTAAGGCTCCTAGGCCATCTCCTTTGAATGAGCTCACATTTGTATCAAATACTTTATAACTAAGGTGGATCATATTATTTTTAAGGAAATCTGGGACGTGGCTCCCCCTCCTCCAAGTCAGTGGTACTGCTGCAGGCAGAGGCAGGTGGGCAAGGGTGCAAGGCACAGACCAGCGACGAGGTAGAACCTGCCTTGTACATCCTGCCTCTGACAGACTGTGTCCTGCATACCTGCAATTCTGGGACTTCTGTTCTAATTTTCACCAACCAGCCAGGACCAACCTACGAAATCAAGGACTGTCCTGGTCATACCAGCATATATGGTCACCCTATTTATTAACCAGATTTAAAGAAGACTTCACTGAGAGACTCTTGTTTTAAGGATTTAAAGGTTTGTTTTGACATTGTCCTAGTAGCTCCAGCAATGTAAAAGGAACCTGTCCAATCTATCTGTGACCTAAGGGATTTTCCAAGAGATTTTCCACTCGGTACAGCATTGACAGAATAGTTCAAGCCTTCCTCTGAGGCCTTGGAATAGGGCATGTGCTGTAAAAGGAGACATTACCAGGTGCCTTGGACTCCAGATACTGTCTTGTGCCCAGAGCTTGAGGCTCCTGTAACTGTTGGCCACAAGCAAACCTTAGGATGTGCCTTAGGATCTGACTATAGGAAACACAAAGAAGTCTTAAAGCCACCTTTGCCCCCTCTAGTATCTCTATTTCCTTGCCTGTGCTAAGTGTAAGGGGATCAGGTATGAGACAGAGAAAATTGCAGGATATATGAATCTTGTATTTTGTTACAGTGGTCTGTACATTTGAGCTGGATCACACTAAAATCTGGATAGCAAGGAATGCATATCTGATTATTTCAATACAAAGAGGTAGGTTTGGGCTTTTTTTCCCTATTAGATTCTTAGGGGATTCCCAGAATTGGCAGACAGTGAAGTTAGTAACTGTTGCCTGTGGTTTGCATAAATTCTTTTCTTCCATTATGTTTTTGAAAATACATCAATATCCTGTTTTTACAGTGTATCATGCTTGAACTCGTACAGGATGCAGAACAGAAACATTTAAAAGCAGCTATGTTCTGAGGACGTGAGGGCAAGCATGGCTGCTTGTGGAATTTTGAATGTTATAATAAAGTGACAGGCTTATACATGGTGGAGCTGTTCAACTCCCTCAGTTTATCACTGCTTAGTCCAGACAAGGTCACATCACCCTAATTCTGCTGTATATATCTGTCTTATTTAAAGTAAGATTGGTGTGTCATAGCCATGTGGATCTAGGAAACATGAGAGGCAAGGATTTTTTGTGCTATCTTTATGTGACCAGTGATATACTTGGGAAAGCTGTTGGACAAGTTTGGGGGCATCAAAGTGCCTTCCCCAAGTCATTTGCCTGAAATCTATGGTGCTTTTTACTCTAGCAGCTGACAGTAGTTTGTGACATTCACTAGGGGTTTAAGCACTGAGATGCTGAGGCTTCTTGCAGGTGAAAGAGACCTAAAGTAGAATTCACAAAAACAAGTTAAGTGCCTGCACTCCACATTTCAATTACAGGAAATCTATTAAAATAAGGCTCTAACTATAGATGAATGCTTACAAGTAGGTATCTAAAATTATAGTATGCAGCATTATGAGCAGTCATATACTGTATGGAATGATACTAGACTTCTCCCTGCAGTAGGTTCTGAGATACAGAGGCAGATCCAGGGTGGTTCAGTAATGCAGTTTCACCGCTTTTTCATTTTTGCTCCACCTGAACTTTAAAGTCAGCTGCCTAGGAAGGGTGGCAGCATTTTTATTCAGGCAGTGCTGACAGAGTCAAGTAACATTGTGTCTTATTATAATCTTCCTTATTCCTACTAATCTCCCTCTGTTCAATAGGTATTAACAACCTTTAATAATCCTTTTTAATGGTCTTGTTGTTTCACTACTCAAACTATCCTTTCTTCTGTAAGTTAACTGTCTGCCTTTCCTGGTGATGCCTCTCTTTGCAGCTCTGAAGGCTGTTCTTAGCTCTAGCTCTAACCTTAACTCAGGTGTGATCATATTAACTCAGGTACAGAAATGACTGACAGAAAAGTATTAGAGGCGCTGCCAAGATGCTCAAGAAAGCTGATTTTGTTCTGTGAAGCTGAATAAGAGACGTATATTAGATTTTAATGACTATGGGACTAATGACACAATATCTTTTGACTACTTTTGCCTGGTTCATTATTTCTTCTAAACTTTATGTATAAATCTAGCAAATCAGTGCACATTACAATAGTTATATTTGTTTTTGCTTTGATCTTGATCTTACTGCTAGCCCTTAGCATATTAGTAAAGCTTTTAGTTTCTCTTTAACTGGAGAAAAATATGTGGTGTTTTGGTATGCCACACCATGGCATTCTCGACCACCTGGGTGATTGTGATCATCACCTACTGGAATTCACCATCCAGTCCAGGGTGTCAAAGGCCTGCAGCAAGGCAGCAGCCCTGGAATGCAGGAGGGTGGATTTCAATGAAGTTAGAAGACTAGTTGGGGAGGCACTGAGATCCTGGAGGGGAGGGGAGTTTGGAGTCCAAGAAGAGTGGTCATTCCTTAAGGAGACGATCCTCCAAGCCCAAAGGGTGACAATCCCAATGCGGACCAAAGGGGGCAAGAGTACTCAAAAGCCCCCATGGCTCACCAAAAGCATCCAGGAACGTCTCAAAGCTAAAAAGGAGGCATACACCCAATGGAAGGGAGGGGCCATCACCAAGGAGGATTATACTTCCATTGCTTGAGATTGTAGGGGGGCTGTTAGGAAGACAGAGACTAAACTGGAACTAGTGACCCAGATCAAAGAAGTCCTTTTTTAAATACATAGAGAGTAAAAAGAAGGTACCGTGTAAAATGGGGCCTCTGCAGGACACGCTAGGAAATCTGGTGGTCATACCAGATGACAAAGCTAACCTCTTTAACAATTTATTTGCTCTCATTTTTCTGAGCAGGGACCGGATCATCCCCCCTACCGGGATCCCTGACGGACCCAGGGGAGGCACAGCTAGGCTCAGGATCTGTGAGGACCTAGTCAGGGAACTTATGGTGGGACTGGACGTGTTCAAATCAGCAGGTCCTGACGATCTCCACCCCAGAGCGCTGAAGGAATTAGCAGAGGTCATTGCGGGACCCCTAGCATAGCTTTACAAGCACTTGTGGTGCTCTGATGAGGTGCCAGATGACTGGAAAAGGGCCAGTGTGGTCCCCATTTTCAAAAAAAGGAGGAAGGAGGAGTCAGGAAACTATAGGCCCATTATTCTTACCTCAGTCCTGGGGAAACCCTTGGGAAAATTATCCAGGAGCACATCTATGAGGGGCAAGCAGGGGAGATAATGCTTAGGGACAACCAACATGGGTTCATTAGAGGCAGGTCCTGTCAAACCAACCTGGTGGCCTTCTACGACCAGATCACAAAATCCTTGGACACAGGTGTCACAGTGGACGTAGTCTTTCTGGACTTTAGGAAGGCCTTTGACACTGTCTCTCACCCTGTTCTCATTAAAAAAACTAGGCGACTGTGGTGACAATGCCTACACAGTCAGATGGGTTGCAAATTGGCTAGAGGGTTACACCCAGAGAGTGGTGGTGGACGGAGGGATGTGGGCAGTGTGGCTCGGTCCTCGAGCACACACTGTTCAACATCTTCATTGGCAGCTTAGGCAAGGGGGTGAAAAGCACCTTATTCAAATTCATGGATAAGACTAAGGTCTGAGGAGAAGTGGGCACACTAGAAGGGAGGAATAGGCTGCAATCAGACCTAGGCAGGTTACAGGGGTGGGTGGATTGAGAACAGGATGAGTTTCAATACTAACAAGTGCAAGGTATTGAACCTGGGGAGGAAGAACCAGCAGCATACCTACAGGTTGGGGAACTCTCTTCTTGTCAGTGCAGAGGCAGAAAGGGATCTTGGAGTCATTATTGATTCCAAAATGAACATGGGCCGCCAATGTGGGGATGTGGTCAGGAAGGCTAACTGCACCTTGTCATGCATCCACAGATGCATCATAAGCAGGTCCAAGGAGGTGATTCTCCCCCTCTATGCGACACTGGTCAGGCCGCAGCTGGAGTACTGCATCCATTTCTGGACACCGCACTTCAGGAGGGATGTGGATAGCATTGAGAGGGTCCAGAGGAGGGCCACTGGCATGATCGGGAGCAGCAGGGCAGGCCTTACGAGTAGAGGCTACAGGACCTGAACCTGTTCAGCCTCCACAAGAGAAGGCTGAGAGGGGATCTGTGGCTGTTTACAAACTGGCCAAAGGGGACCAGTAGGCTATGGGAGAGACCCTGTTCCCCAGAGCACTACCAGGAGTAACAAGGAATAGTGGCCATAAGTTGACTGAGAGTAGATTCAGGATAGACATCAGGAGGCGCTACTTCATGGTCAGGGCAGCTAGGATCTGGAACCAACTTCCAAGGGAAGTCATGCTCGCTCCTACCCTGGGGGTCTTCAAAAGGAGGCTAGATAATCACCTGGCTGGGGTCATTTGACCCTAGCATTCTTGCCTGCCATGGCAGGGGGTCGGACTTGATGATCTGCTCAGGTCCCTTCCAACCCTACCAACTATGAAACCATCTGCACCCCACCTTTTCAAAATGCTAGATCTGTCCACATTCAGGTACCTCAATAATTACTATTTTCATTAAGGTTTACTGAGAGCACTGCCTGACCTGCGTCTTCAGTCCTCCTTTCCTTGAGGCTTATGGGGCAGTCTGGGTTCTTCCCACACAATTCCCTTTGTTTTAGTGAGTCAAGCTCGTTCAGACAGGCTGAAGAGCCCTAAGAAAACAGAGGGGATTTGGATTTGGGGTAGTGGAGGTTAATGTTTGCAAAACGCGGTGTTTCATATTCCTTGCGTCTATGAAAGTTGGAGTACAAGGCAGATGTAAGAGACAAAATGCCTTCTACTGTTCAAGGTATATGTAGGATTCCTAATGTGATAAACTGAGACTGCTAGTAGGATACTCCCAGTTGATCCCTATTACCCTGTGCAAGAGCAGACCAGAATACTGCTGCTGAGATCAAGCTGTGGGAATACAGTATGGTGCCTCTCTGGGATGGCCATGGAGGTAGTCATAACACCTTCCTAGATCGCCGCGTTAGAAATGGGACCAAAGGGAAGATGTTCCTTTGTTGCTACTTGCTAATCAGCTCCTAGACTGAGCAGAGATGGTAGTGTTTAGCAGACACTGAATCAGAAGCACTCTGCTTCTACTAGGCTGGATAGAAGGGATAGATATGTCATCTCTCAGAAGTGTCCTACTACCCTTTGCGAATCTGGAGGCTCTACTAGGTTCATGGGGGTCGTTTAGCTTTCTTTGTAGACTGGTGTGTCAGAGTGATCTTATCAGTTCTGATGCCTGTGACACGTGAGGAGATAGAGAAGACTCAGGGTACAAACACTCCAGTGAGTTATCACAGTAAGCCTGCCGTTCAATAAAAGTGAGGTAAGCCATCTTACATATACTGCATGATAAAAGTGTGCACATGGACAGTTATCACAGAGCAGCTAATGTGTTGTAAGTTTGTATCCTAGTTGACTTGCAGATAGAGGTTAACTTGATCAATTAATTCAAATTACAACAGGTGAGAAATTCTAGTTTAGCAGAGCCGTTAATGGGTCAAAGAACAAGGTCAGCAACACCCTTCAGGGAATAAATATGGAATTATAGGTTTTCATAGATTTCATAGACATTAGGGCTGGAAGGGACCTCGGGAGATCATCGAGTCCAGCCCCCTGCCCAAAGGGCAGGAAGTCAGCTGGAGTTATAGGATCCCAACAAGATAAGCATCCAATTTACTCTTGAAGGTGTTCAATGTGGGTGCTTGAACCACCTCCGATGGCAGGCTGTTCCAGACCTTGGGGGCTCGGACAGTAAAGAAATTCTTCCTTATGTCCAGCCTGAAACGGTCTTGCAGGAGTTTGTGACCGTTCGACCTCGTCATCCCTTGGGGCGCTCTGGTGAACAAACATTCCCCCAGATCCTGGTGGTCACCCCTGATAAACTTATAGGTGGCCATCAGATCACCCCTGAGCCTACGCTTTTGCAGGCTAAGGAGTCCCATGTCTCTCAGCCTATCATCGTAAGATCTGTTTTCCTGACCTCTGATCATGCGTGTGGCTCTCCTCTGGACTCTCTCAAGCTTCTCCGCATCCTTTTTGAATTGTGGAGCCCAAAACTGGATGCAGTACTCCAGCTGCAGCCTCACCAAGGCTGAGCACAAGGGGAGAATGACGTCCCGGGATTTGGTTGCTTTACTAGCCGCAGCATCACACTGCAGGCTCATGTTCATCTTGTGGTCAATGATGACCCCCAAGTCTCTTTCTTCTGTAGTGCTATCTAACGTAGCACTGCTGAGCCTATAAGGATGCTGCAGGTTTTAATTGGATAACTGTTGCTTAATATAGAACAGCCAGCTCCAAATAATCATTTCAATGACATTTGATGCCACAAAGTGGGGAGGGTAAAACGTACAGAGGTAAAACATGCCTCAGTTGCTAATATTATTAGAAGTGGAAGTCACCACCCATACCGTCCTCCCTAACCAGTACTGCTAAGAATGCATCAGGATGAATTATCGAGTCCCCCATATGTCCCCCAACCAGCCACAGAACTCCAGCGGCACCTGAGCAGAGGCACCTGAGCTACAAGTACTACAGTTAATTTCTCCTTCTGCCTCTCATGTTGTAGAGCACTGTTTGTGTGAGCCATTATCAAATGGAAACCTCCATTTGAAAAATGAAGCCACTTAAAGGCCCCAGCACAGTTCTGGACACTTGATACATAGGCAGCAATGTTTGCAAGTTTAGATTTCAGGCTTTGAAGCATTTCCTTTCCTTTATTTCCACTTCTGATCTCCAACTTTAGTTCATCTCCCCCACTGACCATGTCCCTTGCTCTTTCATCCAGCTGCCCTGCCACATTCATTCAGAAATAAGTCAGAGATGTTTTTCTGTTCTTGCTGTTGGCCACAAAAGTGGGAAATGAGGTGGATAAAGTTTTTTTTCAAACAATTAATGGAAATTTCCAAATCACAGGACCTAGTACTCAAATGGAACTTTTAATTGCCGTGACATCTGATGGCATAATAGTAGTTCACAGGCACTCCAGGAAGTTCTTGCAGTGGGTTAGGGATAACTTTTTGGTACAGGTGGTAAAGCCAACTAGGAGGGAAGCTTTTCTTGATTTGTTGCTCATGGACAGGGAGGAATTGATTGTGAATGTGAAGATAGTAAATAACTTGGGTGGCTGTGGCCATGAAATGTTAAGAGTTCAAAATCCTAAGGAATGGAAGAAAGGAAAGCAGCAGAATAAAGACACTTGATTTCCAAAAAACAGCTATAACAAACTTGGAGTACTGGTAGGTAAAATCCTGTGGGAGTCAAGTCTGAAGGGAAAAGGAGTCAAGGAGAATTTAAGGACGTCATATTAAGGGCACAAAAACAGGTTATCCCAATGTGAAAAAAGGATAAGAAGTACAACAAGAGACTAGCCTGGCAAAACAGTGAATTCTTCAATGAGTTGAAACTCAGAGGAATCTCAAAAAAGTGGAAACTTGACCATATTACTAGTGAGACGTTTAAGACATGAAGAGATAAAAATCAGAAAGTCTAAGGAGTGAATTGAGATGCAAGTAGCAAGGGACATTAAAGGCAGCTAAAAAAAACATTCTGCCAGTATGTCAGAAGTAAGAGACTCAGGAAAGCATAGGTTCCTTACTAAATGCAGAAGGCAAGCTAGTAGTAGGTAATGCAGAAAAGCCAGAAGTATTTAATGCCTTCTTTTACTTCAGTCTTCATGAATGAGGTCAGCTGCCAAAATGACAAGTACACTTGGCAGCGTGGACAGGGGAGGAGATAAGCAGCCTAGAGTAGTGGAAGAACAGGTTAGAAATTACTTGAAGTTTCTGGATGTTTTCAAATTAGGAGGGCCAAACAGGATACATCTAGAGCAGGAGTAGACAACTTTTGTGACTAGGACCAGAAGGACCCATCCCAGGTCAGAGGTGGCCAAGCACTAGGATCTAGCCACCAGCACTGTTTGTTTCTATGGCATCATGGGGAGAACGCCCACAGTCAAAACATCCCTTCAACTGAATGCCACTGAATCCCCACGTCCATAGGCCAGATCCAGCCTGTGGGCCCAAAGTACTTAAGGAACTGGCTGAGGCAATTTCATAGCCATTGGTTATTATGTTTGAGTATTCACAGAAAAAAGAAGAGGTGTCAGACAACTAGTAAAGGGCAAATGTAATACCTCATTACTGAGGCTTTTGACAGCCACCCATGACATTCTCATTAGTAAGCTAAGCACATACAATCAAAGTGAAACTTCTCGATGGTAGATACATAAGTAGTTGGATCACTGAGTTCAATGAGTGGCCCTCAATGGCTCAGTATCTAACTGGGAACAGGCATCAAGCGAGGTGCCCCAGGGGTTTGACCTGGGTTCAGTATTGCAATATGTTCATTAATGATTTGGAGAATGGGATTGAGTGCACACTTAAAAAATTAGCAGGTGGCACCAGGCGGGGTAGAGTTGCAGACACTCTGGAGTGCAGGGCCATGATCCAGAATTACCTTGGTAAACTGGAAAAAATGGTCTCAAATTAATCAAATGAAATTCATTAAGGACTAGTGTAAAGTTTTGCACTTGGGATGGAACAATCATGTACAAAAATACAAACCAGGGGATAACTGGCTAGGAAGAAGTGTTATAGAAAAGGACTTTGGGATACAATGGACCATAAATTTGAATACGAGCCAGCAAGTACTTTAGTTGCAAAAAAAAAAAGAAAACCCAATAGCATATTGAGCTGTACTAATAGGAGCATCACTTGCAAATCAAGAGTTATGATTCTTCTGTACTGTTCAGCATTGTGTTCAGTTTTGCATCCCACAATTCAAGAAAGAGTCCAGGGACAGAACACACAGTAATTATTTTAAATTGTGGCAAGGGAAATTGAGGTTGCATGTTAGAAAGAACTTTCTCACTCTGAGGGTGGCTAAGTATTTGAATAGAGGTTATGGAATCTCTGTCCTTGGAAGTTTTTAAAAACAAACAAAAGAGGCTTTGTCTCTTCTTCCCATTCATCATCATGGGCAGTTTCATCCTTTTATCACTTTCAGTGATGTCCAGATCAAAATTTCTCAGCTCACATATAAAAGGATGTTTCCTAACTACCAGTTTCTTCATCCTCAGCTTGTAGTTTGAGAGTTGAGCTTATTTTTTTTGGATCCCACATCAACAATCATCTGTAATTAGAAGCAGCTTAACAATCCCACTGAGGATGCATAAGTCAAAGGGAGACAAGGTTCTGTGGGTAAATCTGATATCTTTTATGAGACCAACTCAAAAGATATCAACTAATAAAAGATATCGGATTTACCCAAAGAACCTTGTCTGCCTATGTTCTTAGACCAACACGGCTACAACCTTCACCCACAAGCCAAAGGAAGTACCTTGGACTCTCCATGCTGCCTTAGATCTACAGTGCTTGTAGAAACAGAGGAACTGTATGTTGACTACTTGTCACTATCATGTAATGTGGCTTTAAATAGACACAAGGACTAGTTTTGTTGAAAATAGGCTATTGTACTGTTTTAACCATAAATGCATTTTTTAAATATGACTCTAAGTGAATCATAAGCATGATGGTGAGCTATAGTTAAAACTGACTACCTTTCTCAGCCACACAAGATCACTCATAAAGATCTTTCAAATTATGCACCCAGCTTGAAAAAAACAACATGAGTAATCTCATTGACGTCAGTGGGTCCGTGCTCACGTGAAAACAAGTTTTCAAGTAGTCTCTCTATCTTAGAACAAGTTCTTGAAAAATTACTTAAGGTCACTGTTTAACTGTTCTTCAAAGTTAAATTCATAACTCTGTGTTTTTGCTTCCTTTCTAATTCACGTACACCTTAGAGTGCTGGAATGTAAAGTGATGCTATTATGTAATATTTGTACTAGAGACTTATCTAGAGTTAAGGGAGAGGATTAGGGATCGTTGTGTGCAAATACTGTACAGAGTGTACACAATCCCTTCTACACTGTAGTAATGGTTCCACATTTTTTTTCTTAGTAGAGAGATACAGGAAATGTAATACAACTGAGGGTGGTAAAGGCTACTGAAGATGCTTCCTATGAGATACACAAAAGATCAGATCTGGCAGTGTTGCATGTATGATCAGGGATCTCTATTATGCCAATGTAAGTTAGGAATACATCTTTAAAAATCAGCAAAGTTGATCCTGACAGTAGTGGTCTAACTGAAATCAGAATTTGTTTTGATTAATAGTGTTTGAAAACGGGACACTAAAATCAGCGTAAAATTGGTATTGTTAAACCATTCACTAACTAAAATAATGGTTTTAAGGCATCATTTCAAATTGGCTTACTACATAAACTTTTCTATTGTATTCATTATGATAGTATCTGAGAACCTAGAAGATATTAATGAGTATATAACATCTCTTTCTCTAAGATAGGCAATGGAGGCACAAAGAAATTAGCTGTCTTGCTCTAAAAATGTGCAGAAACTTTGTGGCAAGGCCACCAACAGGAATAGAAACAAAGCTCACTTTAGCCCTGCTCCAAAGTCATGCATGAAGCATGTAAATTTAATGTAAATATCCCAATCCTTTTCTCTTCTCAACCTCATTGATTTCAATGCTTAAACACTATAAAAAATGTTATCTTGCAAAGGAAGTAGTTCTGTGGGTTTTACTTGCTGAGATTGGCTCATCAGTCATAGGCGATGTTTCTGTTTTGAGTCTATCCTTCACTCACCACATCAGAAGCTGTGCTTGGGAGGAGGGAAGTTTAAAAAAAAATAGCAAAAACCCCACCTTGGTCCTTTGATAGTTATTTAAAAAATAAGTTAGTGTTATAAACAAATCCCTGACTGCTGCCAGTTATTTAAACAGACCTGTTTTATAAACATGCTCAAGAAATGTGAATACTTGTGTTTAGTGATAGACAGACATTCAAAGGTCTGGATGATCAACTAAATGTCAGATGCTTATCACAAAGCTATGCGAGTTACATTCCTTCTCTGTAGGAAAACAGTTCCATCCATCTAGCTCAACTCAGTTGGACTTGATAAGGTATACATATACAACAGGCAGTACCAGAAGCAATGCTTCTAAGAAGGCAAAAATGTCAGCTCACCTTATTCATGCATACTGTCTTCCTCCATGCGTCTGTTTCTTTAGCACTGATCTTGCAGCCATAGGTGGGGGTGGGTATGTGCCCCTTCTGACAGGGCCATCCCCAATGCTGCCATCAGCTTCTGCGGGTGCTCACCAGCCCTGTCCCCAACACCAATGCTGCCTTCTGCAGGTACCCCCCACAGACTCAAGAGGCACCAGTCACCCATGCTCACGGCAGGGGGCTACCCACCGTTCCCATATCTGTTTCCCTTTCCTACTCTTTACTTGTAGTTTTTTTAATGAGAATCTTTTTATGATTACTGGTAATAAGAAAATGTTTCTCACTTACTCCTATGTAGAGTAGAAAGTAACTCTGTGTCTCAGTCTTTTCCCCTCTTAGGCCCCCTCTACACATTACAAATATAGTGCAATTAACTGTTTAATTGTGCAGTTACTTTAAGACCAGCTACACGTGCAAAGTACGTACCACATAATAAAAAGCTTGAACCAGCTATAAAGTTAGACCTTGGAAATATGTACTAACCTTATAGCTGGCTGCTATTGAGCTTTAAATTGTGCATGTAGTTGACAAGGTTTAACCATACCCAGCATGATACCCCAGGCCCAGGCAACTGAGGCCGCCATGATCCCCAGGGCCTGTGGGTATATGAAACTGGGATTAGGCTCCCTCTGCACTAGCAATAAGGCACAATGGGATGTCTTGCGTGATCCCACAATCATGCTTCCTGCCCTGCACGTGTGGCATGACATTAGGTGTTATTGTGTGGATCATGCGTTAGATCCCATCATGCCTTTACCTGCATGTGAAGAGGGGTTACACAATTACTCTTTCCTGGGTTTGAACTTTACTTCATACTTCAAATTTCTCCTCTAGTTTTTAATTACTGACTGATTTTGGAGATAGTTTACCGTAGTCCTATGTTGCATTACACTGAGGTGCAGTTCTGCTGTGGTAGCTTTATCTGATCAACTTGTAGTTTTTGGTTTGTTCTTTACAATGATGTGTGTATTGGGGCTTTATGGACTGACCTAAGAGACTGAGTTTATTTTTCCAGTTTTGTGTAGATAAGTTTGGTTGACTGGTCAGGAGGTTTTGCCTGTTCATCTGGGTTTAACTTTTGCTTCTTCAGCACAATGAGCTATAGGGATTATTTGTTGTTTTGGAATTTAAAGTAATGCTTTACTTTTTATGCCCTGTATACCTTTTCTTCATTTGTGGAAACAAATGTCAGGACAAAATGGATCTAGAAGCTTCTTTGATGGACTGTGCTCTACTTCTTTCACATTGCCTGGCTTTCTGAATCTTATTTGGTTTCGACTGAGAGTATTTGTTGTATCTCAGAGGGGTAAACAAAAATGTGCAACATTTAATTGTTGATATTGTGTGCTATATAGATTCCCAATCATAGATGTGACCTAATGATGCATCAAAGTCCTGGGAGAATTAGAAGGGATGGTAATTCAGAATATCAGGGAAGTTTCTATAACCAACTGGTTCCATTATAGACTTGAACCCAGGACTGTTGAGGTCAGAGCATCAGACTCTTTAGAACGCACATGTGATTTTTCAAAGTTAAGTGCCTAAATGACTTCGAAAATCTACCTTTGGTTCTTTTTCTTGTCCGTATCAGGCCATGCATCTACTTCTGTTGTCATGCTGAAAGGTGTTTGTAGGATCATAGAAAAGTAGAACTGAAAGGGACCTCATGAGATCATCTAGTTCAGCCTCCTGTTCCATGCAGGATCATCCCTAACTAAACCTTCCCCAGCCAAGTGTCTTTGTAACCTCCTCTACAAAACTTCCACAGTTTCTCTAAGTAGCCTGTTCCAGTGCATGACCACTCTCATAGTCAGAAAGTTCCTCCTGATCTCCAGCCTAAGTTCAAACCTTCCCCTACTGAAGCTTGAGGCTATTGCTCCTAGTCCTGTCCCTATGGCCAGAGAGAAAAACCCATCCCCATCCTCCTTGTAACTGCCTTCCAGGCATTTGAAGACTATTATCAAATGTCCTCCTTAGTTTTCTCTTCCCAAATAAGAAAACCCCAGCTCTTTTAGCCTTTCTTTATCAATCTTGCTTCCCAGTCCTCTAATCATTTTGGCTGCTCTGCTATGGATTTTCCAAACTGTCCACATAGGCAATGTGTAGGGGGGGGCTTGTCCCCCCGAGATTGGCCCTCGTGAGTGGGGGACAGCAAGCAGTGCCTCCCCTAAGAATATGGGGGCACTGAGAAAAGCACCAGTGGCACTTCTGGTTTGTCAGCTGCTGGGGAGAACTTCCCCCACGTCAGTCAGCGATCGGCCTCTGGGGGACCCCCCAGAATCAGGAGGCACCAGTCGCCCATGCTTCTTGAAGTACGGGACACAGGCCCAATCTTACCAGTACCAGCTCTTGGGGGGGGGAGGGGGTTAACAAGAGCATAGTCAGTTTATATTCAGTTTATAGTTTACTGTAACACTCAAGTCCTCTGCAGAACTACAGCCTAGCCAGATACTCATGCAGTCACGTACTGTGGGTCTCTGGCGCTCAGGGGCCAATGCTTATATTTGCTTCCCTGCCCCCCCCCCCCCCCCCCGTCCTTGTAGCAATACTTAGTTACATTGTGCGATAAGAACTCTGAAGGGCCCAGCCATTGCCCCGCTCCAGGCTGACGCCTAGGGCCCATGGCCTCCTCCCACCCCTCCTGTCGGTTTGCCACTGTATTCCTGTCTGTATTTGTGCATGCTATGAGTCCATCCCTAGTGCAGGACTTTGCACTTGTCCTTTTTGAATTTCATCTACATGATTGTGGACCAGTTTTCCAGTATGTCTAGGTCATTTGGGGTCCTAGGCCTATCCTCCAGAGTGTCTGCAGCTCCATCCAACTTGGTGTCATCCATAAATTCACCAAGCATGCACTCAGTCTCATTGTCCAAATAATTAATGAAGATAGTAGACAAAAATGGACCCAGGAGAGACAGCTGAGGAACCTCACTCCATTTCTCCTCCCAGCTAGATGTTGAGCCATTGATGACTATTTGTTGATCCTACTAGTTATGTATCCACCTTAATGTACTTTCATCTAGTCCACATTTTCTTAGCTTATTAATGAGAATCTCATGAAATATAGTGTCAAAGGCCTTGCTAAAGTCAAGGTATAGCACATCCAGTGCTCTCCCCCATCTATAGAGCCTTTCACTGTATCATAGAAGGAAATTTGTTTGGTCTTATGCTATTTGATTTTTGTGAATCCACACTGGCTGTTCTTGGTCACCTTATTCTCCTCTAGGTGCTTCACAATAGACTCCTTGAGGACCTGCTTCACAATCTTTCCAGGTATTGAGGTCTGGTTGACAGGTCTGTAGTTCCCTGGATTCTCCTTCTTTCTTTTCTTTCCTTTCTTAAATTTTGGCACGATATTTGCTCATTTCCAGTTGTCTGGGAGCTCACCCAACCATAGTTAATGGCTTTGAAATTACCTCAACCAATTATATCAGTACCCTTGGATGCATCCCACCTAGCCCTGACAACTTGAATGTATCTAGCCTCTCCAAGTAATACCTCACCTATTCTTATTTTACTCTAGGCTGTTTGTCTTCCCTATCTTTACTGCCACCTGCACTCATCATCTGATAATTGCCCCTGTTGGTGAAGACTGAAGTAAAATCTCATTAAATATTTCAGCATCCTCTGCATTATCTGTAACTAAATTGCCTTCTGCATTCCCTAAGGGACCTATGATTTCTCTGGTCTTCCTCTTACTTTTGATATACTTGTACAATCCCTTTTTAGTGCCTCATGTCCCTTGCTAGCTGCATCTCAAATAGTGTATTGACCTTAAATTTTTTCCCTACATGCCTATGCAAATACCATTATACTCTTCCCTAGTATTATGACCAAGTTCTTACTTTTTGTAAGATTCCTTTTTTTGAGTTGTAATGCATTGAAGAAATTACTTTCTAATCAGGCTGGTCTCCTGTTGCACTTTCCATTCTTCTGTTGCATCAGGATAGTTTGCTCCTTCACCCTTAAACTACAGCCAGCCTCCTGGACACCTTTTCCCCTTACACTTGCCTCCCAGGGAACCTTGTCTACCAGTTTCCCAAGTTTGTTGAAGTTGCTTTTCTGAAGTACACTGTCTGTATTTTCTTCCCTCCCTCCTTCCCTTGAACTCTATTATCTCATGGTCACTGTTACCTTCCACATTCACATTTTCAACCAATTCCTCCCTCTTTGTGAGCAGTAAGTCAAGAAGGAGGGGTGCAATGATACAGATTTTGGGGGCTGATACCGATAGCTGATTTTTAAGGAAGCTATTGGTCGATACCAATCTGATTTCTGATATAGATGCATGCAGTGCAGCTGATAAGTCTGTTATGGTGAAAGGGGAGGGGAGAGGGAAGGGGTGTGGGGGTGCAGACCAACACCCCCCACAGTGAGGGAGGGAGTGGGGCTGGGACTGGTTTAGGCGCTGCCCAGTCGGAGCAGGCATGGGACAGAGCTGTGGCTCATCTGGGGGATGTAGGGGGCGCGATTTCTGACACAGCTCCCACCACTTGTCCAGGAGGGCATGGGAGGGGGCATATGCCCCGGATCTGTGCAGGGTGGGGCAGGGCAGGCTGCAGCTGCAAGCTGGGGCCAGAGGCTGCACTGCACTGCACTCGGGGTGGGCAGCAGCAGTGCTGGGAGAGGGGATATGAGGGGAGGCTGCAGGCTTCCAAGCCCCTACCCATAGCCCACTACCAGTGCTGCCACTGCCCGACCCAAGCACAGCATGACTCCTGGCCACAGCCTGCAGCTTCAGCCCACCTGGCCCATCCCATGCAGATCCAGGGCCACACGCCCCCCCATGCCCTCCCAGATGAGCGGCGGAAACAGCAGCAGGAGCTGCCGGATGAGCAGATGAGCTGCTCCCCTCTGCACCCCCCCAGACGAGCCGTGGCTCCATCCCACTCCAGCAGGCCGGGCAGTGCCTATCCCAGCTCCATTCCCTCCCTCACCATGGGGGGCGTTGATCTGCCCATGCCCCTTCCCCCCCCGGCTTTCACCACAACAGACTTACCAGCTGCATGCAGCTCTCCACACTGCCAGTCTGTGCTCCTCGCTGGCTGTGCACACACGGGCATTTATTTATCGGCCGAATTATCAGCCACTTCAGGCCGATTTCCAATATAGTCAATTTTCTTTATA
The DNA here is from genome assembly GCF_001723895.1 of Crocodylus porosus. Lineage (NCBI taxonomy): Eukaryota > Metazoa > Chordata > Crocodylia > Crocodylidae > Crocodylus > Crocodylus porosus. The sequence goes on from NW_017728943.1 coordinate 130,137,890, forward strand.
TCGGTGCTAATCCAGTATTGGGCCAATGTATCAGTGTACCTCTATCAAGAGTTTCCCCCTAATTGTCCTGCTACCATCTGTATCAAAAAGTTCTCGCCAACACACTCCACAAATTTGCTGGACTTCTGGTGCAGTGCTTTCCTCCCTGCAGATGTCTCAATAATTAAAGTCCCCCACGAGAATGAAGTGGTATGATTTGGAAGCTTCCATCAGTTGTCTAAAGAAGGCCTCTTTCACCTCCTGGTTTGGTAGCCTGTAGCAGACACTCACCATGACACTCCTCCCCCACCAGTGTCTCTCCCCTCTGACCTTTACCCAGGTTTCAACAGGCCTACATTCCACTTTATACTGTACCTCAGAACACATGTACATCACCTTTATGTATAGGACAACATCTTCTCCTTTGTTCCCCTTACTATTCTGAGCAAGCTGTACCTATCCATGACCATACTTCAGTCATGCTATTTCCTGCTTCCTCCTCTTTTGCTACTTTCTGGGGGGAAAAAAATCCCAGTTCATCCTTCACTCAGCAAGCTTACAGTTAAGGAATGGTGAGAAGGAAAGTGATAATAGCTCTTTGACCTAGATGAGATTCCAAAGGTGACTACAGCTAAACCTAAGGCTAAATGGAAAGAACACTTAAATGCTCTTTCATGTAGTGAGATATGTGAAAGCAACAGAGACCACTACACAAGGATAGCAGCTGCATAGCAACATCTAAGCAAAAACCAACCAAGGGAGAGTAAGAAGGCTTGTTCTGGGACTGGCAATGCAGGGGCTATGGGGCTCCTTGACAAGTGGTATGAATGTGTTAGGGCAGAGGTCAGCAACCTCTTGCTTATGGTGGGCTACAGCTTGTAATCCTCCTGCTGCTGCAGGCCACTGATACCCAGCTCACATGTCTACATGAGATGCTTTACTGTGCAACAGATTAATTTGCTGCTCAGTAAAGCAGCATCATCTATATGTGTGCAGCTATTAGGGCTTACAGAACTAATTAACACCACAGCAAGGTAGTCTTGTAAAATACAGGTATTATCAGGCTACAGAATTTTTTTGTGTGCAGGAGTGCACATTTAGACACTGCCCTGACTGGCTGGGGCATGGGGTGCTTCAGTGAAGGACTAGCCAGCAGGGAACCCAGCCAACCATGGAGCAGCATGTGGAACTGGGGGAGCAGCCAGCTCAGACTTCTCCAACCAGGCTCCATGTGGGTGTGCACAAATAAATTGTGGAGCAATATGCTCCAGAGCTTTTTGCTTCTGGGTGCACATTCAAATGGTGTGCCTGGGAGCAAATAACTGTGAAGCAATAAGCTCCAGAGTTTATTGGTCTGCATTAATTGCACGTGCAGATGCACCCAGCTTCCCTTACAGCTGTCCCTACTCTTGTGTAGAGGACTGCCCCCTGACCTCCACCTCAGTGCAGCCTCTGCTGAAAAACATAGTGCTGAAAAGTGTGGCAAGTGAAAGTTTGGAGTGGCTAAACTGGCGGTGACAGTAAAGAAAGACTGCAGTGGCAGGGCGAGAGGGCAGGCCCCTGCACAGAGCAGGGATGGCCGAAGGGTGTCCGGAGTTAGTAAAACATGGGTAGATCAGACCTTTGTGGACCCAATCTAATATCTTTGCAGGCTGGCTACAGCTCGTGGGCTGTAGGTTGCCGACTGCTGTGTTGAAGAAAGGAAAGTGTGGGAAAGGATTGTGATCCTGACCCTGAGAGGGAGCAGAAAGACAGCTTGTATAGGTACAGAGCTCACTAAAGAGACAGGAGTAAATAATGAGAAAGGAAATTGCCTGCTGTTGTGTATGTTTTATATACTTTCTTTGTAAATAAACAGGTTTGCCCTGAGAAATTGACTTGACTTGAATTATCAGTTTCTTCTCCAGCTGCTCTGAACCTTTATGTATAGAGCAAGAGATATAACATGATGATAATGATGATACTACTACTATGACTACTACTACTAATAATAGCAGCAGTAGTAGTAATAGTAAGAACTAGAAGTGAATCTTAAAGATCTTAGATATTGGCCAACCTGCCAGGTTAAAAGGGACAACATATATAAATATTCTTCCAAAAGTCTGAATTAAAGTGAAGTTACAGGTGCTGCCTATGCCAGTGTTTGACTCTGTGATACCTTGACTCTACCGTAGTAGAGGTGTAACAATGTAGTATTCTCAGATTGATTTTAGAAATTATTTTGCAATGCTTTAACATTTGACTTAAAGCCATTCTAATATATTTTAATGCTACTGAAATTTTAAAAAATAAACAAGTCCTAAAAGTCATAAGGAAGTAGCAAAAGGTCAAGTTTAAACGTAAGGACATCTTGTGTGGGTAGATTCTTAGTATTCATTATGTTATGTTTTACTTCCTTATTCCTCTCTCTCTTTTTGCTCAGCTAAAGAACTGCAAATATGCCACTAGAATAGGAGCTTCTGGGGCTTTGAAAAATACAAGTTGACCTCAGAGTTACATTTCTCAATTTTTCTTGTATTATGTTCATAAGTGGACTTAAGACACCGGTGTGTGATTTTTTTATTATTATTATTATTTTGTTTATTATTCCACTCTGCTAGAGTGCCTGAAAAACAGTTCATAAAAAAGTGAATGAGTTTTCCTCCTGTTCACTGCTTTTTCATTCTTAAGGATAAGATGAGATTATAGTACAAAAATAGATGTACGTAAAAAACCTTACACAACAAGCAGTTATATAGATGAGACAGCGATAGATATATAGGACTGGATTTTGAAGTCAGCTTGAAGTACATCCAGGCAATGAATGTAACTTTTTAATTACAGGGTCAGGAGGAACTATTGTGACCATATCGTCTAATTCATTGTGTAATACCGTCCATGAGAGTTTCCTGTACTAGATCTGTCTTCAATTCCAAAAATTGTGCTTGAACTACAGCATGTCTTTTTTAGAAAAAGATTCAGTCCGCAAAAGTAGCCAGTGATAAAGACTCCCCTAAAACCCTTGGAAAGTTAAAAAAAAAAAAAATGTAAACACATAGTTGTTTTAAAAAAAGATAGGGCATATTTCTAGTGTGAATTTGTCTAGCTTCAACTTCCAGCCATTGACTCTAGTTATACACCGTGGTTTGCCAGATTGAAGAGCCCTGTATTGTCAATTTTCTGTTTTCTGTAGGTGCTTCTAAGCTGTGATGAAGACACCCCTTAATTTTTTCTTTGACAAACTAAATAAAAAGCTTCCCAATCCATGATTTTGTCTTAATTTCCTTGAACCCTCTCCAAGTCTGCAACATCTGTCCTGTTTATGGACTCCAAAACTGGACACAGTAGTTGTGGTAACCCTTACCAAGATGTCAAATGCAGAGGTAATGTCCCAGTCCTACTCAATATTCCCTTGGCTATATATCCAGTTATCACCTAAGTACTTTTGGCCATAGCATTATAGATGGGTGCCCATGGTGTTGCACAGATTTGATGTGTTTTGAAGTAATGTCAAGCTAGAAACCAGGGGTGCTCAACCAGGGTGGATCTGGCCCTCAGCTTGAGGGCCAGATCCACCCCATGGATCAGTGTCATCCATCCTGCTGGGCTTCCCATGGGTATGAAAATTTGGCAGTGGGGGAGTGGTGTGAGTGTTGATTGTCACTTCCCCACTGCCAGGACCTGTGGGGAGCCTGCTGCACTAGATCCTGCAGCCCTGCAAACTAGATCGAGCATGCAGGGCCAAGGCAGCTCACAGCCCAGTTGGGATGCGTGGGGCCAGGCCAAGGCAGGGCAGGGCCCAATTCGGGCATGTGGAGCCCAGCTCCCTCCCTGCAAAAGGATCTGGCCCATGCACTAGCTTTAATAGAACTCATGGAGCCCATGGGACTAAAAAATTGAGCACCACTGCTATAATAAACCATAACATCAGTGGGTAACACTAAAGATAATAACATCCTATTTTATGTTATTGTACAGTTATGTTATTAGAATAACAGAAGTAGCATCTTGGGAAATGTAATATTACAGAACACTTGCATGTCAGCAATAACCGCTGCAGTGTTACGGTATGGAGTATCAATGGTAAACAATAGCATGACTCAAAACAAAGTTTGTTTTTTTTAACCAAAAACATATGCCATCACAGAGGACCCCCTCCCTGTTTCCCCCACATAAGCTTAATGTTAGTATAGTTTTGCTTCAAAATATCACAGTCAATTAAAATAATATGCAATTAATATTATTTGGGAAAATAGATGTAGACACATTCTTTCCATCCTGATTTTTTCCATGACTGAAATGAGTTGTAGCTCTGTTTTAAAAATGACTTTTAGGCTGTTTTCAGATATGTGCAGTCATGCAGTGTGTGGTGCCACAGATACGTCTGTTGTGCCACATACCACATGTTCAGTTGTTCTCTGTGCTGCAGGTTTTTTTGACCCCTGGATACGAAAGCTGCCCAGCAAGGTGTGCTGCCGCTAGTTGTCCCTGGGGAACCAAACATCCACAAGTGGAGCTTTAGAGTGGTTTTCAGAAGTTTTACAAATATTAAGTTTTTGTGGCACTTTGAGTGAAATAAGTGCTTCAGTAGTTAAGTCTAATACTAAATTTCAGAGGGAAATCCAATTCAGGGAAGGTAAAGTGGGCAGATTATCCCATATCTGCCAACTACAGGGCTCCTGCATCTTCCTCTGGAACTTCTGGTATTAGTCATTGTCAGAGGTGGGATATGGGACTGGGCCTCCAGTCTCATCCAGTAGGACAATTCCTATGAGATACCAAAGGAAATAATCAGTTTCCTGTCCAATATCGTTCTTCTTTTGGTAAAGGCAAATATGACTAGTGTTTACACATTTTGAGGTTTCTTTAGAAAATAAGTACCACTGTTCTCTAGCAAATGTCTCTTCCAGGCCTTAATGCATGCATGGTCCCTTTTTTTATTCCTTTTTCCAGCAGAACAGCATTGTTCTTTGCTGCCTCCTACAAATATTCATTTTGAATCTACTAACATGAAGAACGTCCTGCACTGGTCACCACCAGAAGGTGTGGGAGATGGAGTATTCTACAGGGTGAAGTATTTAGTGTAAGTGTGCCTTATTGTCTTTACTTCTTTCCTTTTTTTCTAGTTTAAATGCCTAAACATCTATACAAAAGTAAAACTTTTTTTTAGTGTGAAACTAGGCTTAGAGATCTAAGGTATATGGCGGGGGAGGGTGGTAAGTAGTTCTTCAGGGTCATCTCATTTAAATCCAAAAAAAAGGTATTGAAGAAGTACAGAAAAGTTCTTGTGAGGTTGTTAGCGAAAACTTGAGAGTTCCCCCTACCCCTAGGTCAGCTGGGAGCAGCATTGACAGGCAGGAGAGGGTTAGTTCCTGGCTGGTTTTCCCATAGTGTGGTCTGAAAAAGAATGCAACTGAACCGTTGCATCAGGGCTTAGACTTTCCAAAGGTTTCTGCCATTTCTGCTTCTGACCAAAAACCTGAAAGAGCTATTTCATTAGCCAGGCACAAGAGAATATAGACTATATATACCCTTTATGCTGTCACTTTGCCTCAAGAGAGGCAGCATAGATTCTTCATGGTCAAGGGTCCCCTTATACTGGGAGAGTCTTGCAGGCTGGCTAAACTGCCTGTGAAAGTCATTTTGTTAAAGTGGTCCTGAGCAGGCTGGAAAATAAGATTTAGTAGTCATATACTGTAAACAGATGCCTGCCTTATGTGTGCATTGAAATGATTGCCCACCATGTGTGGCTTAATAACAAGTTGCTAAAAGAGCCACACCCTTATTGATATCTGTGGTATACAGCTCACATGTTAGTGTACATACAGAGCACAGGCAGGCAATTATTTTGGGCGGAGGGCCGCTTACTGAGTTTTGGCAAGCCATCGAGGGCCACATGACAGGCAGCCAGGGACAGATAAATATTAATATTCTCAATTTTTTAGGGGCTCCGTGGGCTAGATAGAATGGCCTGGTGGGCCGCATCCAGCCCCTGGGCCGCATTTTGCCCACCCCAATATAGAGCATTGCCCCCTGCTGGAGTTTGTGATTAATTATATTGCACAGGGGCAGTGACTCTCAACCAAGGTAACACAGCACCCTGGGGTGTTTTGAGATCCTTTCAAGGGTGCCACATAATGTTAACACTGTTAGGTATGCAAATATAATTCACAAGATAAACCCGAAAATTTAACATAGGAATCTATAGTGTCAAAAACTATGACCTGTTGTGGACTTCCTGAGTTCTTTGCAACAGAAGAATTGTACTTGTTACTTTTTCATATTAAACAAAAAAGGGAAAACTAAGCACTGTCATTTTCCAACGAGCTTCTTGAGTCTATCAAGGAGTGCCTCGAGTTGAAAAATGTTGAGAACCACCGCATTGCTACTTACTGCTTTATAAAGAGGATGTAAAACTTTAATAATTACCAGTAGCTGATAGAAGTTTTCTCCAAGTCAAATGGTAGATTTCTGGAGATCTGCAAACAGAAGCTGCTGAGGAGAGCTGGTCAGGAATTTTTCAGTGAGATATTTTCGTCAGAAAATGTCAAAAATGAAACTTTTGTAGGAATATCTAGACCAGTTTCAACCCAAAAAGTATCTTGTGTCTACTAGGTTAATCATGGACCTCTTTTTGGTCTAGATGAAAGGAGGGAGCAAGATCTGCCCATCCTGGAATAGCCTAGTGGTCTGGGCACTAAGCTGCAATGTGGAAGACCCTACTTCAGTTCGGGGACTTTCTTGAGCATTAGGTCATGCCTACACATCAAACTTATTTTACCTGGCTTCAGTAAAATGCTGCACTCTGCAACATAGGCAGCCTCCTAATCTAGACGTGGAGCTACATCCACAGTGTTGTGGGCAAGCCAATTGGCACAGGGCAAGTGGAATTGAGACTATGTTAATTAGCCCCCCTGAAGTAGTGTACAAATACAAAATGCACTGCTTTTGGATTAGGAGGCCTCCCATGTGGAGCAGCACAGCATGTTTGGGACTGCAGCTGCCCTGTATGCATGGCAAATTTGTCATACCATGCCTTCAGACTCCTAGATCTCACATGTAGGGTTCGAAATACAGACCCCACCCCCCATAAGGGAGGAGAGCACTGTGCCTTTCTAAGCAACTCAGGTGGCAGCTTCTCCTGGTTTCTGGCTGCCACCGCTGTAGACCTTCCCCCACCCAAGAGTTAGAGTGTAATTTGAACCCTGCTCACATGATTGCCTTGAGCAGCAAGACATTGGCTACTTTGGCCTGGATGTTTCCCAGCCACTTGTAAAGGAGCTGTTTTGCTTTTTATATAAAATAGTCATTGAGGCAGAAAGACAGCCTAACACCGTAGGCCAGCATTTAGGGTGCTCACACTGGAGACGGTAAAGTGGGGAAGAAGTACTTGATCTGCTGAGGCAGAGCTAGAACTTAAACCTAGATCTTCCACATCCAGTGACCTGCTGCCTAGTCTGTGTAGATCATGCCTTTTTTTTCATGAAAGCTTTGAAACTTCTTGGGTTCATCCATGTATAGAGTTAGACATTTTTGAAATTTTTTGTGGGATGGGAAAATTGTTGCTGCAACAGTTTTGCATGTCCTGCTCTAGTTCCATGTTCTGTGTGCAGCTTAGGAAGTGAATAGGGTGTCTGTGGGCATAGTCTTTTGTTCAGCTCTTTTATTTCTTTTTAATGTAGATATGGTGAAAATAAATGGGTTAAAAAGTCAGACTGCCAGAACATCGATAGAACATGGTGTGATCTCTCCAGTGACACCTATGACCACGAAAAACAGTACTATGCAAGTGTTAAAGCCTTCTTAGAAAGAAACTGTTCCAGCTGGGCAGAGACCGAACGGTTCAATCCTCTCACAGACAGTAAGAAAAGAACATAAAATTAGGTGTCCGTAGCATTTATTAAATTGTTTATTTATATTGCTTAACTTGGAGTGTTCTCCTACAGGTGCACAGAACAATGCATGCATTTCTCCCCTCTCCACTTTTATTGACAGAACTTGTTGGAGTCTCTCCTGTAACAGTTTAACTTTATATCTCAGTTTCATCTAAAGTACTTTTGGTGATGTGCCTACTGTATACTGAATAAAGTCTGAAGCAATGGTTATATTTTACTGTGCTGAAGGCAGACAACAGTGAATTCAAGATGTGGAAAACACATCTTAAGAAAAATAATGCTCTAAAGTACATAGTAAATGTTTTTTTCTGTCTTATACTCCCTTCTAATCAGGGCAGAGCTATAACAGTAGCATAGTACAGTCTCCTATATTAAAAAGAAATCATTGTCTTTCAGTAAGCTGAAACCTTGGGCACATCAACATAACTCAAGTCATGTAATGTTCAAAATTACAAGCCTGGCAAAACTCCAGGTCAAGTGATAGCCACATTGTCACAATTAAGGCTTTACCTGGAAAATAATTTTATTATTTACCTGGAGAATAATTGTCTCCCATTATAAATGGAATTATTCAAGGTTGGGGCCAGCAAAGTATCACTACATTTAATGTAATCCAATATTTAGGTATTTTAATACCATATTTATCAGTTTGCTTTGCTTTTTGAAATGGTTTTACATAATATTAAACACATTATTTTCCAGCCCAGATTGATCCACCAGCAGTCACTGTGTCGTCTACTGAAAAATCAATTTCAATTGTTCTGACTGCTCCTGAGAAATGGAAAAGAACTCCTGAGGACAAATCTGTATCTTTGTTTCACATTTACTCTGTTTTGCAATATAATGTGTCTGTCCTCAACAAAAAAACAAACAAGAAGGTAAGCTGAAAAAGGTTGTAGCAGCATATGTATTGAACCTGCACCCAGAGCTTACTAGGGCATGCATTGTAACTAGTAACATGGAGGGTATAGTCCAGTATTTTAAACAGAATTCTATAGCACTGTGTATCTGGTGGCAATACTTTTGTAATGTATTGCAAAAAACCAAATCCATTTGACTGCATCTGAACTTTACTCATTGTTCCAAGTCACCAGGCTTAATGCTAACCTTCTGGATCAAAGAGTAGGTTTACTAAGGTGCATCTGAGGTTGGGTTGTTTGGGGGGGTTAGGGGGGGCATTGGTTTGGATTGGGGCCCCCAATTTGGGGGCGGGGTTCAGGGACTTGATTTTTGATGAGGAAATATGTATTCATCCTTCCCCACAAATACAGTGCTCTGAAGTTCAGATATAAACAAGCAATAACTATTTCTAAGTCATGTCCAATTTCTCACAGTTTTATAAGGCTTTATACCATGGAGAATTTCCCCCTTTTGAATGGAACTTTGCAAGATGTAAGCTTTGAAAAGTATCAAAATACTGTTTAAAGAAAAGTACCCATTTTGTAACTAGGAAATGCATTTTAGATTTTTTGAGGTACTTGAAACATAATTATTTTAAAATCTGCCTTCATGATCTATACAGTTAAGGGGAGTTCCTGAATCACCTCATTTTACCAGGAAAGGATTAAAAATGTAATCCTGATACAAAAATGTTGTAAAACTAACGCATGTATTAAATAGGGTTTTGGTAGTGTGTGTAGCAGGTAGAAAATTAAGGGTGCAGCATAAGAATTTTACATGATTCACTCTCCTTTACTCATAAATATTCTAGCTGACCCTTATACTACTGTATTATGTCCTACATGATTCACTTTCCTTTACTCATGAATACTCTAGCTGACCTTTATATTACCCTATTAATATGTTGCTGTTTCTATAAAATAATAAAAGATGCACAGATATTACAAGTGAGCTGTGTATAGATAATCTTGGCAGCTGTTTCTTTTGTGAAGTCCTATCTTTCTCTCCTAATGTAGCAGGTCTTCACCAGTATTATTCAATAGTGGTTGTGCTTTCCAAGGCAAAGATAAAAAACATTATCTCTGACCTAAGCAGGATTGACCACAACACATCATCTAAAAATAGAAATTACCGTATTTTTCCACATACAACACAGACTTTATTACTAAAAGCCAATCCTAAAAATGGTAGTGTGCATTATATGTAAGAAATACAGTAAAAACAGTTTCTTCCAGTTACTGGTCAAAAGTAAAAATGAAATCTGCCTGAAACTCACAGGGAGCAAACCAATGAGCAGGCCCAGCTCTCTCAGTTACTTACTATAAGGAAAGATCATTTTTATGTCATTCTACCTTTCAAAAATAAGATGCTTATTTTATTCTGGTACATGCTGTATGCAGAAAAAATATGGTAATCACACCTCTATTGGATCTTGTTAGCCTAGCCTCTACAGCAGTGTTTCTCCACCCATGGGTCACAAACCAGAAGTGGGTCAAAAATATTTGAAAGGGTCATGAGCAAGTCCCAGAAAAATGCAGGAAACCACGGGTTTCCCCTTGCAAGCTGACAGCTTTCCAGCCTGCAAGGAGCTGCTTGGGGCGATTTGGAGGCAGTGGGCACACATGCATCTGCATGTACACATGCATGTGGCCAGCATGCAGCCAACCAGGGTCATGGGAGCAGCCCCAGCAGCTTGGATGCAGGTGAGTAGCAAAACCCCCAGTTTTTCTTTTTTTTATTTATTTTAAAATGCATTCCCTTCCCTTCCCTTCCCCAAACATTTCTGACTTTTCTCTCCCTCTCTATTCCCTATAGATAAGTATAAGTGAGTTAAGACATAGGATAAGCTTCAGCATTTTGATAGCAAGTTGTATTTGTTTTGTTTTTTCTCCTTCTTTATATTGTATACTTATTATGTTTATATTGATTTTTACTGTTCTATATTACTGTTTTACTGGTACTATATGATTTAGGCCTACATATTAGCATAAGTCATGTCAATTTTCCATTTTGTTTGTCAAGTCTCCATCCTGTCCCCAAGCCAGGTTGTGTAACCCATGACTTGCACCTACCCCTCCTATGTAACTTGGTTTCTGAATGAATGGGGATGAATGAGGGTACTTGAGGGTCAATGGCAGTAGGTCTAAAAATAGCTCCCTCTGAATAACCAAACTGATGCATAAAGCGGTTCATTTCTCTGGAGGCCACAAAAATCACAGACACACACTCATTAGATGGC
>NW_017728943.1:130150414-130158589 GCF_001723895.1 Crocodylus porosus
GTGTGTGTGTGTGTGTGTGTGTGTGTGTGTGTGTGCGCATCCAATTGATTTGTGTGTTTGTATATATGCAATTGTGTTACATTGTCCTGTCTAACAGTGCAATATTGAGATTCTGAGAGTTGGCCTGACCCCACAGGGCAACAAGTGTATGGGGAGTGGGAGTTGGAGGTCCAGGGCTTAGGGATTGTCTAGGGGTGCATGGGGATGGGTGTGGGGGGGAGGCAGGTACCTGCCAGCACTGGAGGAAGGTGGCTGGGTGGTGAGGCTGCGTCTGGGCAGGGGTGGGGAGGGGAAAGGTGCCTGTCTCTCCAGTAGGGGAAGTGGGCTATGGGACATCCTTCGGGACAGCAGGGAGCTGTGTGGCTAGGCAGTGTCACCGGGGCCAGTGCCCATACTCGGAGGGGCAGGGCAACTGGGAAACGCCGCTTGGGGGGTGGGAGGAGCTATGATCAGGCTGCCTGGCACAGTGCAGGAGCCCCAGCCCAGGGCAGGGTGGAGTGCCACAGGCTCCCTGCCTTCTCCCTCCAGCCTGTGCTGGGGCCAGACTCGTTCTGCTACCTCCCACATGACCCAGAGCTCCTGCAGCCACCATGCTCTGTCCCAAGTCGGATGGGGGCAACTGGCTGTTCCCTCCAGTAGGGCTGGGAGGGAGCAGGGGGCTGCAAGTTGGGAGTGAGGGACACCAGCATGACCCAGGAGAGCAGGGAACTGTGAATCAGGAGCGAGGGCACTGATAGGGCCAGGGGTCAGTGTCTTGGGAGTGAGGGGCACTAGGAAGGCCAGGAGGCTGTTGCTAGGGAGTGAGGAGCACCAGCAAAGCCAAGGGACTGTGGGTCAGGAATGAGAGGCACTGGCAGGACTAGGGGACTGTGGGTCAGGACTGGCCATTGATCATTACAAATGGGTCCTGGTACAAAAAAGGTTGAAAACCACTGCTCTAGAGGAAGCCACTACTCTAGAGAAGTATAGGGTGCCGCTGCTTGTGTCTCACAATTTCCTTCTCAGCATAAGTGCTAGTGGTGTCCCAGGCTCTTCCCTTTTCATAATGGGAACTAGTCCATAGTATTGTTGTGTACTAATAGACAGAAAGACAAAACAATATCAAATGAGGCTATGGGAGAAACTGGGAGCGACAGGGAAAAATAATGATAACCAACATTTTTTAAAATTATAGCCAAAGGGACAAAAAATTAGCTTAATTCTGACATATACCTTCCTGAAGGTATATGGGTCTCGTTTTTTAAAAAAACAAAGTTTAACAACTTACTCATAGATGGTGAAGGAAATTGGTGGCTTCTTGCTGAAGGAAATTTTGTCTGTTAAGCTAAAGCTGATCATTATCTCGCCTCTGAATCTAATTTATATACTTACTGAGAAATGGAAAGGCCCCTGGCCTTGATTTTCTTTCCCCAGAAATCTTCAAGGAATGTATTGACTGGTAGTGTCCAGTTTTGACCAAAAAATTTAATATAATTATTTTAGAAAGCATTGCAATGAAAATATAATAGTCCCCATTTTTTAAAAATGGTGATAAGAGAGATGATAAGAGAGATCCTTAATCAATATTGATATTACTAGGTCAGCACTGCCAAATGTATTCCTGCCATAATACTTGGGGGACATTTACTTTTCCATCTTTAGACCTGGATTTCTAAAAATAATATTTTGGGAGTGGAGCAGGCTGGTTTTAGAGGAAGCTATTCATGCACAAGCTATTGCTTGGTGTTGCATTATTTAGGAATAGCGAATAGTACAAAGACATAATCATTTGTATGTAGCCTTCATAGATCTCAGGAGAGCTTTTTGACTCCATAGACAGATTAAAATTATGGAAGAAACTGGAAATAACATTAATGCAGAAAACTCTCTTGCAATTAATCATTACTTATAATTCAAATACAACATCTAGGGCAGGGGTGGGTAAAGTGTGGCTGGACTGGGCCTGCAATGGACTGCATTTCCCAGCAGCCTCTGCCTGCATCAGTGTGGCTGGTTTCCATAGAGACCCCAGGACCAGGTGCCTTGACAGGATGGGGCCAGGTTTTCCATGCTAGCAGCGCTGGCTGGGCAGGAAGCTGCTCTGGGACCTGGATCTTGCAGCAGTGACAGCGTGGTCTGGAGCTGGGGCAGACCTGCGATCTGCTGCCTGCACACCCTGAGCAAGAACACGCAGGCAGTGGTTCATGGCAGTGGAAACCGGCCACAGGGACACAGGCTGGGGCTGCTGGGAAATGCAGTGTGGCCACCAGCCAGATTTGCCATTTTACCCATCCATGATCTAGGATGTGCTACAGGGTTGGTGGTGTCCTGTCCAATAGCTTCCCAACTAAGAGAGGAGTATGACGAGGATGTTTCTTGCTTTGCTACTTTTGAACGATCTAAAACCAAACACTAATAAAGAATCAGTTCTATGCACTCACGATTTTTCATTATTCTAACCCTGTTTTGCTTGATGCCAGTGACGTGTTAATGTCATAATCACAAATAGACCTCCAAAAGTTATTAAGTGCTTTTTCAGCACTATTGCACCTCATGCAGCTTGGAACTGAATGCAGCTAAAACTAAGTTACTGGTTTTGGGGAATGAAAGTGAGAAACAAGTTTGGTTTTTATAGAAAAGAAGATAGAGGTGGTGTCTTCTTTTAAAAACCTCTGAATCTATTTGAATAAATATCTGAGCTGGAATAAGCACACTGAAAATATAAATAGTGGAGCAAAACAGGCTTCAGGTGGAGTTTTACCTTCTACAATAAGAAGGGCAGAAAAGCAGTTCTGGAAGACTAAAGATCTATAGATCCAAGGTAGAGTCCATGTTACTGTATGGAGCAGAATTGTGGGGTGCTGGCCCTATAGTCAACCCCAAAACTGAAAAGATTTCAAACTACTTTTTAAGGCAGCTTTTATCTCTGCCTAATTCTACAGGTGGGAAGGGGAGGTGTGGAGAGCCTTATATCCAGCTCTGAAACTGGATTGATAAACGTGAGTGCTTTAGCTCAATTAAGAAATTTCAACAACTCTTTGATCTTTTACATCTATCAGATACCCTAAGAAGTGTATTCTAGCAGCCTTTCTTTTGCCAAAGAAACCTTGGTATTATGGTTAAGTAACATCTATATTCTCCTTCAGATAATGACCTGGGAAATGTACTGAGAGTCACTGACCCAATATTTCCCCTGTATAAACAAGACATCCATTTAAAAATTAAAGATGACACCATGCAGACAGATATACTGGCAGTGAGACTGTCTTGAATTTACCATTTTTAAAGATTATTCAAGTATTCATGGGCTGCATCTACATGAGCATGGATGTTTGTTTCCCTGGGAATATCCATGCTGTGTGCTCTCTGGCATGCAGCAGCCTGGATGAGGTAGAAAAGGCTGGAGCCAGCAACTGTGCTGGCCCCAACGGCTTTACCTGGGGTGTGGCCGCCTTGGGGAGCTGCAGCCACAGCGCTCCTGCAGCAGGGAGCCTAGCAGGCAGCTGGAGCATTCCAGTTTTGAGGAGCATGCATTCCTACCACATGCACCGCCCCACTTTTTTTCTGCACAGGTTTTTTTTTACCCTGGGATCTCCTGGGGTCAAAAAACTTCTCCATGCTGGAAGGTAGGAATGCAGGGAAACACCTGAATGAGCACTGTGCCACATGGCCATGCTCATCTGGACACAGCCATTTGGCCTAGCAGCCTTCTTGTGGTGCAAAACTACAAACAATGAGAGATCAATCTCTCACAAGACTGAAATTTATTCTAACAGGATCTGCAGTTGTCATGGGTAGATGGTGTCAGACAGAATATACTCTTGTGGGAAGAAGATAGATGACTTCAATCACTGTTTGTGGTCTTGTTTGTTATTTGAAGAAATAAGAAAAAATGGATCTCACTATTCATAGGAAACTTAAAATTCTGGGCTAAAGAAGAAAAAAACAAACTGGCTTCTAACATTTTGGAGCTTGTTCTTTACTTCTTAGGTTAATATTCCTTACTTGCTCAAAACAATAAGGGCCAAATGGTGTTTGTATCCATTTTCAAACACTGCTGGGCAAATTGAGCCTCAAATAACTTCTCTTCAGAGTAGATAACTGCTATGATCTGTATCTTACAAGTGTAAAAATGAAAGTACATAGAGGCAATGTGGTTAGTCCAAGGGTCAGCAACACAGTCTGCAGTAGGGCTAATTGTATAATCCTTACTGTAGACAGCCTCTTGTATATTTTATCTACTTACCCACAACTTCCTCTGATATTGCTGAAGTCTGCATGAACTTCACCTTAAAATGGTGGTTTTCTAAATGATTCTGCCCTTGGATTGGTTGGGGGGGCAGGGAGGAGAAGACTCTGAGTTCAAGTTACAGCTTTTTCCATTGGTTTAATAGTCTCAACCAGATTCTGTACAGTAGTTATTGGGTACATCTATATAAGCTATTAATTCAAAGCAATAAACTTCAGAGGAGTTTGAGCTGGAGTAAACTACTCTCAGGTGCATCATCTATACAACAGCAATTTAAGGCGGGGTGGTGCAGTTTACACCAGTGGTCTCCAAACTTTTTTGATCGCGCACCCCTATCAGTAAAAAAAGTTTTGAGCCTGCATCCCCAATATATGTATATTTATTTATTTATAAATTATATACATGTACTACTGTACTAACATATTAGGTACATTATAAAACATAGACAAAAAATAGAAATGAAAAAAGGATGAGATAAAGATGAAATAAACAATATTTTTAAAATATATTTTTATTTTATTTATTAATGATACAAAAAACCTTTTTGCTCTCACTAAAAATAATATTAGAAGTAGTAATTATATTTTTTTAGTGAGAGAAATGTAATTGAATAAGCTTCATTATTTTTGAAAATCTTGGTTTAACACTTTGCGATACAGCGATTCAAAGGTCTGGTTCTAAGTTCAGTTTATTTCAATACTTGGTTTTAATGGCTGTCATAGCTGAAAAAATACCTCACAAAGATATGTAGATCCAAATTAGATCATCATTGTTTTTACCTTGTAATGTGGCTGACGAAGAGCTCGTACTAGGAGTAGGAGAAGTGTCAGCTCTGCCATTTTCTTGCTGTTTGCTTGTGCTCGCATTATTAGTATTATCTTCAATCCGCGGTTTCTTTGCAGGAATCGTTTTAAGCCACTTGTCCATTTTGTGAGGGTTAGTTTAGTTAAAACTAGAAAATATAAGTTGTAAATCCACTTAACTGGGCACACGTAAACTGCGGTACATCGCAATACACTGAAAGCTAACAAACGCTTCCTCCCTCAGGTTACCTCACGTATCGTATGTGACACATGACCATCCAACATACGGACTGAGTGAGGGCGCCAGTGTCAATCTGTATATTAAATATTAGTAAAGCTTAATTTCTTTCTTATTTTTTTAGATAAAAAATAAATAAAAATACAAGTTCTAATATTTTCTTCACGCACCCCAATGGATCATCTTGAGCACCCCCTGGGGTGCGCGCACCCCACTTTGGAGAGCACTGGTTTCCACAAGGGCCACTCTGCCTGGGGCTGCAGGTGGTGGTGTCAGGCAGCAGAGGAGCTGGCCAGGGCACGAGGATGCTGAAAGTGCATTTCCTTGTGGCTAAGCTGGCTGGGCTGTCCAGGCGCAATTTGGCTGGGCTGTCCACAGTCATCAACTATGTGTAGGTTTAGTTACAGTAAATTACTCTGGCATAGGATAGTACTGTCTATTTTACTGTGGCATTAGTTAGTTTACTGTGGCATAATACTGTTGCTCAAAAGATAAGGGCCAAAATCAGATAGCGGTTTCCTGTTTGGTTGTGTACTCATTCATTTGATCATGCACTGTGTTCTGTTTTAATTTTGTGTAAACTGGTAGAATGGATTATCTTACTGTATGTTTTTAGCAAAAATTATATATTAATAAATGTTATTATTTTATTGCATTTAATTTTTATTCATTTTACTGTATTGTTTTGGCAAAAGCTGTAAATAAACTATTACTAATACTACTGTTCTGGTATACCATCTTGAAGAGAGGAGAAAATATCAGTAGAGGATTTGATCTAGTAACAAATGCTGTTTTTGGTTACATTCAGACAAATGGAAATAATTTACATTTTTTGAAGTGGCTTGTGGTAATGGTTAGAATGTCTCTCCAGCCAAGATGGCTAGCCTTTATATCTTTTAAAATATAAAATCCCTTGTCAACTGAAGAACTAAATGGAAAATATCATTTTTTTTCTTTTAGTGGTGGTTTTCCATTAAGAACAACACATTGATTGTGCCCAGGTTAGAATCCAATACAGTTTACTGCATCAGCGTGCAGACACATGTTCCAATACCACGTTTGTTTAGTGGATTTTCAGAAGAAAGTTGCATTGCAACTCTGAAAGGTATGTACCATTCAGCATAATATTCAGGGAATGGAATTTAGATTTAAGTTTGAAACTGTTAAACCTGGTTATCTTGCCAAACAAGGGCATCTCTAGGACAGGGTACCAGCAAATAATTTTTTAGGATGTCAAAGGAAAGGAACACTTTTTTTGGACTGGAAAACTAAAATAATCTCTTCCTCTCTTTCTTTCCCACAGGATTTTAATCCTTTTTGCAGCTAATGAAAATCCCCAAATGTTTTTTCCTTGCCTGCAGAATAGCCCTGGCCCTACTGACTGAGGCTCACTTGAAATGACTGACAGCAGACTGTTTCCCCTGGGCACCCCCAGCCGCACAAAAATCTCAGTACAGTCCTAGTGGCTCTGTGGGGTTTTTGAGGGGTTTTTGTAGTTTGTTTTTTTTTTAATTTCTTGATGGACTACAAAATGTCACCTTTTTAATCACCAGCAAATGCTAGGAATCATAGATCCAGCACATTCAGATTGCACATTCGAAGCAAATGCAGTGGGTACCTGTGACTAATGAAAAGATTTATAAATAAGCTACATAATGCAATCTGTTGTTTTATTAACAGACCCAAATGCAGAACATGCCATAACAGTTGTATTTGGATATATCCTGCCCATCATTCTGACAGCCTTCATTCTCTCAATGACATCCTATGTTGTACACAGGTATATTCATGTCAGCAAACAAAAGCACCCAGCAAACCTGGTAAGCACTTTTCATTTCTTATTGGGGTCCTACTCCTGCCATTTTACAATGCAGTTAATCAGGACCATGCTACTCTGCTGCAACTCTGGGAGGAGGGGACAGGGGTTGGGGGACACTTCGTAGCCTGCCTGCAGGTTTTGTATTTCAAAATAAAATCCTACTTAAATCAAGAAAAGAACATCACACAAGGAATATTAAAAATGACAAATACAGAAGACTAAGATCAACAACTGCACCTCTTAAGCATGACTATCTGGTATTCTTCCCTAAAATTATACCCAAAAAGAATAAACATCAAAATGAAATAATTCCCTTAGTCTTGGAAAGGGGCGTTGCCATAAGCAAGGTCTCAGGTGCACTGAGGCAAATGCCATTAGGAAGTTGGCTCGTCCTTTCTACATTTACCCATGAAGAAGCATTGGAGAGGATTCAGTGAGTGAAAATTGTTAATTGAATTCATCCATCACTAAAAGGAGAGATAATTAAGTGAGGCAAAATCTCTCAACCAAAATGGATATTGAAGTTCTGGTGGCCTTTTACAAGGTATAAGTCTACTTTGCTTTTTAATTATGTTTCTGAAGAATATCACATACCTGAGCTGGGCAGATTATTCAGTTTTGGATTCTCTTCAGATTTTTTAATACTGTGCAATATTATTCTACCAAATTATTCTACTGTGCCATACTATTCAAATATGTTTTCAATGTAGAAATAGTTATACATTTGCCTTCCTGATTTTAGTTTAATGTTTTTCAAGATAAACTTTTAAAAGAATCAGAGAAGGGTGAGGTGTCATTTTTGCTTTATAAGTGATTAAAAACAAACTATCCAAAAATCTGTCTAGGCTGGTTGCTCAAACATGTTTGTGGCATCATACAAATATAAATAAATACTATAGACTTGACTGTGACATTAGCCCACTTTGCACGACAGGGAGTGTTGTGAAGTGTTCGGAGGCATTGCCTGGTTCTCTCTTAAAAAATGCCAGCCTGTTGCAGGTATGGTAGTGGAGCATGCAGCATCTCACAGGAATTCATGTAGATTCATTCCTCTAGATCAGTGGTCTCCAAAGTGGGGTGCATACAC
>NW_017728943.1:130158689-130169474 GCF_001723895.1 Crocodylus porosus
ATCAAAAAAGTTTGGAGACCACTGCTCTAGAAGATGCAGAAGGAGGTGGACAGCAGTTACTGTGCTGCCTTTGGAATACAGCTATTCCAGTCCCTCCCCCGGTCACTAGATTACCTTGTAAAAGATTAATCTTCTCATCCATTGTGCCCCATCTGCCACCCAGCACACTGAGTCTGTTGTATTCTTACTTCTGTTAATTTTATCTGTCTTCTTTATTTCATTAGGACTGTTAATTTTTTTCATTTCCATTGTAAAAGCTGCAATTCCATGTCCATCTTTTGATTCACATCCTTTGCTTAGATAACAAATGAAAATGTGTCTAATTTCCCCATGTCTACAGATTGGCAGTCTGTGGGCACTGGGAAGTGGCATAACCAAGATGTCTTAGGTAGGAATTGGAAAACATTATTGAAAACTTCTGGATAAACAACTATGCTAAAATGATCATCAAAATGCTACAAATTTGTGTCAACAAAAAGTCAGCTCCCAGCTTTCCCTTCTGTAGCACCACCCATCAGAAAACTCTGTATCCATTTTCAAGCACTGCTGGGCAAATTGAGCCTCAAATAACTTCTCTTCAGAGTAGATAACTGCTATGATCTCTATCTTACAAGTGTAAAAATGAAAGCACAT
This sequence comes from Crocodylus porosus, assembly GCF_001723895.1. Taxonomy (NCBI): domain Eukaryota; kingdom Metazoa; phylum Chordata; order Crocodylia; family Crocodylidae; genus Crocodylus; species Crocodylus porosus. Next base: position 130,159,323 of record NW_017728943.1, read on the forward strand.
AGAGGCAATGTGGTTAGTCCAAGGGTCAGCAACACAGTCTGCAGTAGGGCTAATTGTAGAATCCCTGCTATAGACAGCCTGTTGTATATTTTATCTACTTACCCACAACTTCCTCTGATATTACTGAAGTCTGCATGAACTTCATGTTAAAATGGTAGTTTTCTACATGATTCTGCCCTTGGATTGGTTGGGGGGGCAAGGAGGAGAAGACTCTGAGTTCAAGTTACAGTTCCTTTTTCCATTGGTTTAAACAGTCTCGACCAGATTCTGTACAGTAGTTACTGGGTGTGTCTACACGTGCTATTAATTCAAAGCAATAAACTCCACAGCAGTTTGAGCCAGAGTAAACTACTCCCAGGTGCAGCATCTATACAGCAGCAATTTGAGCCAGGATGGTCTAGTTTACACCAGGGCCACTCAGCCCAGGCTCCAGGCGGTAGCATCAGGTAGCAGAGGGGCTAGCCAGGGTATGAGGATGCTAAAAGTGCATTGCCTTGTGGCTTAGCTGGCTGGGCTCTCCAGCTGCAATTTATGCCTGTGGTCAGCATCTATGCATGTGTTTAGTTCCAGTAAATGAAATTCCCTGACATTACTACTTACTGCAGCGTTAATTAGTTTACTGTGGCCTAACACCATTGCACCTGTAGTCAGTGACTCTTTAATTATCAAATAATTATCAAATAATTATCAGGGGTCCTGGTTTTCTCTGTTTAAAAATTTCAAAGTCTCTGAAAAAAAATTCAGTAGGTCTCTTATTGAAACCCCCAAATCTGCATTTTTCCATGATTAAAATGAAACGCTACTATATATATAGGTATCAGTTAATGTTTTATTGCTATATTTACAATTTTAAAGCCATTTGGAAGCCTACCAGTGCCTCAGTCACTATAAAAAAATAAATTCTAAATGCCTAGACATTCTGGCCTTTGATTTTGGGGTTTTTATCATGGAAAATCAGAGCTGCTCCCATCAGAGCATGTGCCCCTGATTTCTCCCCCTCCCTCTCCCAGGAGTATGCACAGCAGCAGGGAGCCAGCCTTCTCCTCATCCCCCAGATAAGCCACCTGTATCTCTGTCTCACTCCCAAACCAGGCCATGCAGCCATGCACTCCAGCCCCAAGCCACACACACCACCCCAGCTGGGCAGCAACCCCAGCCATACTTAACTCCCTCCCTCACTACAGGGGCCTCCATTCCCTTCCCACACCAGACTTATGTGCAGGAGCTGCTCTCCAGGCTGCCCCATGGCCATGTGCAACACCCCCCGCCTGACCGCCCTCTTCCCACTCCCCCTAGCACCTTGCTGGTGGAACTCTGCCAGCTTGCAAGGGGGAATCCGACATTTTCTGTGTTTTTCTCCTTTAAAAAAAGAATTCTGAGGTTTTTCTCCTTAGAATGAGAAAGTCTGAGTTTTACCACGTTTTTACATGGCAAACAGAAAAAGTCAGCTCTCCGCTAATTAGTCTACTCCACAGTTAAGCACCTACATAGATGCGGCCAGTTTTAGCAGGATTACTCCGTTAACTTCTAAGAAGTCATCCCAGTGTGCAGTGGAATAACCAAAAGCATATTTTAGCTCACCTGCTCTAACTAATGCTTGGTCTTGGGGTGCTTTTGAAGGAAAAATGTAGCAGCTTATATGGGCCTGCTCCTGCTAGAATAAAAAATATGTGAAGAAAGTGGGAATTGAAGGTACAGAGAACTAGTTTCATCATTGGAACCCAAACTGAAGACCCAGCTTCTAACAATAAAATAAAACTAATCATACATTTTAAAAATAGATGCATTGCAAATTGCAGTTAGATAATATCTTAATTACGTTTTTTTTTAATCAACTATCTTTTCTTTTCCAGGTATTGAAGAACACTAACAAATGTGATGAAAATGTTTTTGTACCAGCTGAAAAAATAGTGGTCAGCTTCATCACCATTAATATTGTGGATGAGAACAAGGCTTCTCAGGAAACCATTAACTTAACAGACAGGAGCAGCTGCAAATACTATAACATCCATGATGAAAACAGACCTGATAATAAACCTCCAAAGGAAGGGTTACTCTTGAAACACTTGGTTGATTCTTCTGAAGGAGTAAAAATTTTACCCAATTGTAAACAAGATGGGAACTGGCAATGCCAAGGCCAAGTTGGCAACCACTGTACTTTGGGTCAAAGAAATGAAGAGGTCATAGAATATGAATGTGATGTAAGGCCTGCTGACCTCTTTTCTGTGCAGAAATTGGAGGATCTCAGTGTGAAAGTGAAATCTTCTGCACTAGGGGAACTGCTAAATAAGCCCCAGATTACATTGGAGGACTTGGACCTTGATAAAACAAAACCGCCATACTGTCCCCAACTTAATGAAAGGACTACAGACACTTGTTCAGTGCAGATATTAAAAGAAATCAAATGTAATACACCAGAGGAGCTATCCCCTGAGACAGAAACCGAGGTGCTGAACTTGGGTACTGAAAAATCAGGACAATTATCATTTTCTCACGTAAGTAGAATAAGCCAGGGCCCCCAGGACCCAATGGTGATACAGGATGTAAAAAAGGAAGATGAACAGACTATATTAGTAGACTGGGATCCTCATACTGGAAAACTTTATATATCTAGTTTGTCCAATTTTGAAAATGATGCTTGTGAAGAAATATTTAAACACAAAAAGTGTGATGATCCAGCAAAAGAGGGGCTTTTGTCCAGACTGTATGAGAGGCAGGTATCTGATGAGCCCTCGGAAGACCAAGAAATATACCTCCAAAAATTTAAGGAACAATGGGGACTGCATGTAAAAATGGAAGACTGAGAAGAGTCTTTAAAGATCTTAAAATATTAAATGTAAAACATGTATATATGCTGTCAACAGGTACTTATGATATCTAAGACCAAGAACCAAAAAGGCCTCACAATTAAACTAATATGTTTTATTCCAACCAAGCAAAGGAGGAGGTAGTGAGGTAAAGCTGCCCCATGTGGCAGCATTTATCTTCCAACTTGGTATTTGTGGTCAGCTGAATAACTAAGGGCTGATGTACAAAATCTACTATTATTTATATCACTATTGAGTTTTACCTAGAAAATTTTGCTGCGAATTCCAGCAACTTGTACCAGGGCTGGCCCCAAGGCTGGGTGTTTACTGGGATTATGTACTTTTTTTAAGCTGTTGATTTTAAAAAGGTATGTTCTCTAAGGATTATCTCTGCTTCATACACATTAAAACAAATCAGCTGTACTCGGAAACAGTTATTTTGAGAATACTGGGAAGTTTTCCTCGCTGTGTGCTGATGAAAGGTAGGTATCAATGAAAATAGGAAAAGAGCAGAAAGAGAGCCTGCCACGGTGTCTTGTGCCACAAGAATCCCCATGGGCTTCGCAGGTTTCTTTCTATTTCAGCAATATAAAGGCTCATTTCAACTCCTACTGATGGCATTTAAAACATTTCCTTGTGAATTGGATTGGGATTTAATACAGCAGCTCACTAGCACCTCTGCAACCAAGTCTTTCCAGAAAACAGGTGGGAGAGGGTAATTTTTTGTAGGAATTAACAATAATCCACTGTATATTATTAGTATTCCATAACTAATATTTAGTACAGTTATTTATTTTACAGAAACTCATGCAGAACCCATTTGAGATCTGGCCCCCATTGTATTAGTTACAAATACACAGTGAGAGATTTACCAAAATCCTTACTATCTAATAAGACAAAGGGTGAGAAAAAGGAAATCTTACTGTCTTTATTTTACTCATGGGACGAGTTTGAAGAACAAAGAAATTTTGAATAACTTACCAAAGCTACACAGAAAGTCTGCAGAACTGGGAATTGTACCTCATTTTCCTGTCCAGTGCTTTAACTACAAGTTCATTTTTATTTCTCATTCCTGCAGTATTAATTTATTGGCGTAAAACTCTACAACATTTTAATAGTAAGTTATTAAATCTCACTGAAATTTTTCAGTAAGACCTTATAGTTAAAGAAAAATTGTTATTTTTTTCCCAACATCAATAACATGCACAAAGAGAGATCTTTTTTCTTTGTTTTGTGTCATCAAAACCTTTTAATCATATTCACATGCTCAAAATGAGGTCCATGCTCAAGTAACTTTTTGAAGAAGGGCCTTTTCAATATCTTTCTCTGCTAATCATGATTTCCTGCTTTTGTAACGATTTTGTTGTTCCCCTTTTGCAAATAGCCTGCAAAGCATGCGTACAAGACTTGCTTTGTACAAACAGCTAAGAAATAGGCACGTCACCTTAATAAAACAAGACAGTGCTCTTCAGCAGATAATGTCTGTCTGCATAGAGTTATGGTTAAGTTATATAGTTTTGCCTCCTCTAAAAAGCTAAAACAAACCTAGGAAGGCTTTTTATTTCTATGTTACACATATCCATGGTACAATATTTTGCGACTCATGCAATCACAGATTTTTGTTTGTATGTGCAATTTATATTTTGTATTGCAGAAGCTATTTTTGAGCCAAATATCTCTGCAGCACCCTCACTATATTATTTCCTTTCAAGCTGATTTTCCATTCTAGCTGAGCATTTATAATATCAGTCATGACAAATTAACTCTTTCCTATTTCTTAAAACTATTTTTTAAAGTTTCCTAAGGTTATTCTGGCAGCAAAGTTGAGGAAATCACAAATAAGAGTGAAACAAATTATATTTCTTTTCACATTCCAAGGGATTTCAGACTATTTCATTATGTTCTGGAGCTAGCAAGCTTTAAAACAGTGTTGTGCCAATTTGCATCAATGCAGTAGCAGTAAATTGTTGCTGATATTTTTAACATCCTCAAGGAATTGCATGGATTGGCCTAAAATTTTCTAATTGCCCAAAATTATTTTAATGGACTCTAATCAAAATGGTTAGGCTTTCCAAATATTTTCATTGAACCAGCATCGTCAGCAAGAAGAAAAATACATTCACTTGAAAAAATAATTGCACCTACTAGATTTTAAATGACATCTGATTATCAGTTACTTGAAAGATCCAAGGTGTGAAAGAACTGGTTTGTTTGGATCAGTCTTTACTACAGAATTTTGCTTAATTTTACTTAATTGATTCAGTATAGTCAATAGCAAGGTCATGTATCTAGGAGCAAAGAACTGAAGCCATGCTTACAGAAAGGGGGGCTGTATCATGGAAATTGCTGACTTGAAAATGATTCAAGGGTCAATGGAGATTGCAAACTGAATATGAATGCTTAATGTAATTTTCTTTTGGGGTCAGCCACATGGATCTGGGGCTATACGATAGACAGTCTTTTGGTTCATGTTTCATAGATTTCATAGACGTTAGGGCTGAAAGGGACCTCAAAGATCATCAAGTCCAGGCCCCTGCCCCAGGGGCAGGAAGTCAGCTAGGGTCAAGGATCCCAGCAAGATATCTTTTATTAGACCAACTTTGAAGTGGGTTGATGGTTCTAGCAAGCTTTCAGATAACACAGTATCCTTTTTCAAACTAGAGAAGTGCAGAAGGAGGTGACTCCCTGGTGTATACTTAGGAATCCGTCAGTAGTCTGTGCAAGTAGATATGCATAGACTGTGGTCACCGATGAATGCACACAGGAAATCCATCAGACAGAAACCCCCAATTGCCCGTAGGGGTACATTTCTCCCCAAATGACCATTCTCTGTCAGAACTTTCAATCTTTATCCTCAAAGAAATCTACAAAACACCTTCAAAAGATGTGCCCAATGAACTCAACTTCATCACCACTCTGGACATGAAAAATCATGGACTGAACAGAGAAATGAGCTATCTTCTTTTACTACAGTCTGCCTAAACCTGAACCATACCTAGTACCCATATCATAACCCACAAAAAAAAAAATTCTTCCCCCCACCCCCATGCAGAATGTATGATTGGTGTCAGAGCAATTCAACTACTATATCCACTTGCATAGAGTACTGATGGGCTTTCTGGGATACACCAGGGTGTCACCCCCTTCTGCACTCCATTTAGCTTGAAAAAAGATACTGTGTTATCCGAAAGCTTGCTAGAAACATCAACCCACCTCCAAGTTGATAAAAGATATCAACTCAAACCAAAAGACTCTGTCTATCTAATGTAATTTTCTGCTTAAAAGAGCTAATACCAGGAAAACAGTGTGAACAAGGAGGGTGGTACGACCGCTGCATATGGCACTGGTGAAACTGTTACTGGGTCTGTCAAGAAAGCACAAGGGAAAGCCATGAAGAGCACATGCACACATGCAATCATGTGCGTTTGCAGCAGCTGAAATAGAAGCGGTGCATATTTGAGCCAGGACTTTGCCTCAGCGCATGTGCTCGGACATAGACTTTGTTGTGGAGCAAATTGTGCCATTTGGGGCAAAATAACCCTGCCTGGCTCCTCTCGAATCTGAGACCGGGGGAGCTAGAGCCCAAGGCAGCACCTGTGCTGTCCCCAGCAATATAAAAACCTGCCCTGGCCAGAAGCTCAGAGCTACTTGCCCCCAGGAGCTTCTGAGGTCCAGTCACTTGGTATTTGGGGACACCAGCCCCCCGTGTCAGCCTGACTGCTGAAGCAGCATGCCAAATTCACTTTTAAAAATACCCCAAAATCCATATTCTTCCACAATTAGAACAAAAGACAGAGAGGGAGAGAGGGGGACTGATCAGATTGGCAATATTTTATTGTTATATTTACAATGTTAAAGAAATTTGGAAGCCTACCAGTCTCTAGCCTCATAATAAAATAAATGCTATATATCTATATGTTGTGATGTTTGCTTTTGGTTTCCTTATCACATGGTAGGTGTGTGATGGGAGGACGTGGGGTTTGCAGGAGGTGGTGGGAAGAGGGATGGGGGGATGTGAGTCAGTGTGTGGGTAGGTGTGGAGGGACTGGGGGTATGGGGGATGCTTAGGAGGGTTGGGTCCCCTGCATGAATGTTGCATGCCCCTGGTGGCTGGGGGAGCACGGCGGTGCTGGCGCTGGCCGGAGTTTGGCAGCGGCGGTAAGCAGAGAGCTCCCACAGATGCCACCAGCGCTGTCGGCGGGGTGACCACCCACTTGCCACCTTTTCTAAGGGGATGGAGAAAAGGTCCAGGACCATGCCCTGACCCAATCTTTTTTCCCTGGGGTATCGTTTGACCAGGGACAAGGAATGTTTTTCTGTTCCCACATGTGCCTCTTGCAGCATCTCAAAGGGCTTTGCGATGCTGCAAGAGGCAATTGTGCGCTCATCTAGACGCACCCAAAAAGGCTTACCCCAGGGAGCTGTGAACAAGCTAGCTCAGGTACTGAAAGCAGTATAGCCATGTTAGTGTGGCATGCTGTCATTTATGATGGAGGAATCCTTAACCTGCAAACAGAGGTATGTCTAGGCCCAATTATTGAGTGATTAAAGATAAAAACACTCCAACTGGGAAAAGCACCATTTTTTTGGAATGAGAGTGAAAGTAACTGCTGAGCAAGTGTTTGTGTAAATTCTCAATTGCTTGAAGTCTTCAGATCAAGACTATATAACTTTTTAAAGTATATATTTTAAAGGCACAGACAGGATTGACAATTTTCGCCTAATCTGGCAAAGTGCACAAAATGCACTGCTGCAGAGCATTTTAAAAAGGACCCAATCACATGAGGGTTCAGATGAAGACGCTCCAAAATGGACCGCCTTCAGTAACTTCGGTCTGCACATGGGGCTGTTCTGACAGCAGCTTGGCCCTGCTCCAGCACTCTCTCCAGAATGGGAGGTGGGAAAGGGAGCAGAGGGAGGTCTGTCTGGGGTTCAGCCAGTGCTGGGTCATGGGGCAAGTGGATTGGAGCCCCTCCCCAAGGTGGGGGGGAGGCTCCAATCCATCCACCTGGCTCAGCAACTCCCAGAACAAGCTCCATCCACTCCCTTTCCCCACTCCCATTCTGAAAACAGTGCTAGGGGATGCATGGCTCTGGCCAGCCAGGCTCTAGTTTCAGGTAGCACATGCTGCCATCACTTGCGCTGCTCCATTTTGTTTTGTTTTGCTGTGGGTGTTTTTGACACCAGGACTTCCTGGTGTCAGAAAAACTCACTGCGCTGTAAATTAGCAGCACAGGGATTCCTGCATGCGTGGCATGTGGAGTTTGCAGGGCCACAAGCAGGTCTGCAGTGCCACACATGCACATTCATTTGGATGCGCCCCATGTCAGCATCATGTAAGAACAAGGATGGAATTTAATGCTTTGCCTTTGCAGCTTGGCAAGTGTCATCAGCTCGGTATCACATAGCAGCAAATGTGGGTTCTTGACACTCGATATCACACAACAGTCCTTAAGGGGTATGCAATCCGGTGGTAGTTTATGTAGCATGGTGACACTGACCTGCTCTTCTTAATTTAAATCTCCCTTTCCCTTTCCTGAGGTGACTATTCAATCAAAGAGAAACATCTCAATCTCTGCAAATCACATGTGTCATCTATATGGTGTAAAATGTAACTTGTCATAGGCTGAGCAGGATTGTAAGAATTCCCTGTCCCTGGTATCATATTGCTGCCATGAAAAGTAATGCTAGAGAGAAAAGAATAATAATTTTCTAATACAAGCCATGAGACCCTCCCTCTGCAAAAGAAAAATAGATTTTCTCTGCACCACTAAGCTCATTGTATCCATTCTGCTGGAAGAACAGAGTAATGTTATTCCCTCCTTAGGCTAGGTCTTTGGCTTGACTGCCTCTATGCTCCATCCTGGGGCTGTAGCTCATAATTTCCATAAAATGATATTATTGTTTCTCTTTCAGGGTGTCATGTGCTGCTTATAGTCCATATGGGCTGAAATCTTTTAAAGTATCTGAAAATTGGGAAAAGATTCAAGACAGGGAAGACTCCCTGATCCGTATCCCTTTGCCTCAGAGCCTCCTTCTAGCAGTCTATATCTGGCCCTGGGTGAGCAGTTAATTATTCCCTTGTCAAAGTTAAACATTCATGATACCAGTGACCCTGGAGCTTGAGGAAAAATAGCCTACTCTTGTGACTATTGCAGTGATGCACATAATGCTAAAATCCATTCTCATTTGCATCAGCGACCTGTACAAGGACCTGCTTTATCTTCAACAGTACCTGCAATAAACAGGAGTTGTCAGTACTGACTTATAATAAAAGCATAAAATGGCATGAAGAAATGTTTTGTTCAGATTGGTCAAAATCAGTTGTAGCAATGGCTTGATACAGTACCAATGATGAAAATCACTCAAGGTTTCTAAATTGCCAGTGAAAGCCATAGGCTGTCATTCCATCAATTATTATTATTATTATGCAAAATTACTCCCCTCTAGGTTACTTGTTCAACGCTGATATATGTCACCTTTCCTTCCAGTCATGGCATGAGTCCTGCATTAATATCAACTCCCACCAGGAATGCTTATGGTGATAGAGTCATAAAGATTAATCATCTTCAAGACACACTGGTTGTCATGAAGACTGATAACTAAATACCATACACAGTGGGTTGTTTAGGCTTTTAATGCTGTTTTAAGTTCCTATCACACATCCCCTCCAAAGATCTCCAGATGTTTTACAAACACTAAGCAAGGTTGCATTAGAATCAGACCAAGTTAGGGCTAGAAGGGACCCAGGAGGTCATCTAGTCCAACCCCATGCTCAGCATAAGACAAGCCCCAACTAGATCACCCCAAGCCACAGCTTTGTTTAGCTGGGTTTTGAAAACCTCCAAGGATGGAGCTTCCACCACCTCTCTGGGTAACCTGTTCCAGTGTTATACTACCCTACTAGGAAGAAAATTCTTCCTAATATCTAACCTAAACTTTGCTCACTACTTGAGACCATTGCTTCTTGTTCTGTCATCTACCATCTATGAAATCACTGAAAGTCTAGCTCCATCCTCTTTTGAACCCCCATTTAGGTAGTTGAAGGTTGCTATTAAGATCCCCTCTCAGTCTCCTCTTCTCTAGACTAAATAAGCCCAGTTCCCAAAAATGGCAGCTACCAGGAGTGGGGTTTGAACCCACGCAGACATACATCCATTGGATCTTAAGTCCAATGCCTTAACCACTTGGCCAGCCTGATGAGAGTTTTGTATTTAACTGCAGAGATGAGAGACTGAGGTATGAGAGAGGCAAGTGATTTCATTGCATCCAGAGGAAACATCAGACTGCCAGACCAAACAGCACCCACAACTACAGCCCAGCCCAGACCAATGAGCGAAGCAAA
>NW_017728943.1:130170439-130194723 GCF_001723895.1 Crocodylus porosus
ACCCTACAAACTATGAAACTATGAAACATAACATGTATCTTAAGTAGCTGAGCCAGGAATAGAGGCTTTAAGGTATAAACAAACCTTGTGTTTTGCTTTGTAAAGCCCTACATATCCTGTTCTTCCATTTCTTTCTGTGCCGTTACTTTCTTATTACTCCACAAGTCTTTCCCTGATGCCCATATTGTACATAGGAAAACCAGTTTTCTTTTGCTGGCATTTAGCTTGACAGGATCTTTTACTGCCTTCCCTAGCCTGCCAGGGAACATGAAGGAAGCCACAGACCACTTCTACCTACTCTTGGTTTATGGAACAGAGGATAAGGGCCTTCCTTTCAGGATGCAGTCATCCCTTGTAGAAAAAGGCCTACTTTTAATGAAAGGCATAACAAAGGGAGGAGATACAGACTTTGGTGGTTTTGTTCAGAATATGAACAGAAGAGTCTCTTCCACTGGAATTGTTTCCGGAAGCTTTCATGGGGCCTCACGGTATGAAATGCCAGTTGGGAAGTTGCACAGTGGTATCCTCCTGCTACCTGCCATTGTCTTGAACAGCGTGTGAGAAAAGATATAGATTGGCAGATGTAGGTTGAGAGGTGATCAGTGGGCATCTACTTAAACCGCGCTTGCCACTGATCATTTTCAAGCAGCCATCATGCCGGTGGCCACCAATTTAAGGTGCTTTTCGCCACCATTTTTTTCCCTCTCCCTCATGCCGATCATTGCCCAAAAGCCCAGTGGTGGTCCTGCCCCTCACCATTTCTTTTTTTTTTTTTTTTAACAGCCGCAGGCACATTCAGCACCCCAAAACAGCTGCTGAAAAACTACAACAAATCCTGCTAGGAGCAGGGGGCTAATCGGAAGTGGCAGAAGCTGACAGGAGGAGGTAGGGGAATCAGGAGCTGGGATGACTGTGAGTACTGGTGACCCATAGAGAATGAGTGCCAGGCTCCTGGTTCCCTGCTACCCCCGTGCCAGCTCCCACCACTTCAGTTGAATCCTCCCAGGTCTGCACAGCCTTCCCAAGGATCCTGATCACTGGGCTGCGTGATTTAAATCTTCCTGGCCTCCCACGCTGTGTAGTGATTGTGCCAATCAGCGAGCCTGGCTGGGAGACCCTGTACCTTTCCCAGGGCCCCTGTGCTGCTGGGGAAGGTTTCCTGCGCTTTCCTTCCCTGCTGCTTGCCTCCAGTAAGTTTTTTCTTTTTTCCCCCACCCTGAGGAGATGTCGTGCCAGTTTCAGGCCAGAAGGGCCTTTTCCTGGTCTTCAGGGAAAGTAGGGGATTTCTTGCTTTCCCTGAAAAATGCAAAAATGTGATTTAAGTAGATCCCTAGCAATCAGTTACCGCTCATTCCCTCCCAAAATTAATGTTGTAACTCAGAAAGGCATGTGGGCACAGGCAGATTTCTGGTTAATGAACAACAAAACCTGTTTGCTGATGTGACAAGAACATTTCTGATCAAAAGCCAAATATGCCAATAAATGGCAATAAAATCAACTGAGAGGACAGTACAACTGTGGGTTGGTTTTACTTGCTTTTACTGGTGTGTTTTTCATCAATAAGAAGACAGACCTGATTTTCGTAATTCAGTTAACATTTATCGCCAAGCAATCTGCTCTAGCAGTAACATCAGAGTGCCTGAAAAATGTATTTAAAGGACCAAATGAGCAAACCTTGTTGACACTGGTTTTGTGAATTTAGCTGATTCTCTAACTCCTGATCACTGAGATACACAACAGATGGCCATGTTTCATCCAATTTGATTTCATTACTACTTGTCTCTGCCTACCGTCCAATGGATGACGTGAGAACCTGCACTGAGTTAGGAGAAAGCTGAGCTGTTTAGCCCGAGTATAGTCTCAACAGTCTTTTCTCTCATACCAAGAATTTTTTCCAGTGATTTCATTTCTCCAGAGTCAACTGATAACTGTTACTGTGATAACTGACTTTTGTAGAGAAGAGGACATCAATTTGGCTTTTCTAAAGGATTTTTTTCATGAAATAACTCTTAAAGGGATATGTTCATTAATACGTCAGCTCAGCAGCTGCCAGACTGCAGACATTTTATAGCCACACTGCCCTGAAATTAAATCCAAATGTAATTGGGCAAATGAGAAAAATATCTCCCCTCCTTGGCATAGAATATGATCTCTGCTTCCCGTACCACTCTCTGCGTTTCCATTACTCTCAGACATGGTGGCATCAAGTACCTGTTCCTCTGGACAGAAGTCCACATCCCCTTTTCCAAGGTAGAAAACCCCCTCAAACCCCATCACAGTCAACACGATATTGCAAATACCATTCTAATGCAGGTAGTTCCTATTCGAATGAGTCCCCTTTATGTGAGCTTTTGTACAAATCCAAGCAAAGACTGAGTTCCTGGCTTAACAAGCTTTTTTTTTTTATTGTATTATAATACGGTACCGGCTAAAAGGCTGAAGGCTAGGACCCTACTGTAGTAAGCACTCTACAAACCCATCTAGTGAATGACACTCCCTGTCCTGAACAGCATCTAAAGGGCTGAATGGCCAAACAGTGGCATAGGCAGTGGACAGAAAAGCATGGCAAGATGCACCTGAAGTCAGACAGGAGATTGGTGACAAAGTCAAGGCCCCTGCTCGCCTGAACATGTAACTACTCTATACTCAAGCTAACACTAATGCAGATCAACATTTGAGAAGTTTAAAAGTGTAATGTGTAACATTCGTAACGTGTAATATTTTGCCTAGTTAGTACTAGACAAAACTGCTAAACTGTTTCAGAGGGCAGAGAGGAGGGGGACAGACAATAAAGTGCAAGTAAGATGATACAGGCCATTGACCCCATAGAGAATTTCAATAGTCAAGGATCTTTCCACACCAGAAAAACAGACTGGATGAAATTTCTTATATGACTGAAGACAGGAATTTGAACCTATCCTTGAATGTGTGTGTGTGGGTCTCTATATGTCTCTGCGTGTAAAATATGTATTAGTTACACTGCAAGGTTTTGATGCTTTTTGATGAACAGGAAAAAGAGTGGTTTAACGTTGTGTAATGGAGTGAAGTGAGGTGGATTTTTGATGAGAAGAGATGGAGCACAGTTGTCTGAGCTCTCTCCCTTCCCAGTGACCTTGTGACTTTCTGGAGCTTGACACTGCATGAAGGACTTGAACTGAGTCATTAATGAAAAACTTAATCCTTGATTTCTTTCAGAATCAGCTGGAGGAAATTGTCACTGCTCTAGTAGCCTTGCATAATACAGATGCTACAAAATTGAATTGTGCCCCTAGTGAGTAGCAAAAAAGCCTGTGGTTACTTCCTGCCAACAGTAATTATCAGATCAATCTCAAGTCCTGGTTAAAATCTTTTCATATACATATTTTGTTTTCTTTTTGTAGAGTGTTTTAAGCTTAATATAGGTATAATGTCTGTGGAGGAGGAAGAAGCAGATAATTTTATGTTTATGTTTAGTGAACTATGAATTGTTGGCAGATCCTGGAAGGATTGATAGCTGTAACTATTTCTTCTTCCCATTAGTGTTTCAGCTATTGATACAAAGGAAAGTTAAGCATGAGAGCTGGGAAAACCGCACAATCAAATAGACCTTTTTCCATATGCCAGACAGATCTGGCGCCTGCCTACAGTTCAAGTCCTTTACTATTAGATCCTGGATTATAAGGCTAATTCTCTGTTCAGGATGATATCTTGGGTTGGGAGGCAGGGCATATCCCAGGCTTTATATCAGTGAACCATCTTTGATTTTACAACAGGAAAGAGGTTGGAGTACTTGCAGGTGGAAAGCATCCCTTGGATGCTGACTGCCACTGGTACACCCTCCCATTTCAGGCCTTTTGCTATCTGCCTGGTAAGTACTGTCAAGTATTAGTAGCAAAGCCAGTAGGCAACCGAGGGAGACAATGGGGGGTTTTTACTGCCAAGATTTGGGATCACTTCTTCCAAATTAACAACAGAAGCAGCCATAGGGAATCTTTTAATTCATTCTCTAAGCTAAGCCACTGTTTTTCTGCACTGACATGTGCTGCCAGGTAGGATGCCCATGTTAAACAGCAGTTGGGCAAAGAATGAGAGTTTTGCAATTGGCAAGTGGCTGGGGAGAAAGGAATGTTCCCCAACCTGTCCGATCCTTTGCTACCTTGTGCAGCAGAAAGGAATTTAGATACCAGGTTGTTATTTTATCAGCAAAGAGCCAAAAGGACCCTTGAGTCACAGTGCCAATCAGTCCCTTCCCCATGTGTTCATGGGAGAGAGATCTGATTACAGAAATGTCTGAATGCTGATATTTCCATGGATTGCCGGTATGGACTAATCCAAACTCAAATGGGATTTAGCTGTAAAGCACAGCAATGAATTTAAACTCAATGGCTCAGTCAAATGCAGCCCTTTGAAACTGCAGAGCTGTTGCCTGTGGTGGTGTGCTTCCGGAAGCAAAAGCAGGTATAGAAGCAACAAACCTTGTGCATCTGGCCAATTCCTGAGATGCCATTGTGGAAAATTGGTGGCGTTCATAAGTACTACGGCCAGACAGAACCATGCAGGCCTTCTACTCCTTCCCTGCACAAGCCATATGATTCTAGTCAGTAATTCCTTTTTTGAGTTCTGTCACCAGCTGCCAAAGAGTAACCCTCCTGGACTTACGCCCAGAGCTTTCCCACCAAACCTTGCTTTTTTTAGATGATCTAGAGTATGCCAGATAACTCTAGATCCTCTTTGGGAGAGTGGCCTTTGGTTACAGTCCATGCCTCCTTGCTTTCACAAAGTTCAGTGCATCTCCTTGAAGAAGAGGGATCCATTATTATTCATGGAGAATGTCCACGTCGTGCTAAGGGCTTCACATGAGAACTCAAGCCCCCTGCTCAGAAAAAGATCAGCTGACCCAGAATAACAGGGGAGGTGGGGAGAAAGGGTAAACACTCCAGTAATAACATGATCTCATGGTGAAATGATGCCTCTCTGTCTTTCTGCAGCGACAGTGAGCTGTGTACTTAAATTCCATTTTGCACATCTCAAAAAGACAGTGGGCAATTGACCTTCAATACTATGCTGATTCAGGACTTGATGTCCCCCATCCATTTTCTCCCCCCTGTTCTGCACCCTGGAACAAAGCAAATAAGTGTGAATTTTGACAAACAAAAACTTTCCTGGCACGGTTTAAACTCTACTGTTTCCCCGTTGTTACAAGACGGCTCCTATCACTCAGACTAGTGTAGAGAGCGTGGGTGGGGCTGCACTTCAGCAGCTCTCCAACTTGCTTGTGCCTCCCCAGTGGCCATACTCAGCCACAGCAAACTGCAAGAGAACTCCAGGCTGTTCCTATATATGCCACAGTTTGGATTGTATAGAGCCAGCATGAGAACAGCCATGGCTAACTACGGTTCTTCATTCTTATTTCCACCCATCAAAGGCACTCCTTGTAGGGTTTGCACCCCGGCATACTGGAATGGAGGCAGGGGGCTCAAGACTCTGGCTGGGTGGAGCGGAGTCAGGGTAGGAGTCCCCTGGTCAGCCTCACTCTGACTCCCACCCTATGAGATATGCTGCTGCTGCTGCTGCAGAGGTGGCGTCACCACCAACAGCCAGATTAACCCTCCCCTAGCCCTGCAGCCATCACACAGTCATATGGTGAGCTGTGATGCAAAGCTCTTAATTTGGCAGCAGCTGCAGGACCAGGGAAGGGTTAACCTGAGTGTTGGTAGCATCTCCTACGGGAAGAGAAGGGGAGGCTAATGAAGGGACTCCTATCCCCACTTTGCTCAATAAGTCTGGAGCTCAAGCCCCCCTGCCTCCGTTCATGCCTCTCCCCGCCTCCCATCATTCTGGTGCTTTTTGACTGAGCACCAGGGGCTCACACTACCTTTAGCTACACTACTGCTACACACCTCCACAATTCCCCAGCCCAGTTCACCGAAGGAAGAAACAGCCAGGGTCAGGCACTGACTGTAGGTAATGAACTATTAAACCTGCACAGGGTTTTAACAAAGCCACTCTCACTGACTGCAGCCAGTTAAAAGAAAATGTGAGCAAATGGAAGCCATTTGATATTAAAGAAGGGAAAACTTGTTTGCCAGTCCCTCAAACCAAACTTCTTTACAGGTTTGCCATGGCTTTGGCTAATTCCCAAGTCAGGCTGGCGCTTCTTTCTCCCCTGTCTTGCAATTGTTACCTGTCCTTCCCTGACACCTAAGAGTGGCACTCCACAACTCATAATGGCTCCAGGAGGTCAAAAATTGAAGAGAGGCAAAATCAACCTGGGAGCAGTTGCTTGTTGCTGCTGTGGAAGATGGATGCAAAGGCTTTCAAACATCCCTAAGAGGTACAGAGAAGCCCCTGGGGCTTCCAGAGATGACTTCTGCAGAAGGAGGTCCTCTCCCTGGGGTGTCTTCTGCCAGGGGGAGGCCCTTCTGGCCCATCTGGGTTTAGGGACTTACAGGTGTATATTTTCATCAGTTTTGTGTTTTTAGCAATATAGATTGTGAAAGTGTTTTGCAGTAATTAAATAGAGGTTACTTTGCTCAGGACAAATGCTGCCTACTCTTCTCGGTATGTAAGAAAAGAAACTTGAACATGGATCTAGCCCTTCCATAAAAT
This sequence comes from Crocodylus porosus, assembly GCF_001723895.1. Lineage (NCBI taxonomy): Eukaryota > Metazoa > Chordata > Crocodylia > Crocodylidae > Crocodylus > Crocodylus porosus. Next base: position 130,177,028 of record NW_017728943.1, read on the forward strand.
AGCTGATGATATAATTATTATAATAATAACTTACACCCGAGCAACACACCCTGGAAATGTAAGTGAAGGTATTGCAGAACCTTGAACCATTTTTGGCACCGAACGCCATCTGGTTACAGATGACTCAAAACCAAAACATATTACCACATGCACAGCACTGGCTCCTGTTGTGTGCACTGACTCATTTTAATAATTATATTTTTGTAGCTGTATAAACTTCTGACTGGGACTCTCAAAGGTTAATTTAATCTCTCAAAACCCCAATTAGGTAGATGGCAATTGCCTCCAGGTTTTAGATTTGCAATAAATCTTCGGGCCTGTGTATAAACCCATTTTAAAATGTTTTAACTACAATTGCTCTCTCTCAGCTAGATAATTTTTCACTGATATTACCATTTTCCTCCAACTATGAGATGTGAGATATTCAACATTGTAAGGTGTTATTCCTTCGGAGGAACCTCTCAGTTAACACTGAGGTGAGCCATTGAGAACCCAGTGACTGAGAATCCCTAAGAACTGTTGATTGATGTTAAATTGTAAAGGGATGGACAGAACAAGAGACAACTATAGTTAATAGTCACAAAATCACCAGGAGCTTTGGTCTGATCTTGGTGAGGGTGGAGAATGATGTAATAGCACGTTCTAATTCAACTTCAACATTTGAATGTATATAGACACACCTCCGCTCTAAGGAAGAGGAATTCTTGTTCTACTTTCACATGCACGGCAATTCAGAGGCGGCAGATATCGGTACCTTGAGAGCTGGGAGTGATGCAAAGACTCTTCCTCAAGCTTGTTTTGCTTTAGTATTGTGTAACCAGAGCGCAGGGGCCAGCTTTTTTCAGTATCTGCCTAGATGTGTTTATTTCCATTTAATGTTGTTGTTTTCTTTCCAGTTCTTGTAGTATTGTCCAATTTTATCTTACTGAAGATAACTTGATTTGAGGTTCAACATGATTGGAACTTAGCTGGAGCAGGCTCCATGAGTCAGCTTTGAAAAAGAGAGCAAGACGGATAGTATCTGACCTCAAGGAAGGTGGTCAGGATTGTGAAATAGCTTGAGTACAAGTTGTAAGGCATGCAGGAAGCTGCTTTCTGCCTTTCTAATTAACAGGCTAAAGAAGTATTGCTAACTTCCACTAGGGCTGTACAGAAAGATAGGATCTAGACCTTCTGAAAAGTGTAGATGCAATCATTGCTGTGGTAGCAGTTTGACAGGAGAGGCCAAAGTCTCAAAGGCTCCCAAGTCCCATTCAAATCAATGGGACAGCTTGAAGTGACCATATTAGTCTGTTGGCTCTGGTTTTGAAATTGTATTTATTCCTTCTTTTGTTGTTGCTCTTAATGGAAACTGCTGTCATCTGGGTTTACTGTGACCTTCTTTCAATACTCAAGGGACATTTTAAAACCAATATAATTGGCAAATGTATTATGCAGACAATGTTACTCCCATCTGAGGCCCTTAGGAAAATGAGCTCTCTTTTAATAAGGTAATTGCTCACTTGCAAAGGGAAAAGATTATTAAAAAGTTCAAGATGTGTGGGTGTGGAAATAGTACTTTCATTGCAGTATTTTGTGTTTGTGTTGTTTATTACTGGACAAAATCAACCACTGATCTCCTTTAGGTCTGTAAACTCTGGGTTTCCCTCCTCCTCACTTACTTCTCAGGGTCATAAATCATAGCTGCAGTGCATGGACCACATGGTATTTGCAGAGTTCCCGTATGCATAAGGGAAGTTGAATCAGTAGGTTTAAAGAATAGATACAAACCAATAGCTTCATATATGGTCTGAAATACTAGCTGTGCTTGATAATTGGCCCACTGGCCCAAATTCTCATCCAATAGTCTACTCATTATATACATTTTAGGAGACTGATTTAATACACCACTAAGCAGTTTGATAGTCAGAAAATGCTGAGCACCCATCTTCAGAAAATGAGGCTCCTTTCAGATGTCTCTTGGGCACCAAAAATTGAGAGAACCCCAAATCACTAATGACTTTAAAACTTGGGCCACTGCTGATTTTTAGCTGCTGGTAAAAAGACATTACCTTGTTTTCAAATCAAATGGAACAACTCTCTCTATTCCCCTTTTTCTGATAACAAAGGGACACAAAAAAGAACAAAGGAGTGGGAAATATCCCTGAAGGTTAAATATATTGATGTCTGTTGTAATTTAAAGCCAGAATGAACAGCAAAGTCTCTGCAATTCTGCAGGGTTCTGTGCCTTTGTTCTATACCAAGGTAATTGGGATTACACGGGCACAGACAGGTCTATGACAAACTTTGGAGCATGCCTCCCTCCCCAGTGCTGCCCCATAGCCCTAGAAATCCAGTGTTGGAATAATCTGGCTACAGACAATTGAAGGGTATTTCTCATTTACAGTAATAAAGTCCTGGGCTAGATTTGGTCAAATTTGTATGCTATGTCACCAGGGGTAACAGGAAGTCTAAGGCAGTATTAGCAAACCTCCGGGCTGAGAAAGGAGGGTGATGCTGTCATTCCCAGTTCTGGCTACAGCCCAAAAAAGGGTTTGCAGACTGCTTACTATGAAAGGGAATCCCAGTGTTTTATTATAAGTGCTTCCCCAGTGCGCATGGAGGCCATGTACCACGGGGAGCTACAAGAGATGGGCAAAACCTCCTCCTGCACACACTCCTTCTGTGTGGCCAGCTACTGTCCCATTGTTCATGACTCTCCCTGCCTCTCATGCTCACTTCACCCCATAAGGATGCATTGCATATTCACTTTCTATTACTCATCTCACAATTGCTGGTGGTACCTAGGACAGCACATAGGCTTACTCATGTAAAACAGCCGTTTCCGTAAAAGTCACTTGTTCAAGGCTACACATCACCCTTCCTTCCAGTAATGGCTTGGTTGTTAACAAAAAGGGAACTTGAGAAACTTCTGATTCTTTCCAGTTCCCTTTTAGTTCTTCCCTTCAAATGTTTTTACTGGATAAAGCTTACAGAGATAGGTAGCAGTGTGAGCAAGAGCCTGTGACCCTCAGCTGCCACACAGCTGCAAAGGGCACATTCAGAAGTTGGCAGGCCCTCAAAGGCAGCTCCATGGAACCAGTCTCAGAGGATTTGGGCTCATCTACACTGCATAGTCCTGGCTGTAAAGCTCTTGCAACACATCCTACTACTAGCAAAAAGGCCTAGAGCCTTTATTATGAAATGCCTGGGTGCTGGCCTGAGTGCTCCTTTCACAAAGGAATAAACTCTACCCACACATTAGAAGGGTGTGGGCAAAACACCAAAAGGTTGCTCTATTTTTTATTTCCTCATCTGTTGGTCTCCTGTGTGGGAAGATTATCCTTCTGAGTAAAAGATGAAAGGACTATTTTCTGCCCCAGCCAGTGACCAACTCATGTGGAAGACTTCTTTGCCCTACCTCTGTCTCTCTAACCACATGAATGCTAAACTTGCTTTCTTGTCTCTGGTGTTTCAAGCAAAATGGTTTCTATTAATGTAAAATCAGAGATGAACAGGAGACTATTCTCACACTATTGCTGTTTAAAAACATCACGAGACTGACTCTCCACCTCCTGTTGACACTTATCATTGCATAAAGTGAGATGTAAAAGGCAAGCATGCCCCCTCTGCATTGTTGCGTATGCCAACAGGAAGCACAAGCCCTTGATAAACCTGGTTGCAGGAACACAAAACTTCTGCAACCTGCTTTCCTTGGTCAAGAAGACAGCTACTGCCACCTTGTGGACATAGCTGTGAAGCTGAAGCAAGAATCCAAGACTGTCTACACAGCTGACCGCAGCACAAAGTGGAGCAGCTGGAGCCACCTTCTTGGCAGGTTTACCCCATATTAGCCTCACCCCCTCCCTAAATACCACTCCAATCCCCTTCCCCTGCCCAATCATCTGCTCTACTTTCTGCTTCCTGGCCTGTGTTCCCTGCCTGATCCACTGCTCTGCTTTCTGCCCTATCTGCTGCTTTGCTACCTGCCCTCTCTGTGATCTCCCATGTGCCACATGCAGAGGGCTGCCTGTGCCACTTATGGCATGCCTGCCTCCTGCACATCTCACAACTGTCCACATCATCCCCCCTGCACACTTCATAACATCCGCATGTCCCATGCTGCTTGGGTTGCAGGTAGGTTTCTTTAGGGATCCATGCTGGGACGTGGGGAGTGGGCCCAGTGTAGGTAATACTGGAGGGGAAGCATACTATGGGAGTAAGTAGGAGGGCCAGAGTGGAGAGGGGGAACAGCACAGTGTAAAATCCTTGTTGTAGTCAAGCAGGGTTATCAACCCAAGACATTTTTTTACTGCAAACTTTTTACTGACGAACATTTTTACGTTTTAAATAAGTTTGGTGTTAAGCTCCTAAATTTGAACCTAGCCCTTCTAACTGGGACCTGGCAGCAGGACAGAGCCTGGTGGAAGAGTTAAATTTACTTTACGTAAAATATATACAAGTTTCACTCGCTTTATGTGGGTTCTGTATGTGAGAATTCACTCTTATGCAATTACTCTTTTTATGCCAAAAATTAGTTATATGCAAGGTAAATTCACTCTTATGTGATTGGTGTGTTGGAAGCGGCTTTGTGTGGTGCACTGTGGGAGTGACATGCACCAAAATATAGTCTCTTGTGTGGATCTGTGCTCACTCATTGTCTGTGATGCGTGTTTCTGTGGTTGTCATCCCCCTTATGATAGTGCCCTGTGCTTTTGTGTACTGCTTTTGTCTGCTCTTGGTGAGTACCAAAATTGTCTTGTAAAAGTGGTAGAAATGGATCTAGAGGTTGGTACAGTCGAGGTCTTGGCACATATCCCTATTTGTTACATTGTAAAGTGGTTTCCCTTTATGCAAATTTGAGTTATGCACCATTTTCTAAGAACACATGTACAGCATAAAGCAAGGGAAACCTTGTATCAGTAAAAATGTCTCAGTGAAAAAGTTTGGCTGTAGGTAAAAAAATGTTTTTAGGTTGGCAAACCTGGTGGAAGCCTGGCAAATCTATTGAAGCTGTATGTAAAGGGATATACAGGTGGGCCTTGAGACATCCGCGAGGGGAAGAAATAGGTACCTTGGCTACCTCAACCAACAACATCAGTACATTTAAAGTGTGAGTTCTTGTATGTTTAATCTTCATTCTAGACTTCCCGGCTTCCTTGTGGGCAGTCAAGTTACTTTTGGATACTATAATATTCTTAAACATCAGTACACATTTAAATTACTCAGTGACCCAAGCCTGCAATCTTAATGAAGTTTGACTGTGGGACAACAACCCTACTTTACATTTTTGTGGTGCTTTCCTCCCAGGAACCACCAATTGCCTTGCACTCATTAATTACTTGAGCCTCAGTACACCCCTGTGACTCTGGCAAAGGCTTCAAAGGATCATTTTATTTCATACTCCACTGAAATGTAGCAACCTTTGGGATGAAATACTGCAGCTATTTCCACACAACAACACTTCAGGTGAGTAAAAGAAGAATGCTGTATCTAGCCAAAACTACAAAGGCATTTAAGTGCACAGATTCTACTAAGCACATGTTTTGGAATTGGGCAGGACTCCAAAATTAACATTCCTGTTCTTGTCAGAGGTGTTAGGTTAGGTTTCAGTTTCAGGTCTCATTCAAGACTCACACAAAGGAAGAGCGCAGTGCCCATGCTCTTTCTTTCCCCAATGCTGCAGCACTGGTTCAATATTTACCCTCCAAGTAGAGTATCATTCATTTAAGGATGCAGTAGGTTTTGAGAAAACTCTGCTGTGTGTCACCCAAGTGATATAGAAGATGTCTTGTAACTGGCAGGTAGTCTAATAGCCAGTAGTGAATGCACCAGGGCTGCAATTGCTTCTTGTAATGATTTTTGCTCTCTTCATTGCTGTAAGAGAGGATGCAGTGCATATACTTGGCTGTGATAAATGGCCTCACATCAAGCGCTATGTGCAGCAGGGCTTTAAAAGTAGAAGCTGATTAAATGCAGTCCCTTAATGATCACTGTCCCTACCCCAAAACAGAAATACAAATCATCCAAAGACCTTCCAATAGAGCAAACAGGAGACCGAGGTTAGCTGGGACTTACTAGAAGGCAGGGTAGGTTTGCACCTAGCCTGCCTTCTACTTCACTTCAGACTTACATGGTTAACCATGTCTCTCTGCTCAGGGAATTACTATCAAGCTCTGTCACTGTAGGGCTGCAGCTGCCTTTAGAAAGTCTCACAGGGCTTAAAAACTTCAAACAGGCAGATGCCACATCCTCTACAAGTATAATGTGGAGTATAATATTAAAGGAATGACTGGCTTGCTTTACCTAGATTAAGTTTGGAGGTGATGCAATATGGGCAGCAGAGGTTACAAGCATGGCACTCAGTGTTGGTAGGCCCTCATCATGGCATTCACCTCATCCTCTTTCAAATCTAGTCTCCAAACCCTTGTCTACCAGGATGCCTATAAAATGCTTGATGGTGATGAGGTAGCTGGTTTACCCTGACCCCTCCTTACCCTGATGATCATAGGCAGCTCAATTTCTTGTATTCATCTGCTGATTTTCATCTTCTGTTCACACTGGAAGTACTTCAGGACAAGGACAATCTCCGTTATATATGTATGGCACTGCTACCACAGTGGGGCTGGGCCTTTCAGAACATCTGGAGAAAAATAAGAGCAAGTTAACCTAAACAATCATTAACAAAAAAAGGGGGGGGGGGTGTTATTAGCCATGAATATATTTTAGGTTGGAATTTAGAAGAACATGTCTAACCATCAAAGAAGCAAAGCTCTGGAACACCCTTCCATTAAGGGCAGTAGGAAAAAAAATTATTAGTTGTGAGACTTTGATAAATTTATGAATGGGATTATTAAATATGTCTGTCTGCAATAACAGGAGACTGGACTTGCTGACTCAAGGTATCCATTCCTGATTTATGATCTTAACAAGCAGTTTATTGTTCTCTCTCTCTCTCATGCAGGACAGGTGCATCTGCATGTGTAAATAAGCACAACTAAATTCAATGTGCATTAAGTTAATATTCATTAAGCGATTTCTGGCAGGTGTCTAGAGACTTGGGACTAAAGTTAATCCCATGTCCCTCCAGTGCTACCATGTGCCCCTATGGCCACTGGGGGATGTTCCAGCCTCTATCACTTGGCTGCCAGCACTTGGCAGCCATGTTGAACCCAGACCCAGCTGCCAGCACTTGGCAGCTATTTTGGAAACTCTGATCCCTGGCCAGCCCCTTCCCTGCCCAGGAACCACATGCCCAGCACAGGGGCAGCACATGCCAGCTCCATCCTTGCCCACCCTGCCTCCCCATGCCAGGGCTGCCCCTGCCTCTGCCAGCAGTGTCCAGTGGCCCATGCTCCTGCATGGTGCTGGCCCTGCTGGCCCCAGCATGCACCCCCTACCTACCAGTGGGGATCAGGGCACCAGCTGCAGGAGGCCCTGGCTGCCCCCCTACTCCTGCTTCATTCTTCAACTGTGTTACTGCTCCATGCTCCAACCTGCCTGCCCTGCCACCCACACACCCCCTACCCCCTGCCCACCCCTAGCACCACTCTCAAGACATTCACATGGGTGAAACAAAAGAAAACTTTATTACCCTCACAACCCACACCCCCTACCTCCCCCCTCAACAAACAGAACCTCCACCACCCTCCCCACCCACCAACAATAAAAACCTGCTTATAAGTGGGAAACTATATACAATAATATGGGTGTTCAAACCCAAAGTGGGGAGCTGTGGGGGGGCCTAGGAGGCACAGCCCCAGGGCAGGTGCCCAGCACCCCAGTCCCTGCACGTTCCCCCATGGGTCCAGAGGCTACAGCAATCCCAGTGGGTGGCAACCTCATGCACAGGCGGGTCTTCATGTGGGGGAGAGAGTGGCAGGTTTAAGCCCAGGCAAGTGGAAGTAGGTCTGGAGCAGGGGCTGGGCCGGGGGGTCTGGTGGGCAAAAAGCACCCAAGGACCTCCTCCCTGGGCCAGGTGGGAGCCTGCTGTGGGGCAGTGGATGGGACCCAAGGGTCCTGAGGGGCCATGGGCAGGGGCTGGACAGTGGGGGGCATGTATACAGCCACAAGGGCCAGGAGGGTATCCATTGCCTGGCAGTTGGCATCCCCTTGCTGCTAGAGCTGCTCCAGGTGCCCTCACTCCAGGGCTTCCATGCAGGCCCAGTGGTTCCACTTCTCCCAGTCTCATGCCTCCACCTAGACAATGTCCTCAGCCCCTTTTGCTCCCATGCCTCCCATGCCTGATCTGTGCCTTCTGCTCCTCTGCCACCACCACCAGCCACTAGAGCAGGAGGGTCTAGTCCCTGGAGCACCACTGGCACAGCCTATGAATCGGGGTGGCTCCACTAGTGGGTGGCAGATACCCAGAGCCCACATCCCGACTGGGGCTCATGGCCTCTTCCCTGCATCCAGATGTTGGTCCTGCAGAAGCAAGAGACAGAAGCCTTTTGTAAGAATTTGCAACATTTCAGAGTTATGATGCTCTGCACCAGGGGCTGTGCATTGCGCAGCCTCAGATCAGGGATCAGCTGTGCACAGGTGCCCAGAGTCCATGGTAAGATGGCCAGGCAAGCCTGGACCCAGGCAACTGCTGACCGGGGCCCCCATCCCCACTTTTTCCCCTCGGCTGATAGCCTGCTTGGTGCTGGCTGCAGGCAGCCTGCCTCCCCCAGCCCCCTTTCCATGATGGACCCCCCTTCTCCCCCCCTTAAACTTTTGGGCATGACCAGACCACTGACTGAAGTCACTCACAGTCATCCACTGTACCCACCACTTTGACATTTATGTGGCATTCCCACACAGACCCAGAGTGCCCTTGCTCCTGCATCCCACCTGACAAGGCCTTATAAATGTGGGTGTTCAAGTGTCTGCCCCATGCAACTTTCTTCTGCATGTCAGCACAGCCCCAGAGTGCCACAAGGTCACACACCTCCTCCCAGGTTGAGTTGGGGGCCCTGGCAGTTGGCATGGGTGTAAAAACTGACAGCTTCCACCCTTCCAGAGTACCTGTGCCTTGTGTGTCTCCCAGTACGTTTTCTGCCTGTCCCTCTTCCATGTTGCTGAAGGTCTCTTTGTGCATCAAGCTGATTAAGACCTCATGCTTATGGATCTTTCTAGCATATCCACCTCCTCCAGAAACTCCCTGACCTGATTCCTGAGAGAATCCACCAGGAGGCACCTTTCACACTGCAAGCATCCAACCACCTGGCTGTCCCTGGCAAGGACAGGCAGGCTGCACTGCCTGCAAAGCCAGACCAGAACCTGAGTGGAAGCCTTTGTAGTCAGTGCCCCTGCCTGGACAGAGCCTGAACAAGCACAGGCAGAGGAAGGACGAGCAGGGGCGTTGGTACTGTGATGTTTTCCACCATCCTATAGATTTTCCTGCTGAGTCCTTTTTTCTCTTCTGCTGCTACACCCTCCCTTCTCCTGCTTCCACTCAGCGAGCTTACACTGAAGAAAGGGTGAACTAAAGGTGAGGAAAAAAATGTGTCTGGGCAAACTCCCCACTCAAACTCTTGTGTTTGCTAGCCTGTTGACTGGTTCTGTGCAGCTTCACTCCTGTGTTTCTGACTCAGGATTATGCAAATCAGGCAATGTATTCTCAGGCCTGGTGTCATTGGGCCCCACAAGGAGTTTCTGTGTTTGGGGCGCTGACAAACACTAACTACCATAAACTATGTTAAGAAAATCACAGGCAACAAAGCAGGGAGCCTATAGGCTTTTTTGTGTCTCAAAAGAGCGCAAATGTTCAAGATGCTAGCCAGACCTTCTCTAACCATTATTTTCTCTTTTTAAGAGTCCAAGTGGGCTTTTATACCCATATTTATATTCTTCCTATATATAATTTAAGTCAATTAGAGGGAGCAATAAACACTAAAATACAACCAAGTGCCCACCAAAAGAGCAGGAGACCAACATCAATTGTATGTTGCTAATGCAATGTGAAGAGGTTAGTCTGGAGATGCCAATTTTCCATGGAAGGGAACAGAAGGCAAAAGCAGGTCATTGCTCACAGTTACCTGCATTCAAAAGGAAGAAAGGTTTTGCTGAAACACAAAATGAATAATAGTGGTTCTCTAGTTAGGCCCTATTTCTCTATGGCGTGTAACATTAGCATCATTCAACTGGAAACTTTGTTGTCAGTCTTCTGATCTGCATTAGTACTCTGGGCAGTCCCCTTTAGTGCCTTTCAGAAAGAAGCTAGAGTTTTAGACAAATTGCTTGCTCTTCTCTCTCTTTCAAGTACAACATCAAAATCCAATCAGTGAGTCAGACTCTTCTATCCTCTCTTTAATTTGATTTAATTTTAGAGCCCAGCCCTTTTTTATTTATCTGAACATAGTCCTTTCAGATCCATGCTGTTCCAGAGAGCAGACGAGCCTTTTGGGCTCACATAAACACCAGGCACATTTTGGTGAGGTTCAGATTGCTGAGAGAGCTGCGGCTAGAAGAAAGCAGAGACTGGAAGCACAGTATTGTGCTTGTGTCACAATGAAATGTATTACAGCAAACGTCAGCTTAACTGGAAAAGCTCCTCATTGCTTGACATTTTGAGCCTTTGCCAAGGCCATTGCTCTGGATGAGGCAGTGAGATTTGGTTCCATAATATAGTTGGAAAGGAACCACCTCTTTCAGTTTATTTTTAAAGTGATAGAGGTATTCTGCTGCTGAAACTTTTAAATTAATGAGCCGTTTCTGAAAGAGAGGGAAACTGCTTTCCTCCACTAGATTTAGTTATCAACAAGGATGGACCCAACCCAAATCCTGGATCCAAACACCTTCAACTTTTGAGAAATGTCAGCATCCAGCTGTACAACTCAAACCCAGCTCTGGTTCTCTTCTCCCTATGTGTAGTTCTGAACCAAAGACCAGTGGAGATGCAAATAAGGCAGGCATGCTTTTCTATCGCCGTTCCACAGCCATCATTTTATGCCTCCATTGGCATTTTCAGTCAGAGAAAATGCGGTTGATAGGACAAGCAGTTTGTATCTGGTTTTGATGTAGTTTTCGAGTACCACGGCTTTAATTGCATCTTCTCTGTTGCAGAAGTAGTTGCCATTTTATGTCTTGAAATATTTCCAAGAGACAAAACAGAAACATAGTCTTGTCTCACACAAATCCATCTAAAGTACTTATTTAGTGCTTGCTATCTTAGTATGTGATCACCATTATTAAGGTTATATAGACACCTGCTATTCTTCCCTATTCACCAAGGAGGCATATGGGACCAGTTCCACAAACAGATCTCGGCCAATGCAGTGATTCACTCAGGGATTCGGAAAGCTGTGTTCAAGGAGGGCTACTTGATGGGTGGGACATCACACCAGGTGGCTGTGTATGCCACACCTTTATGTTTGATAGGTGTAATATAACATGCCTTGTGCCCACAAAGTCACAGTAAGGAAAACTTGGTAGTGCCACCTTATTCAAGCTTGAATGAGATGCATGTAATGTGCCTTGCCAGTTTTCTTGCCGGTAAAATGTGTCAGGCCAGTCCTCCTCATGACTGATCATCTCCCAAAACATTCAGCACATTGTTATCAATTCAGGGGGCTGCATTCCCTACTCACCTATTAAGCCAATTACAAAGGACATTAATTGTCCTTAACAATGGATCACAGGGCTGCTGTGTACAACTTCACAGAACAACTGGTCCTGTTGAGGATGAGCACCATTAAAATGCCCCTTGGCTGCCCACAGACAAATGCTTCAGGGACTTCAAATCCCAGTGAGAACCCCTGGCTTAACATTGCAAGCTCCCAAAACACAGCTAAGAAGGTGAGGCTGCTGCCCTTCCCTTTTATCCACTGCCTAAGTAGATCATACACTCCCTCAGCACTTGAGAAATCTGGGCCCATGTTTTATCCAATAGGTTAATGTTTACAGCACTTGCCCAGGATGTACGAGATACCAGTTGATTTTCTTTGCCTTAGAGATTTGATCCTGCATCTCTTAACTTCAAGAAAACTTGAATATGACCTTACATATTCCTCACCTAGGGAACAGGAGACTTGGGTTCCACCTCTGCATCAGTAACAGTGGAATACAAAATGCTTAAACATTCCCTGGAGCAGAAACTGAACAGACGCCTGCTTAAACAGCGGGGGTCCCTGACAACCCATTTCGACCAGTTTGTGTCCTGCATCAGGGGTGCCCTGTGGCAATGCAGGAACCTTCTGATGTACAGACACACAGAGCTCAAGGAAACAGACTGTGTTAAAATGTTTCTGAGCAAACTTCAGTCCTACTACCAGAAATCGGTGGGAGAGGATGGAGAAGATGCAGCCAACCCCATCTAGAAAAGGGGCACTTGGAACAGGCTGTTCAAACTGCCCCCCTCCCCACCACACCACACCCCCCAGGAGGGGAAGAAGGCAGGGAGAATGAAAAGAACAACAATGCAACTGGACCTGGAGACAGCAAGGAAGACAGCAACAGGATCAGCAGCAGTGGAAGTGGCAGCAACATCAATAGTGACAAAGGCAGTGAATGAACTGGGAATGTAAACCTCAAATCAGGGCTTGAACTAAGGGACTGTGATTTCATTCGGAAAGGGCAGCAGGTGGGTGCATAGGGGAGCAGGTGCATTTATTGTAATGGGTGTGCAGTTTCTTAATGTGGTTAAGGTGGGTGATGGAAAGTTTTATGCTAGGTGATATATATATATATATAACCATATAACTATATAGATTTTTTTTTAAAAGAAGGTGGTATCCCTCATAAATTCTTCTTCAAGAATAATCCTTTAACTGCTAGGCTGTTATCCTGGTCACTTTCTTCCCCTTTTCCTGGTCAGATAAATAACTATTCTATTAAAATACAGCAACTGCAATGGGAGGGAATGAGAGATCCTCTGCAGCCTGGTTCATAGGGCATTCATCCGGGAGATGGAAGGTGAAGATTCACCTCCCCCAGAGGCAGCAGAACCAAGTGGGCACAGATTCTTCACGTACTAAGGGACTGTTTGATCCACTTGGCCAGGAGATAAAAGCGAAGACCAGTAGTCTCACCATTCTGGTGGCTTCTGCCTGCTGGTACACCAACAACCCCATCCTGTGAGAATGGACAAATGTAGGTGTCTGGAGACCAGAGAGGGTTCATAGCTGCAATTTCCAGTCAGAGGGAGGGAGGCATTCTCTGTGGCCCACCTAGGACAGGTGGTGCTTAGGAAACCTATCTCACCATTACCTATTAACTAATTTGCCACTCTGTTTAGCCTGCTGACTTCCAAAGACACCATCCCCTCCCACCACATCACCCTCCCAGTACATTGTATAGGGAGCCTGGATGTCTAAATGGGGTTCTGCATTCTATTATGCAGCAAGGCACCACAACGCAGGGTTGCAATGATTAAGCCCTTTTGTGAATCTGACCCCAGGTCACACTGAAGGCCTGTGGCAGAGCAGGATTTTGAACCTGGGTTTCCACTCAGGCCCTAACCCCTGAAGCATCCTCTTCTGCTCTCTTTTATCCTTTCCTCTTAACATAAAATAAATAATTCAGCCTGAAAAGTGTATACAAGTTAGGTCAGTTTTCCATAACCCACTTTGTTCTGGGCCTTGTTGCCACAGAGCAAAGAGATCTGTATGACATGCTGGACACCAGAAATATAGTGACAGTCCTTCAATTCAAATTAGTATTAATCCACTGGTAAGTACAGAGATGGTCATCACTTGCTAACACTATATAAAGAAGCAGTTGTCAGTGTGTATTGATAGCAAAAGAAAACAAGAATATAAAACCTCTGCAAACTTAAAAAATCAAAGCCCCTGTGGTCCTTTCTAAAGGTGTTTTGTCAATAAGAAAACAGTATCAAGACTGATAGAACAAATACTGAAGGGAAAATTCCTTGCCCTGGGAGCATATTGTCTAAAATAGCTTTGGTTCCAACCTGCTCAGAAATTCACCTTGCTGTGCCCTCTTCCTGACATTTCTTAAAGGCGTATTTCCATTGAAAAGTATAACAACGTATTTGTTCACGTGTTCCAAAGAGTGGCAGACTTTAGGCCTTATTTTCTTCTGATTTTTATGGGTATGCAAGGTGTCCATACTTCCCTGGTCACAAAACAAGACTGCTTTGCTGATGAGATGCTCAGCTAAGTTTGGGGTGAATATGGAGTGCAAGACTGCATGAGACAGGGTAGTAGTGAAAATAGATTTGTTTTCATTGGGGTAGTAAAGGATTTAAACACCTGTACTGTGTATCCCATTGAACACAGGACAAAAGCATGTATAGGAACACACTGACAGGATGCCTGGATCAGTGTTTAAAATAGAAAGTATGATCACCCTAGAATAAGAACTAAGTTCTTCAGAAAAAAATCAGCTAGCATCACAACACTCAGCATTGTAATGCATGAACTCTTTTGTGACTCTAAACTCAAGTCACAGAAGTGTTAAGTGGAAAGAAAAATCAGGTTCTGAAATATCACAGTCATATGTCTCTCATCTGAGGCATGCAATTTAATGCCTGTGTTTTTAATCAGTACTAAATTAGTGAGTGAAATATCACCATTTCAGATGACAAACGTTTAGGTAATATGCACTGGCTTACAAGGAGGTATACAGAAAGACAATGCCTATGTTTATATTGTACCAATTTTGTAAAAATATCCTCTCTTTAATCACATTGCTGCTGAAATTCAACCACAACATAAAAATTCCATTTGTTATATACATTCAGGGAAAGACAATGTACTGAGGGAGAAGCAGTAGAGGAGCTGGAGAAGACCAGGTCTTCCAAAATACTCAAACACTTTCTAGAAAAAGCCTATTTTGAGTTAAAATGATGCATGGGAAAAATTACTCAAAGGTTGTTCTGATCAGTGTTGCACAGAGGTAGATATTAGGCTTATTAACTATGGTATCAACTAACATGGCTCAATGATCATTTGTATTGAGTACACCTTATAAAATCAATGAGTTCCTCATGGTTTCTTCTTATAAAATAATATCCAGGGTGGGATATTCAAAGGCACCAAGCACCAGCCTACCCCCTACAGTCAGCTATTAAATTCCCATTGACTCAAACAGGATCTAATGGGCTAGTGCTGATCACTTCTGAAAATCCTGCCTCAAAACCTACTTTTGAAGAGAAGTAGCAAGGGGCAATGCACGAGTATTGTACAGGAATGGGCAAGTGCATAGGACCCAATTTGAAGAAAGCCTCACTTAAGACATGGCAACAGAATTGTAATATAACTCCACTTTGCTGGATGCAAAGTCATTTTGCATTCAGGACACATGACTGTGCACTGCCCTCCCACCCCTCCACTGACAAGCAAAATATCTTGTTGAAATTAGTTGGTTAATTTTCTCTCCAATACAAATCTGTTTGGCTTGTGGTTCGGGCTCCTGGACAGTAAGATCCCAAATGATTGCTAGCACAAATGTTTCACTGCAAACAGTATCATATGGTCCTGAAAAGCATTTGCTAAAGGATTTAAAGAGATTCTGAACAGCTGTTTTGTGGGGGATATACCAATAGCTGCTTTATCTTTTTTCTCCAGCTGTTAAAAATTGCCATTAGCTCACCTCTCCTTCTTTAGACAGGTGATATAAATTGTTAGTTTTAATGAATATTGCATAATGTACTTAATGAGTCTGATCCCATAACTACAGCTTAGCCCCATATTAGAAGAAACAATACTATCTGTCTTTACAGGTTTTTATACTCAGATTGGCTTTATTGTACAATTGACTCAGGTTTATTTTCTAGTAGTTGCAGGGGATCATTCAACACTTTATTTTGGTTATAACCTCTTTGGGTCAGGGGCTGTCTCCTGCTTTGTGGATGTACCGTGCCTGATTTGGGCTACATCCTCCAGATGCTACAGGAATACAAATAATAAGTACTAAAAATACTCTTGAATTATATTCTTCTCTTCCAGCGCATATACTAACTAGAATTGGCTCAGTGTACTTGTAGCACTGTTACAAAATGATTCATTTTTTGGCCACAGCTTATTGTAAAGTATAACTGAAAGAAACATGGTCTAATAGAAAAAGCTAAATGCATATGAGAAAAATAAATAACACAAAGCTTATGAATGAAGCAACTTAGTTGATTTTGACTTAGTTATTACAATCTAAGACTCATTGAAAAGTCACAGGGCAGAGAGGCTTCCCAGTTAGGTCCACAAAGGCACTCAGGTGCCTAACTGCACTAGTGGCCTTTACAGAAATCTTGTTCAGCTGCTGCCAAAGCTTGAAATCCACAGGTGCCTAGTTTCTGCTAGTGGACATGGACAAAAGTGCCGAGGCCTTGGAGCCACCAAGGTGTTATCCTCCCCAGCTCACCCCCAAGCCTTGCCAGTGGGATTCCCAGATGAGGTGTTCCTTTGCCTGCCTCCTTTGATAGGTCTACTCAGGTAGACAATTTTAAGCACACCTAGCCCTTTCCTTGTGAATGCAACCCATTGCCTAGTGGTTAAGACATTTATCTAGGAAGTAGAATCCCTTTGCCTGAAGCTTCATTATCCCTGATTTGGAGCTAGGACTTGAACACATGTCCCCATGCTTCTGGAGAGTGCGCTAACCATCTGCCCGCATGCTTACCCTCATAGGTCTGTTTCTTTTACTGTCAGCCATACCAACAAAGCTAGTAGTACTTTACCCTGTGAGCAGGTATATCCCTTGTGGAGTAAAGTACAAATTGGTGTATACAAGGAGGGCAAAATCATGCTCTAACTACCTGATCAGCCTAAATTTTGACTGGTTGGAGGATAAGGGGGGGAGAAAAATTATACTAACCAGTGGAAGGGCACAGTGGAGAGCAGAAGGGATGGGGGGAGAAGTCTTACCTGTCTGGTTCTCCTCACTCCAGTGGCAGCTGCTAATGCTACAGCTGCTGTTGCAGCAGCACAGGCTTGGGCTGCTACTGCTGGAGGACAGTCAGTGACATGGACTCCCGGGAGGCCTCTCCTGGTACCCCATTTTTCTAGCACCCCTCCAGAGGCAGGGCTGTGGTTCCCATGGCAAAGCTTTCAGGGAGGGCATAATCCCACCTCCCTTTTCCCCAGATACCTGACTAGGCCCATGGTTGTACCTCCCCAGCACCTATGGCTGAATGACACAGAGATGCCCCTGCTGTGCTAAGGACTCCTGGGGAGATGGGAAACTCCCTCTAAGACAGCTCCTAGGGTTGATACCCTGCCCCCCAGTTTTGCTACTGACCCTAAGAAGCAAAATTTTGTGTGAAATGAGGAGCTACAAGCCAGTTATTGTGCAAATATATTTTTTGTGATAGCCAGAAACCCTGTATAAAAGTCGTAGTTCCACCACTGTGAAGGCCCTATTTTGCATATAGCCCTCGGAGCCTGATCTGCATATTTTCTCTGAGCGTCATTTTCAACAGCACCCTTTTTAACACTTGAAACTTCAAAGCCAATTAGCACCATTAATAATGTGACTGACCTGATTGGGCCTGATGCTTTACACCACTCATTCAGCACTTGCAAGACAGAAATTTTGCTTATCCACACATATGCACACATACAAACATGCATGCATACAATGATGGTCTGAAATTGGATATATATGCCTAGATAGCATGTGTCCAATTTCAGAAGGCATGTTACACATTTAATTTCTCCTGAAATTGGATCCATTACACACTTACACATGCTATAAATTTTATATATATAATAATTTAATATATGGTATGGTATATATATGGTATATATATACATATATATATATATATATATATATAT
>NW_017728943.1:130194823-130199483 GCF_001723895.1 Crocodylus porosus
TATAGCGTGTGTAAGTGTGTAACAGGTCCAATTTCAAGAGATCATTGTTTTGTGTGTCCCCAATTTCTGACCATTTGAATGACTCATTCTCAAGAAGATAATGGCAAAAATCAATCCTTTGAATAGTTTCACACTATACTGCAGTCTGAAGTCACTGCTGTATAAGGGAGATTCAGATTGCACTTGCTCATATCCATGAAAGCATCTGTATCAGATAACAAGTAGTATCATGAGTATTGTTCCATGGGCAGTAAAGCATTAAATTCTCCCTGGTGTTCCAGGAGAAGCACAGAACCCATTTGCCTTCTGGCTGCTGTAGTGCCATGACCTCCTGTGCACTCATTCACTTTATGGGCTGTACCAGCCATTCCCAGCCATCATGAACTGCTTTCACTTCTTTGGGGCCTTGAGCCCAGAATCCTTTAGCTCAAGCTAGTAGAACTCATGGGTCTAATTCAGCTCACAGTATTAAAGAGCAGCAGCTTCCTACTCATCCAGCAGGTCTGATTTAAAAGGTAACCCAAATCATCTGCTTCCACGTAATTTGCACTGTGAGGCTACTTATTGATCTGACTGAGGAGAAATTCAGGGTATCACTAAGATTAAGCTGCTCTAAAAAGGGAGATGGTGAATGGAGTCAATTAGTTTATCTATTCTTTCTTTTTTCTATATTTAAGAATGGGCTATAAAGCTCTTAAACTATTACCAAAGCTTAACTTCTTATTAAAATAAAAAGGGTTTCTGGGTGAATATGTAGAATTGATCATATGTGGATACATTGGAAGGGGTCTACAGGCAAACTGCGCATGCCAGGTTGCTGAAAGCGTATCTAAATTAGATAACCCTCACAGTAGGCTGCCCCAGAGTATGCACATAACTACCTTCAGTACACTGGGAATGAGCTAGTTCTGTTTTATCTAACTGGAAATTAAATTTATGGCATTTCACATTCTAAGGCTGCATCCTAAAGACACCAGATTCATTTGTCAAGTCAGCTCAAAAGTGATGCCAAGCCTCTGAAGTTCCCAGATAGGTTTTAAAGTTAATTGTAGTAAAGCAGCCTCACAGAACTCATTTTTTATTATACTTATCTTTACTTCTTAGTTTTTCTAAGCACTTCAGAGGCATTGAAAATAAAGCAGCAACCAGCCTATCCATACCATATATTAAATTATTTTGCAAGCTCAGCTAATGCTATATTGCTTGTGGGGATTGGATTTTTACCTTTGGTGCTTAAAGAACTCTCTTATTCTATTAAAAAATGAAATAGCCTTCTCCCCCTCAAGACTAAGAAGTGAGCTATGCATTTTAAAAGCATGTCCCTTCCAACGAGAGAACAATGATATTGTTGAGGTAAAAGTCTGTTCTAGCTTCTCTCACACAACAATGCCATTGTAAATCATTGCTAAGCTGTTCTCTTCTAGTACCTAGATTTTCCTGAGCAGTGAGGCTTCTAAATCAGCTAAAATATGTTAGATTCTCTGATAGTTTTGTGATATGGACAAGCTAGCCACATGCAAAGAGGTGCCACAGTCAGTCGTGGTTATATGCATTGTTAGAAAAGGGTTTTCTATACAACAGAGCATCTGCAGGCTTAGTTATGCTAGCAGAGCCCTCTAATGGAGATGTAGCATATACCAGAAGGAGCTTTCTGCTGACAGTAAATCCACCACTTCTCCGGATGATATAAACTAAGCCTACAAAAGCACTCTTCATAAATGCAACTCCCCAGGGGCTTTTACTAGCCCAGCCCTGTCAGTTAGGACTCGTGATTTTTTCACTTCCTAACTGACAGAGATATGCTGGCAAAACTTTGCAGAATAAACCAGTGTAACTGGACTCTGGAGCAGCCTGGGCAGCAGTGGCACAGGGCAATGTCAGTATCTGGGCTGCTGCTTTTATTTTTGCAACCCCTCTTATTTTGCAACCCCTTCTATTTTTGCAATCCTGGGCAGATCAGTGCCCAGGACTAGTGCCCCAGTTACACCTCCTTACTCTACTGAATAAGCCAAACCTAAGACTAATAGCCTTCCCCTTTGCGGGACACTAGCCACCATTGTCCCTCTGCCTTACCAGTGACAGATTAGGGCTTTATATCTCGTATTATCTCAGGGTTGACTGTGTAGTTTTGCTAAGAGGTTAGGCAATGGAACTGTATAGGATGATTTGGACAGGGCTGATCCCGTCTCATGCAGTGGGTTGGACTAGATGACCTCTGGAGGTCCCTTCTAACCTTACTGCTCTATGATTTGGTTCCACAGACATAAACCTCTACCTGGTCCCATCTGGCATTGCCTCTTCAGCGGAAGGAATACATAAACATCAGCAAACTGAAACCAACTACATCAAGGCCTGTGTCATCCAGTTCCATTTATATCCTACTCAGAGCTTTCTGAACAGTCAATTCTTAATCCCACACACTCACATACAGACACAACTTTGTGAAAGTAGCTCAGAAGATCAAGAGTAAAAATCTTCTCCTGAAAAAATGATCAAATCTTGATGGTCTGCTTTCTTCAAGTCAAGTTGGCAAATGCTGCACCCCAGTTTGCTGAAATGCTATCCATACTAGAATGGTGTCATGAAAATGATCATAAGCACATTGAAGCCAACAAAGCTGATACAGTTACAGGTCTGCCCAACATCCTTCTGCTTAACATGGGCAAGAGAATGCAGCCAACAAACTGATCACCAAAGTACAGCAAATGCCAGACTTGTCACATACGGGACCTCACTGCTGAGTAGAAGGTAGAAGGCTTTTCTAGACAGTGCTGCATAGCCTTCATCCAGCTCACTGTGGCAGAGGGAAATGGGAAACAGTCTCTGCCACTACCAGGACACCATCGCCAAGCCAAATGAATGGTTACCTGAGTTGTGCTGAAATGGATCATGCCTGGAGCATCTGGGACAGGCCATTCTCCACCTGTGCTGCCATGGAGGATTATTCACATGAATTGAACAGCTAGTTTCTTTACATTGGATCCCCTGGAGGTTCTTTCAAGTTAAGCACCGCTGAACTAGGGCTCATAGGTTTGGACCACTTGACTGTGGGGAAGTGAGAGGGTGAAGGAGGAGTGTTGTATGTGTGGGTAAAAGAACAAAATTAAGGATTAACACAGAGACACACATCTAATAATATACCTACATCAGGGTGTTGGCAACATTTTGGGCAGAGTGCCAAAAGCACCCACAACCTCAACTTGTAAAATGTTGATGTGCCAGGGACAGATGACGGGGGAGCCAGCAGGGGCCTGATCCTTGTGGCACTGCAGACCTGGCCCCTTCCCCATCATCTGCCCCAAGGCACGTGTGCCAAGCAAAAAGCCTTTGCGTGCCATGCCCGGGTGCTGAAGCTGGGGGTTGCCTACCCCTGATGTACATAATAGATAGATAGCTGAAAAGATAGGAGCTGCCACAACCCAGATGAAAGACTGGCTTAAGAGCTAAGACATGTGACCCAAGGGCTACAGGGTGGTTTAACAAGGGGTGGATCCTAGAGTTCTTAACCAGTGGATTGTCCAGACATTAACACCTTAGGGCCTTATTACACCTTATGCTGTAAGGTACACAGATGTTAATTGGCTTAGTGTTGATCACTTAGTGGACTAGTTGCACCTTAAAGTGAAAAACCTGCTCTGACTGTCCTTCACCTGCACAACTGTGATTTGCTTCTAGAGGCTTGGTGAGCAGGGCTGGGAGCATAACTAGGTCCTGCGCATGGCCCCAGGTAAAGGTGGTACCCCGGGGACTGGGATGCCAGTCAGAAGCATCCCCAGGAACTCTAGGTGATGCCAGGACCCGATGCACTCAGGGTCTGGAGCACCTGGGGCTGTGGCATTGGGGGAGGGAGGGGTCTGCTGGCCATGTGGGGGACCACACAAGAGCCACTGCAGCCACCAGGCCCTCAGGGCTGAGGCACTTGCTTTTGCCTGAAGGGAGCAGGTGCCACATGGCTGCAGTACTTGCTCTGCCCAACCTGCCCCGGAGGCGAGGCACTGTGCCAGCCCTGCTGCACTCTGGCATCCCCACTTGCCCTGACTCACAGAACAATGGGGGGTGGGGGGGCTCTGCATCCTGGGATACTAGACTTAACTTGGGCAGAAGAGCTGTATGGAGTGGCCCACTTTTATGGGACAGGAACACGGTAATGCAGATTAGAGATAATCCTGCCCTGCAGTGGCATAACTTTAAAACAAATAACAAATTCTTTAAATCATTTAAAGGTGTTAACATGCAGCCAATCCAGGGATTAAGAGCTCCAGAAGCCATCTAAAATTACTGTGAAACAAGGCCCTTAAAGTGGTTTTAAGCACTCATGCAGCTGAATGTTACGCCACTCCAGGGCAGGATTATCTCTGATATATACTGCCCAGCTCCTGTTCCATTAAGGTGTGGCCACTTGCCACAGATGTGCCGCCCAGGTTGAAGTCCTCCAGTATCCCAGGATTTCTCACAACCTGGCCTGCTG
This sequence comes from Crocodylus porosus, assembly GCF_001723895.1. Classification (NCBI taxonomy): domain Eukaryota; kingdom Metazoa; phylum Chordata; order Crocodylia; family Crocodylidae; genus Crocodylus; species Crocodylus porosus. The sequence continues at coordinate 130,199,292 of NW_017728943.1, forward strand.
AGCAGAGGTAGAAGTCTGTCCTGGATTACCAGTGTTCTAGTGGCAACTTACAGCTACAGCTCCTAGGCCTGCCACTGCTCACCAAGGCTTCTAGTAGCAAGTCACAGCTGTTCAGGTGGAAGAAACTGGGGGCCTGTGGTGTAGACACCCACACAGTCAAATAGGTTGCCAACTGGCTGGAGGGCTGCACCC
>NW_017728943.1:130200323-130213698 GCF_001723895.1 Crocodylus porosus
CGGACTAGATGATCTGCTCAGGTCCCTTCCGACCCTACAAACTATAAAACTAACTATGAAGACAGTCACAAAAGGGCCATAGACCAGGGATAGGCAACCCCAAGCATGGGTGCCAGAATATGGCACACAAAGGCATTTTGCTTGGCACGTGCATCTTAAGGCAGACAGTGGGGAAGGATTCAGGACTTCGCTGCCACAACAAGGACTGGGCCTCCCACAGCTCCCCCACCATCTGCCTCTGGCATATCAGAATCTGACACAGCAAGGGTGCAGGGTTTTTTGGCACTCTGCCCAAAAACATTGCCAATCCCTGTTTTAGACTCAGGGTGTGACTGTTCCAAATTTGAGCTAGCATTAACATTGATCAACATTTGTATGGTCCACAGCATAAGGTAACAGGCACTGAGGGGTTCTCTCAAGGGCCTCAAGGAAAATAAAAGGTGCTGGGGATTGCTTGGTAGAGCTGTATGCATAGAAAGAAGAAAAAGAAACACAAAGAGGGCCAAGGAAGACCACCAAGTTGTCGAAAAAGGAATTGAGCTTAATCCAGAGAAGAAGTTAGGAGAGGCCATGTTTACATGGTAAACTTCCCAGACCTGGCAATGATGCCCCTCTACTGTTGTGAGTGGGTTGCCTCCTAAAGCAGAAGCAATCCAAGTGTATTTGTGCAGGGCTATATTTAAGCTAATAGAGGAGCAGGCTAACTGGCACTGGCACTCAGCCACTCAAAGCGCTGCTACACTGCTTCCAGTTTAAGAGGCAGCCTACCAGATGCAGGGCAGCATGCTTCAGGGCATGGCCATCCAACATGGTAAGGTTTCCATGTAGACGTGGACAGAGTGATCTTTTGACCAGGGTTATGGCTAGAAGCAGGCTTGGATCTGTGAGCAAACTAACTGTCACCTGGTGTTTGATGCCTCTTGGGTTCAAAGAAGCACGACTTCAAAAATAAAGATTGCAGCAGAGAAGCACCTGAGTCCATTATTAGCCTCAAGCAGAGGCATAACTTTATATTTTAGTATCCAAAGAGGTGTGGGGAGGTGTGCTTATCTCCTTGTGTGGACAGTGGTGGTGCCATGGGCTGCTGCTGCCTCAACACAAGCTCCCCCAACTCACACTGCAGCAGTGATGCAGGCTTCCTGAGGGCAGCCACTTTGGCACCCCCTTTGAACCTATGCCTGGGACTGGTGCCCTGATTGCTCCCCTTTCCCACCCCAAAGTGATGATACTGCCCTCAAGGCCCCTACAACAGCTCACTTTTCAGAGGACATATAACTTCACATATACTGGACTAAAGGGATTCCAAATGGTAAATAAAATATGTACTGAAAGACTGAATGCATTTACATTTTTACAGACTGAATTTGAAAAGCACCTTCTGCATTAATTCAGATCAACTGACCTCTGAGGCTTATAACACTGTACTCTGATCACTAATCATTTTTTCTTCCAGAGGAAAGATGCTTATTCAGTTTTGTTTGGATTGCATGGATGTTCAGGGGCCAATTCCAGCAGCATTGGCTCAGGCTGTAATCAACTCAGTACAAACTGTAGGGCCAGATTTTCAGAAAAGCTTGGAACCCAATAGCTCCTATTTAGGTACCTAAGTAATTAGGCAATATTGAAGGCAGCTCTGTTCACATTTAGATATTATTCTCTTAGTAAGCATGTCTGAAATCTGGGCCTTATTAAGCAAAAGCACTTTTTCTTCATTAGCTTCTAACCTGAAGAGCTAGACCCTAAGCTTTATTTGTTCATATTTGTCTTCAGCCTCCACATTGTTCCCTCTCTTCTGCTTCACTGAGTCTATTGCCTTTATTTATTTTCCAAAATGTTTGAGTTCCCTGAACAACTTTTCCAATAATTTAGCATTGATTGTCACTTGTGCATCTCAGCCTTCAAGTGATCAGCAAGACACCAGAAAATGCCTTTGCAGCTGCTCAGAGGCCCTGTCAGGAACCACTTCATATGTGATTCAAAACTTTGATGTAAACTTGATATGACGAAGTGTCTAGCCAATTTTCACGTTTTCCATTAACGCATTTCAAGTTAAATACTGTCAGATATTGTTAGTATTGGACCCTGCTGTAGAACCTTATTCATGTGGGTGAACACTCACTCATGCAAGGAACCCCTGTAAAGCCAAGATGTGAGCTCTTACGGCACTGAGACACTTTGAAAAATCCCACTTGAATATAGTTAAATGCAAACCTAGGTTAGACTCTTGCTTTTAAACATTTTGATTTATGTAAAAGTGGCATCTTCTAGCCCGATACATCAGCTTCATGAGTCATATCTACCAACCAGTGGCTAAAATTTGTATTTTTGTTTGTTTGTTGGGGGGGAAAGGGTTGCCAGTCAACATAGCTAAGGGAGAGTAAGCCAAATGTTATCCCTTTTTTGGAGCATCAGAAGTGTTTTCTAGGTTCTAATCAATCACAAATGGGCAAACCCATTGAAGGCAATGAAATTACACATGCCTCAAAGGTAGAATGTGATGATATGTTAAAAGATGGTATCTGATGAGAAATAATAAAACCCAGCTTGGATCTCCAATTCCAAAGTTTTAATTTTAAAATTAGGTACATTTGCTTGGGATTAAGACAGACAAACAGAGAAGTTGCACTCTTGTGCTTAAATGCACATTACTTCAAAGTTTACAATTACTTCAAGGTTTAAGAAGTTTGATATTCAGTAAACTCCAAAGTCTACAAAACGGACTGGCTCATCGTCACTACCAGTTGCAGAGGATTATCCAACAGGTTTTCAGACTCTAAATCTAGCTAAGAAAAAAAATCTGTCTGTGATTGTAGCAGGACTGGGCCCCAAGGGCAGCCATAATGTCCCTTGGTGGCCCAACAGCTACTGTCCTGCCCTAGTTCTAGGTACCTTCCCTTTACACTCACCTGCCACACTTTGATATAATGGTTGATTTTTTGAAGGAAAGATGCCCAAGAGTCCTAGAGTATGCCTCAGCTAGATGGGCACTCCTGGTGCATATGTGCCCAGGCATCCATTGCCTTATGGACCATTCATGACCTTCAGGTTCCCCTATAGCCATGCCCATGGCTTGCAGGCACTACCATACCATTCATCCTTGTAGAAGCTTCAGCTCTCCTGGCTTCAGCCTCCCATTCCTCTGGCTGCAAGCCTCCAGCCCTGGCCCATGGATTTAGGTCTGGTTCTCTCAACTTCAGCCCTGGCAGTCAACAGTGTTTCTGGGCCCTTAGTCTCTGCCTTTCTGGGTTGATCTTACCCTTCCTGGGCTACGGGTCCCTGATCCTGGTTCTTGCCCCTCCTGGGCATTTCTTTCACCCTTCTCAGGCTTCAGGTCCCTGACCCTGGTTCACGCCCTACTCAGGCATTGGGCCCCGGCCCTGTCTCCACTTCTCCCTAGCCAGGCTCAAGGCATTCACATGCTCCTCAGGCACAGCTGGGACCTCCAGCTCCCCAGTAGCCCCAAACCCAAATCAGTGGTTTAATTTATAATGCAAATGGTAAGCAACCACTTAACACAAGCCTACCCTCCTGGGCAAACAGACATCAAAAGGGAAAAAGCAGGCTACAGCTTTAAAAGGAAAGCCTCCTCCTTCAGGGCAGGCAAACAAGCACCAGGGCAGCCCTCACCTCTCCCTGTTCCTGCCCTGATTCCAGGTCCCTCAGGTAGCTTCCTCCCCTGCTGAGACCCCTCTTCAAGCTCTCAGTGCCAAGTGTGGCAGGAATCACAGCATTAGCTCAGCCATAGCCAGCTTACTGCAGAGCTCTTCCCCTTTGGCTTGCAGAGCCAGACTGGCTGTCTGCTCTCAGGCATTGTCTTTATGTATCTCTTCCACCCTGCCCCTTCTGGTCCAGCAACCAGGACACACAGGTGTTCCCCTTCTGGGTCTGCTTTTTCTGCTAGGGCTTCACTCCATTGCCTGCAGCCCTTCGCTTCTGAGCTGCCTAGATGCCTGCCCTGGCATAATTTACTGCTCTTCAGCTCTTCCTAGGCTAACCACTTCTCCTAGGAATAGCCTCTTCTGTGTGGCTACTATTCTGCTCGTTTTCTGGCAGCCAGCTCCCTAGTAGTTAGCCTGCTTTCAAGATGCCAGCCTTATGCAGCCAGCTAAGCCTGCTCCAGTTTCCTCTTAAAGTAACAGGAGTCCTCTGGCTCCCTGTTACAGTGATCTTAAGGTCTATATTTCTTGTTCAAATAAATGCTAACAGCTATTAAACAACAGCTGATGTCATTCTTGGTCTTTCCCAGTTGCATCAGACAACTGTAGAAAATTAGTGCAAACTATCTAAAAAAACCCAATGTGTAAGCCTGTAGCCTGGAGTCCTCCATGGTCAAAATATCCCCAGTATAGACTGCTGTTCTGAGAAACAGATATCTTGTTTAACCTCTGCTCTGAATCAGGCAGAAAGGAGATTTCAACCTAGATGAGCGTTATAAAGGGATGGATAAAGAGGAGAAGGAGGGAAATGCACTCCCACCCATCTTCTCACTAATTCGGAGAATCTAAGATGTAGGTATCTGCAGATAGATGTATGGGATGGACCATCAGGAACACATGGAGTCATTCACTTAAGGAAGGAAAACTTTAGTAAACAGAAGAGAAACCTCAATGACTGGAAAGTAACTTTTAAAAACTGTCACCAAGAAGTATGGCTCAGATCAATGCACCAGAAGGGGGTGGGGGGGAGACTATTTATAAAAGGACAGGGGATGAAAATGAGGGGCCGTGCTTGTGTTAAAAACCTGGTGGGAGCCTTGTGTGACATAGATATTCCTCCAGCAGTGTCTCCACATCATAGTGAAAAATCAGCTGGCAGTCCTGTAGGCCCTCAATTCATCTGCAAAGGGTCTTACCACTACAGAGGCTGCTCTGAAGTGACCCAAGAAGCTGAGCTGTAGCAGAGAAGGCAACCACAATGGGGACCTAGGAGTAGTGGCAGCAAGTACTGCTTGGGCTGAAGCAGCTTAGAACAGAGCAGCAGTCTGTTGAGGATCACAGACTCTGGTGAGGGCCTCCTTTGTACCAGAATAGCAGTGGTTTCACTGGGATTAGGCAGCTGTGGAAGGAGGGCTGGGCCAGAATAATTGTCAAAGGACCTTGAGAATAGCATCAGATACTGTAAATTATTCAGGCTATCCTAAATTTTTGTATGTTAGAGGGGAAGGGAAAACACAGGGATGACCTAATTAGCCTCTGGGACTCAGTGGGCTTATCTACATGAGATGTTTTACTGCACATTAGACTAATCTAAAGCATCACTGCCTACACGTGCACTGGACTTACTATGCATTAAATTATTCTAAAGCACTGTTTACAACTACCAACACATGCAGGTACTAGATAAACAGTGCATTAGGTAATGTGCAGTAGCACACATGTAGAATCTGACCGGGAACAATTTTACTCCTGGTCAGCCCAAGCAGCAGGGAGCCACTGGCATCTGCAGGAGCCTGGAGTTCCTCCTGGCTGCTACACAGAAGCAGAGTAGGGCAGGAGCAGCCCTGGACTGGACTTCTCCCATTGGGTGCAAATCTGCTCCCAATAAGGTACACGTGTAGACACGTTCCCCACCGTATATTACTGTATCTTATTTTACTGCACAGTAACCTCACTGCTCATTAATTGCACATGTAGATGCACCTACTATTTGCAAATGGGGGTATTTTGCTCTTCAGTGGTATAGTTTAGTTTTCCCAGGTTTCTGGGTAGAGGCTAAAAGCAGTATTATTTGAGTTTGTCCTATATTACTGCCTAGTAGTACCTGGAAGGAAGGATATACGATGTCATTAAAAAATGACATTCCTATCACCTTTATCTTACCTACTAAGGAAAGTACAACTGTATTCACAAAGCTTACATGTCCAATGTAGAATGTCTTATATTTCTCCAATAATAAATAACCTTAGAATCCTCAACATTAGATCCATAAAATGCTCAAGCATATCATCCAGTCAGGTTATCTCTGTTTTGCATTTGCTTGTGTGATTTCCACCAAGCTACACAATTAAGATACATGTCCAGATTTTGACAACTGTAACATTTACCTCTGTTTTTGTTGTGGTGATGGGGGGGTTTATTCTTGTCATTATTTCAGCTGTAAATTTTGAAGACAGGTTTGGATTCTGACTCCCCATAAATATTGTGAGTGGAACTGATAGAAGCCTTTTATTTTGGCCTGTTGTTAAAACCTAAAACCTTTACCCAAAGCTGAGACTTTTTACTTTTCTGCTTACATACATGTTCATTTTGTTACCACCTTAGCCTCCCAGCCTGGACTCACCTTGTCTACCTATACTATGGTACCTAGACCATAAGCTTTCTAAGGCAGGAACTGTCTTCTTTGTTACAACACCAAGCACTCTGATCCTCCACTGCGGTTACTAGGCATGACTTCTAAGAAAAAAAAAAGTGTTGCACAATGCTTTGTCAAGTTGTGAATAATTATAGAGATGTTTCCTAAATTACCTTCCTTGCAAGTTCACATACGTGGAAACACTCTTTCTGTGATAAAACATTCTTTCAGAGTTTATTATACCTATGTTACATCAACACCATATTCTACCCTTATCTCTACAAATATGGGGTACTCACTGCAGTAAAGCCAGGGAGGTTCAGCTGCTTGGTAGAGGTGGAGTCAGATCTCTGCTTGCATACACCTTGCAGGTAGCACTGCTCTACAGGAAATCTGTGTTTAGCCAAGAACACAGGTATGGGCAGAGAGCACTGCAGTCACAAATTTCCTCTGGTCCAGTGGTGCCAGCCCTGCATGCTTGGGTCAGATGCATGCAGAGTCAGTGTTCAGAGCTCAGGGTTCCCCATAGGTCCAGAGATTTGGCAGCAGGGGAGCAATGCCACTACTCCTCCACTGCCAAACTTCTGGACCTATGGGAGTCCCATAAGCCAAATGACATGGAGCCACAGGTTGGATCTGGCCCAACGGCCAGAGGCTAAGCACCCTTGCTCTGGCCCTTGCCTCCACCACAGAAGAAGGAGGGAATTAATTCATGGTGAGTTCTTTGCCATTCCATTACCTTGAGGAGAGGATTTTTCATCTCAGGTCTCCCCAGCACCGAGAAACTAAGGCTAGGCACGGAAAACTAGAGTTGCTCCAGAGTGAATAATAGAGGTGGACATGGAAAGAGAGAGAGAGAAAGAAAGAGAAAGACAATGGCCTGCTCATAAATTACAGAAATGAGCATGCTCTAAGTGAACAGCTTTCCAATGACCTCCAGGGAACTATTGAAGCATGAACATAGCAGCTAATTGATGGGCAGAGTTGATTGCCTGTTCTGTGCTTGTAGAAGCTTCAGGTTAAAAGCCAGAGAAGAAACATCAAAACAATCTGGGGAATTATGTACAACAGGGGCAAAGAATATGAGGAGGCTGAGATCTTTGGTGTTAAACCTTTACCACTCGCAGCTGTAGGATGTTCATAAGTTAATTTAAAGATCAGAGCTAAAAAATCTTCACTTTTCCAGATGCTTAAATCTTTGGCTGCAGCAAACAGATGTAATTAAATATTTGGTTAATGGTGGCTATTAAGTTATAACAGTAAACAAGCCATGAACTTATATAGGAATTTATAAAAACATTAACCTATTTTTAAAAGAAATTATATTTCATTACCATCTCTTTATTTTGCAGGAGGAAGGAAAGCAGTTTATAGCAACAAGCTAGAATCAAGTTTTCAATAAAGTCTGTTTTTTTAAAACATTTCTAAAGAAAACCAAAATCTCATTGTCTCCACATGTAGCTGACTTCATTTTTGTTTCTTTTAGAAATGAATTAAATAAAGCTATAAATCTGGCTTTGTTTGACTGGTTTCTGTTATTCTCTGCTTTGTAATGGCACACCAGGTGCTGGTCTGTGGCACACTGACTTTCAAATTAATGTTTATTTTGAAAGAAGTCATCATATGCCTTAACTATCTATTTATTACTGAGGTACAAGGACAGTCTCTTTTCTCTCCAGCTTCCTGAATGTGAGTATCTGTGGACATTTAAGCTAAACAGACAGGCAATCAACATCCTACAATAACCAATAGATTGAATATACTGCACCATTCACAACACTACAGCTTTAACCTGCTAGCTAATTAGTTACTTTGGTTCAAAGCTAGAGGGTTGAATGATACCTACCTCTCAGGGATAACATGAGAAAGAAATAGTTAACATTTATCCATTAGCTTTAAATAATAATATTAAGAGCTGTCATCTTTGTTGTTGTTATTCTTCTAAACTGAGAGCAGACCAACACTTGTGCTACGAAACATCCTAGATATTTTGGTCAGGGAAATCATAAGATACTTGGTGCTTCACAGCCAGTTGAGAGACCTTGTGGTTTTTGGACATGCCTATTGCCTGGGTTCATAATGTTTGGTAGTTATGGTGTAACATGGCATAGGTGCATAGAAATGAAACAGGCACAAGCATTAGTAAAGCAAAATAAAAATGAGCACCTTAGAACAGAATCAATAAGAAAAGCAAGAGACTTCTGTAAAGCAGTACATTTTATTTCCACATCTCATTCTCCAGATTAATTGAAGTCTTTGATTTATGCAATTAAAAATACCTCAGCACGAGGCAATATTTTTATTTTATTTTGCAACAGTCTCCACTGGAAAACAGGGTTGCATTAGCCAAGTCCCCATTTTAATGAAGGGGGTATTAAACACTAATGTTTAAATATAAACAAGATACAGGATAACCACATTTTTACTGTACATGCAAATGTACAAAATTGTAACAGCAGCTTTAAACAGTTAAAGACTGTTAGATTTTCCATATGTTTCCACTGATACTTCAACAATAAGCAGCAAACCATCACATTTCCACTTGGCATGTGTAAAAAGTCTTGTAATATGAATGTAAGAGTATAGCTTTTTACAGCATGTTTTTAAATATGCCAAACAGGTAATAGTGTTGTATGCCAGGATCTCTAAGGCTGCAATTCAGTTAGTACATAATTCTACCTTACCAGTAGACACAGAATATTGAACGCAGTGCAAATTGATTAGAAATGAATGTGGTGTTCAGTGGTCTGCATGGGTAGCAAAACATAAAATTATTTTAATAGTACATGAACTCCAGGTCATATAAATCAACGTCCTTATGCAAGGATGCATTAAAAAACCAACCAACAAACAAAAGAAGTTCAATTACTCTAAAAAGAATAAATAGGGCAATTATTTGAAAATACACTGAGGCTGAACAGAAAGTAAACATGATATTGCAGATCACAGTAAATGGCTCTTGTTACTTCAGTGCAGTTATATGTTAAGTACTACAGACAGACCTATGTGCCACGTCCTCAGAAAGCCCCGATTATAAACTCTGTCACAGTACGTCTGTGGTGCTGACCACCATCTCTTTCAAAACCCATTTAAAATGGCTTGTCAGTTTCTGAAATCTCCATTAAAATGACATTGTATGTGTATATGCCTGTAAACTGGCATAAATCTAAAACAAACTAACTGCTTTAGGACCCAATCCTGCAAACATTTAATGCCAAGGAAAAATTTTGCTTCTGAGAGAAGCCTCAGTGGTTTCAGTGCACTGTGGGCCTAATTCAATGACCATATGATTGTAATAGGCATTGCTGGCTGGTATGTAGTTAAAGCTGTAGGAATAATTGATTTTTCAGTTCAGCTGCTCAACCAAAAATTGGTTTGGACTCATCTAAAACCAACATTTTTCAGTGAACCAAAATAATCCATTTCAGTGTGGTGTTCTAGTGACATCTTCCCTCCTCGTACCTTGTAACCCTGTGATCTGGACATTCACCACGAGTAAGGGACACCCAGGTTAAAATCCCTTCCCTGCTTAACTCAGAGCAAGAATCTGACTCAGGGTCTTCCACTTTCTAGAAAATATCCTCACTGCAGGGTGACAAGAGCTTTTCTCTCTTAAGCTCTTCTGTTGAAGCTGTTTCACGCTATATAAAGCACAGGACAGACTAGGACACGTCTGCTCTAGAATACACCATAGCTTGTTAGGTAGACTGCTGTTCTGAGAGACAGATATCTTTTTTAAACCCCTGCTCTGAATCAGGCAGAAAGGAGATTTCAACCTAGATGAGCGTCATAAAGGGACAGATAGAGAGGAGAAGGAGAGAGCAGCACCCGCACCCATCTTCTCACCAATTCAGAGAATCTAACCCCAGAATCAGAATGCTTAAGATTAACATTTGTAACCTGTTTTATCTGCCCAAAACAGTTATTGAATTTAACTTGAATTCACATATAGTTTCAGGTGAATGGCAATTACATTATTGGCAAATAAACTATCCATCAATAAAAATAAAAACAACCTGCAGAGCCCTCAATGTGATAACATACCAGAATAAGGCCTTTATCGTTCTGATCAGAGCTTCTCACCCTCCAGGTCTGATTCTGATCTCACATAGCTGTCAGGCGTAACTACTCAAGGCAATGGAATTACACCAGTGTAAGTCCAATGCACAGATTTCTACATCAGTTTAACTGTTTCAGTCATGGGAATGATTTTATAGCATAAGCAGATTAACACATCCTTTCTGGATGGCGAGGTAAAACAAGTTGGATTCGTCAGTGCTGATGTGAAAAACGTGCATCCTGCCTTCCTTCCCTATGCAAAAAATAAATAAATATTTCCTCAAGCCTTAAGACATTCCCTTTTTTAAACCTGCTTTTCAGGGACTTGGTAACTCCTCATTTTCTATCAAATAATCTTTCTTTATATAATTACCCCCCCTAACTAACCTCCATACTCCAAGATAGGCATCCTTCAGTGAGCTCTTGTTAACTCCTTCAGTGCTGTTTACTTCTCCTTGAACAGTGGGCACCTTTGCTGGCTCCACTGTGTTGTCCTGTTGCTCCTCTATACTCTCACTGTCCCTTTCTGCTTGTTCCTCTACTGCTGTCTCCTCTGTTCCCTTCTCCTGAGAGATCTCCTCCATTGCAAATGGTGGTTGACCTCCAATATGTCCTTTCTCTTCTTCCTCTCTTGCTTCTTTTTCCAGGTCCTCATAATTGCTCTGCTTTCTGGTCTCAATGTACTTGACCACACAGTAAATGACAGAGCCCAAGGTGTTGACCACAACACCTGCTATAAACAGCTTTGTGGGCTCCACATCATCGAAGGCCACCATGCCCACTGTGATGGTTGCTATGCTCTTTACCACCCCGACGAAGCTTGTGGTCACAGCCGAGTTAATGTAGGTGCAGTGAAGGGTGGTAAAGTTCATGGCACAGCCAATCAAGACACAAGCAATAAAGATGCATGTCATGGCCGGGTCCTTCCAGCCAGGGAATGACCAGACGTTGATGGCATCCATACTGGCAAAGGAGCAGATGATGAGCAAAGGAGTGGCTGAAACTGCAATGACATACTGGGCTGTCAGGGGTCCATAGTCACTATCTGCACTGGTCTTTTGGATGAGCACCAAATAGGCAGCATGTACCACCACAGCCAGCACTCCTGTCACATACCCCATGAGATCACCACTCAGGTCACCCGCTCCTGCCAGGAGAGAGGGAAAGACAAAGGAAGATGCTTTACAAGTCAGCCGGTGGATGGGAGTGAGAGAGAAGCATTAGTTATGACATTACAAGAGCAAAGGAAAGCACCATCCATTTAAAAGAGTGTCACTCAGTCCTATGACTTGTGACTGGCCTCCCAAGTTCTGCTCTCCTGGAAAAAGACACCAGAGGTGCGTCCAAATAAGCATGGACGTTTGGCTCCCCAGGAACAAGTAGCAGTGACACACCGTATGCCGCTGTTACTTGTCCCTGGGGAATGCCCATGCCACATCCACTTTGAGATGCGGCAGGTTACCCTGGGTTGGGTAAAAGAGGCTGGGGCCAGCAACTGTGCTGGCACCAGCAGCCTTATCTGGGGTCCTGGGGGTGTCCCAGGGCTGCACCCCATGGCAGGAAGCCTGGCTAGCATCTGGTGTGTGGCTCCGGCTGGCGAGGCCCCGGTTTTGAGCAGCATGCACTGCCGCCATGTGCATGACCCTGCTTTTTTTTCAGTGTGGGCTCCCCCCCAGCAGAGTAGCAGCGCAGGTAATGCCTGCATGTGCAGCATGTGGTGCCGCAGATAGGCCTGCAGCATCACACACCATGCATCCACGTTTCTCTGGAGATGGCACAGGAGTGGTTTTGATCACAGACAAAATCTACCTGTCTATCTCATTTCAAAGCCACCCCTTTAACTTCTTATTCTCCTAAGCCAACCCAGGCAAGGTGGGGAAAGGGGGGCGCTCTCTCTCTCAAACGAGTTATCTTCTGCTGTGGAAGAAACTGCCGGGCTCCCCGTGCCCCCAAACACACAGACACGTGAGAAAGAAGGGGGACTTTCGGCTCCCCGTGCGCTCCTTCTGGGTCAAGCCCGGGGTTTGGTCCCAGTGCACAACGGAGCACGTGCTTGTCCCCTTCCGGTCCCGAGGCTCCTGCCCGAGCCCGGGGAGGCAGCTCCCGGGGAGCGGGGCCGCAGGAGACGGGCTGGGAGGGCGAACGCCGGGCTGGGCGAGCGGGTGGGTCCCGCGGGGGCGGGACGGGACGCGGCAGTGGAGCGGGAGCGGGAGCGGGCGCGGGGGGATCCCGGGGAGAGGCAGGCCACAGAGCCGGGCTGGGGCCGGGGGCAGCGGGTCGGGCAGAGCTGGGGTCCCGGGAGGCGGCGGAGGGCTGGGGGCAGCGATCGGGGGAGGGAGAGCACAGAGCAGGGCTGGGATCCCGGGGATCCGGTGGGGCGCAGAGCGGGGCAAGGATCCCGCGAGGCAAGGATGTGGGAGTGCGGCAGGACGGGGCAGTGCGGGGCTGGGGTTCGGGATCAGGCAGGGCAATGCGGGGCCGGGATCCGGCGGAGCTGGAGGGACAGTGCGGAGCTGGGATCTGGGATCTGGGCTCGGACGGGGCAATGCAGGGCTGGCATCCGGAGGGGCGGGGCGGGGCTGGATCCTGGAGCTCAGGCAGGGCGGTGCGGGCCGGGGTGCCGGGGGTCGCTCACCTGCCAGGGCGGCGCCGCAGGTGGTGACGAGCACGGCGGCCAGGACGCCGGGCGAGGGGGCGCCGTTGTGGAGCACCAGGACGCCGAGCAGCAGCGTGGCCAGGGGCAGGCAGCGCTTGAAGACCACGTACATGGGCAGGCTGAGGCCGCGCAGCGCCCAGAGCGTGAGGCTGGACTGCAGCGTGGCCAGCGCCGCCAGCCCGGCGAAGGGGCGCGCCAGCCCCGGGCCGAAGGGGGGCAGCGCCACGGCCCCCCGGCGCCGCAGCGCCTCCAGGCTCAGCGCCGCCGTGGCGCTGCTCAGGCACTGCAGCAGCGTGAGGAAGGCGAAGCGGTAGCGGCTCACCAGCAGCTTCAGCAGGATGTTGAGCGAGCCCGAGAACAGCCCGTGCG
>NW_017728943.1:130213873-130215045 GCF_001723895.1 Crocodylus porosus
CGTCCTGTCGCCCGGCGCCCCTCCCCACACGACAATGCCCGCTGTCCCGGACGCCGGTCCCAGAAGCTGGGGCCGCCAAGCCCGGAGCCCTCGCCCTCCGAGACCACCCGCGGGAGAGCAGCCCGCGCCGCCGGCCCTTCACCCCCGGAGCCCCGGGCAAACTTCCGCCTCGTGGCCCGCTGCCTCCGCCCCGCCTGCGAGGACACGGGGCGGCCGCTCGCTCCCTGCTCCGACCCGGGGCGCCCGCGTGCCGTGCTCGGCCAGGAGCTGCCACCCGCCGCTTGCCGGAGCCTGCGTCGCCCTGGGACCCGGGCGGCGCCCGACCTCTGCCATCGCTTCTGCCCGGGGACCACTGCAAAACAAGCCGGGTTTTCAACACATGCCCGAGCAACCAGGCAGGGAGCACGCTGAGAAGTGCCACTGAGCCACAGGCGAGGATGTCCTAGGGTGGCCCAGCCGTGCCGTTGGGATGAAGCTTTGGCATGTAAGCCATTCTTCGGGCCGGTCTTCCTCGGGAAGAATATCTTCCACCGTCTAACTTCATCCCAACCACGGAGTTGGGCCGATACAAGCTCTCACCCTAGGAAATCCTTGCCTCTCCCTTAACTTCTCGACCATCAGGGCTACAACATCCCTTGTACCGTACTTCACGAGGACATAGACGGTCACACAGATTAGCCCAAACGAAGCTTTGCAGCTTGCTGAGATTTCTGCTAGGAGTCAGCTAACCCAGCCTTCCTCTCCGAGGGACAGAGGCAGCCAGGAAGATTGCACACCCATTTCACGTGAAATGAAGGTGATCACCTTAAATGTGTAGAAAAGGCAGATCAGCTCCGCTCAGTCATTGCTATCCATTCAGCACCAGCGCCTTGAACGACCCCTGGTGCCACAATACATTTCTTACACTCATTAACTGGCCAATAATTATGAAGGTTTAGCCCTCTTCTCTCTCTCTGGCACACACACACACACGTCCTTGCCCCATTAACTCAAAATACAAGCAGTCCATTGATGAATGGACAGTTAGCAAACTTTTTTTGCATTATAAGCATAGCAACATATATATATAATGCAAAAAAAGTTTGCTAACTGTCCATTGATCATTGGACTACACTTGTATTTTAAATTAATGGGGCAACAACGTGTATAGAGCTCTATATCTATCTATCTAT
>NW_017728943.1:130215234-130226979 GCF_001723895.1 Crocodylus porosus
GAGAGAGACAGAAAACAGAAATGGAGAACGTGGGGTTCTATATCAGTCTGTATGTCATTGCCACGGCTCACTTATTTGTTATGTGGGCTTCATCCTGAAGGGACTATCAATTATTATATGCCCATATAATATGTAACAATACAGAGTAAGGGATTTACTTCCACAGCACTTAAAAAGATAGACACAGACCTTCCATATGATTTGGCAATTCCAGCAGAAAAAGAAAGTGCCTGTCATTTCTGATGAGTTCAAAGGCTGAAGTACCTTGCTAGCCAAAAGTAAAAACGTTAAAAAGAAAGCAAAAAAACCCCCAACCTATTACTCTTCTTCAATTTGAGAATTTTAAGCTATACTTGCATGACAAGACTTTTTCTGGAGGGGGTATGTACTTATTAAAGATACAGTTTAGTATTTAGTTATTACCATTAGAGGTTATACTACCATGCTAAAAGTTTTAAATGAAAGAAGAAACAAGCAATAGTAAGCCCTGTCAAACCTCAATATGTATTCCTACAAATCTGTGTGTATTAGATCACATCATGGGTGATCAGTAGAACACAGGGGCACAAGTCTCTAACACTAAACCAAAAATACTAGGTTAGAAATATAGGCTCTTGCCTCCAATGGAAGCTGTATAACTGAAGAAGCTGCATCACATTTCACCTTTGAATCACAGCTGTGTGGAGTAGACCAGAAGTGAAGCAGATGCAAGGCAAGATTTAGGACACAAGAATATAAAACCAGGGGTCTATTAAGGTCTCTGTGTGGGTGTTACATATTCATATTTGAGGAGTAAGAAATCATTGCAATAAATTAAATAATAGAATCACTGCACTCATACAATTGAAGTACCTTACATGAGGGAAAACATACTGTTCTTGAAACAAGAGATAAAGACATTTATATTTTCAATGGGTGTGTGAGCATGGAAGAACAATAAGACCATGAGGAAATCAAACCATATTTAATCTGCTCTCTACTTCCATAAAATCTGAGTTTAATGCAAGTCAAATGACATTTTAGTACTGGTGACTTTGCTTCCACTAAATCCATCCAAGTGAAAATCCTATTATTATTTCTGCTAATGACATACAGCCTTTTTTTTTCTTTGGAGGTATTTCTACCTCCATCCTGTTTCTTCCTCACTTGGCATATCTCCATGTTCATTAATGTGCCTTAATTATGGCACTACTGCGAATTAGCACAGGTAAATGCTTTTTATGTGATGTTTAATACCCATTGTACTAAAAATCCTGCACATTAGCACAGATGAATACTTTTTTGAGATGCTTAATGCCCAATGGACTAATCTAATGAGCATTAGCACATTAGCATGGTTTTTGCCAGCTGCACTAATGCGCAGTAGAATTAGTCCAATAGGCATTGTCTCATGTAGACATGCCCACTAGATGTTGAATTGTCTATAAATTGTTGCCTTTTATCTTATCTACTATGCACAGTTTTATCTTTGTTACCCTCCCCTACAATCTTGCCACTATATTCCACCTCCCCTTTGTCAACTTCAACACTTGACAGGTCTCACATGAACAGGGCTCACAATGACTTCATTGGGCAGGTCCCCATCTGCAGGGGTGTGCAGTTCTTGGTGCCACAAGCCACACTCAGGGAATGTGAAAACGAGTGCAAATTTGCAGTGTGGTGGCAAATTTTGCTACTGGGAAATTCCAGTAGCAAAAAGAACTCTTGGGGAAAAAAGCGGCGCAGAACATGTGTCACAAGCACGTGCCGGAAAAAAACGGAGCACTGGCTGTTCAGACCAACACCCTGGCTACTGACCAGGCTCCATGATGCCAGATCTTCACCCCTGCTGCGCCAGAACACCGGGTAATACTGCTGAGGCCAGAACAAGTGCTGGCCTCAGCATCTCCTATCCCTACCCTGGACAATTTGCTGTGTGCCAAAATATGCATGCAGGGGCACGCACTGGGACACAAAAAAGCAGGACAAATTTGTCTCACTGCTATTTGTGCCTCTACAAGCACATACCCCTGCATGTGGGGACCCACCCATTAGGACAAAGATTTCACCAGCTGAGCTTAAAAGCACATCTCTTCTGGTCATTTCCTTGCTCTTTCTTCTTCTTCATATTTTTCTTTTTCCGTGTCCTATGCATGCTATTCTGTTTTCTCACATTTATTTCAGTTTTCTCCTTCCTTTTCTATATTACCTCATCATGGCTCCCTAACTAATTTTTCCCACCTTCTACATTTCTCCTTACTCCCCTTCTTCACTCTTCTTGGCTGTTTGCTCTCTACTTTTTCACCTCTTTTTTGCCCTGCAGGCCACTGTGTCTGCTATTTTTTTAAGTATCATTTAAATAACTTATGCTTTTATTTTCCAAGGGCCCTATGGATTAAAAGTAATCCAAATATTAACACACAATACATTTATAAAGGACTGTTTCTCCATTTTGACACTCTACATATACTTACCTGCTAAATGCACTTCCTTCCAAAAAACATAGGACAAAAAGGCTCAACTGGATCTCTATCATTTTCTATGATTCTACAATACAGACCCTGTAGAACTGTAGCAAAATCAAGGGTGGGGAAAGAGTGCAGACTAAAACCTGAGCTGTTTTCCTTTTATAGCAAGGGCAATCCAAGTCAAAGGATCAGTGGACGTGTCTACATGTGCAGGGGATGGCACAGTTGTTACTGTGCAGTCATTTAATACTTGCTTAGCAAGTACTTAAGCAAGTTCCAATTGACTAAGCAGTCATATGTGTTACTGCATAGTCCCAATGCTGCACGGGTTTTTTCCCCATGTTAGTACACAGTAGCGTCGGTGTCAGTTTGTGCCAGCTGACATTACATCACCATAGCAATGAGCTACAGAGATGTAGCTCATCGCTTCAGTGATGTAGCGTCTCGTGTAGATGCTCCCAATGCAGCTGTGCTATAATACTGCCACAGAATTATATAGTTCTATTGTAGTACTGTGGCAGTACTATAATAAGAGGGCAACGTGCTTGAACAGACCCAAATATGAAGAGAACACAACATTAACATCCTGGAATTCATGCAGAAACTTACTAGAATCAGTGCAGGCCCAGAAGACTGGGGTAATGTGGTCTGGCCATGAAACTTTACTAAGGAACCAGGCCAAGGCATTGTGTGTTAGCTTCAGTGTCTTTCTAGTGGTTTCAAGATGTAGACCAGTGGTTCCCAATTTCTGACAAATTGCACACCACCTATTTAAAATGATACAACCGCAAGTACCACCAGCAAATTTTTGTCGTATAAAGTAATTATAATAAATCTGACTTGGATTGCCCTTGCTATAAAAGGAAAACAGCTCAGGTTTTAGTCTGCACTCTTTCCCCACCCTTGATTTTGCTACAGTTCTACAGGGTCTGTATCGTAGAATCATAGAAAATGATAGAATCGGAACTGAGCCTTTTTGTCCTATGTTTTTTGGAAGGAAGTGCATTTGGGTGGTTCGCCCCAATGGCGGGACCGGGTGCCACCGCCTCAAAACTTCTAGG
Source organism: Crocodylus porosus (assembly GCF_001723895.1). Classification (NCBI taxonomy): domain Eukaryota; kingdom Metazoa; phylum Chordata; order Crocodylia; family Crocodylidae; genus Crocodylus; species Crocodylus porosus. Next base: position 130,218,743 of record NW_017728943.1, read on the forward strand.
AAACGTCCGTGGAGATTTTCAGGGACACATTTTTTGGACCTCAAATGCCCGTCTTCGGTTCCAGGAGGTTGGTCAGAGAAACCTCCAGGGTAGAACCGGGCCGCTCCAGGCATACCACAGATTGGGAACCACTGATGTAGACCAACACAAAGTACAAACCAAGCTTGAGGTGACTAAAACAGACTGGGTCTTAGAGCTTTTTGTCCTAGGCTATTTAGGAGGAAGTGCATTTAGCTGGTAAGTGTCAGGATGGAGAAGCAGTCCTTTATAAATATATTGTCCATTAATATTTGGGATATGCACGTAGCCCACAGAGCCTTTGGTTAATAAAAGTGTAAGTTCTCACCAAGTGCAGATGGGAAAAAAGAGAGCAGGCTGCTACAACCTCAGGCATATATGAGTTTGCTCATTCTTAAAACACCTAAACCTGTTTGCCTCTGCTACAAAGAACTGTTGTACTCTGTCATGTATGTCAACATGAGATGAGGCCACCTGATACCTCAGTAAGGGAGGGGAATAAGAGAAAAGGGTGAGAAACCTACCATGAAAACTCAGTCCCAGGCTGAGTCTGCAATACACTCACTGCCTCTCAGGGTCCAACTTTACTGCAAAAGTGCCTCAAGTTGTCTCTCATGTTACCCCCAATTGTAGTTCTCCACCTTCCCTCCTCCCACACACAAAATTCTCTGCCAAGTGCAGTGGTGTTTTCATCAAGTCTGAGGGCCCAGAGAAGAGTATGGTCTAAAACTTCAGTGGGCACAATTTGTTAGCTGCCAATATGACCATGCAGATGAATGCAGATCAGTGCCTGTATACTCTGAAAGGACAAACAAGATCTCCCACAACTCAGGGAAGAGTCGTAGAATGGTGCATGGTAAATGTGCCCCTGGAGCCTTAGTACCAAAAAAAAAAAAAAGAGCACAGCACCAGTGCAGATACAGAAATTTGAGCTGTATTTCAAAATGTAGCTGTTGCAACTCAAACTAGACCAACTAAAGAGAATTAGAGTGTAGATAACTTGTGTTAATTCTGCAGTGAAGATATATACTCATACTATTCAGATGTGGTTCCTTGGGGCTAGAGATCATACTGGGCGCTTAGTTCAGTTGCTAGCAGTCAGGATGGCGATTGTGGCTCTAGTTTTAGCACAGCTCAGACTAATGATGTGGTCTGCAGTCTCCCTCAAACTAAAGTCAACTAACCCACGAGTACCCACCAGTTTAACCAGATCCTACACACAATGAATGAACTGAGAGAAAAATCAAATGAACATAACCAGAGTGGAGTGGAATGTTAGGAAAAGTTCATTGTGACAAATTATTAACCTGACCATCAATCTGTATTTTAATGAAAAAGGCAGAGAAGCCTTTCTAAAAAAATTAAAACAAACTCAGCTTTGGTAGTCATAGAATCGTAAAACCATCTTACAGCTAGGAATGAAATTTCATTTTTATTGCATCTTCTTTATTGCAGGGACATGCTAGAGCTGACGGCCTGCTTTTAACGGAGGTAAAATGCTGAGAATACTTCCACTCTTGGCATGCTCTTGTAACAAGTTGATGTTTTAGAAGAGATTAAAATAGCCCTCATCAAAATACAAAGTTAATGGTGCATACAATTAGAAAAAAAGTCACACTTAAAGTAAGATGGTTGCCAAAAACAGGGAGAAAAGTATGTGTCCACCATTCAAAAGACTCAAATCTTCACAATGAATATTATAAGGTAACCCCAAGGAACTTTTTCTGCATTTATCTCTCTGACCATGGCTGCTAAGAGTACAAGTATAACAGCTTTTTGACAATACTTAGTTTATTATTTACAGCACCGTGCAGTTATTTAATATTGCGGCAAAAACAGAATAAATACAGTTTTTTATTTAAAAATCAAAAATAAATTTCTTTAGCTAAATAAAAGCCTATGAATTCTCAAAAAATCTTCTAAAAGAAAGAATGTAAAAGGGTATTGGATTAAATTTTTGAGACATTTGTAGTTAAAGGCTTGTGCAGAAAAATGAAGAATTAGAAGCTAGTTCTGTGAATCTTGAAAGCAATTTTATTTCATATGTAACAAACGTACCCTGAGAATTAATAATTAGCTATAATTACTGCCAAAGAAACATTTTTCACAACACAGCAAAATGTTTATAACAGCATACCTTCTCATTTAGAGATTATAAGGTAAATTTAAAAGCCACAGCATTTATTTATTGCACTGAGCTTCTGGGTTCTCACATTTTTCAAAAGACTAAAATCTGGATTCAGCAGCTCTCAACATTGCAGTTAGTGCACAAGGGGGGAAGGGAGACAGTTAAGAAGAAAAAGTTTAAATCCATTTTGCTTTGCATGGGCATTAGGTACAGTGTATTTTTCATCTTCATGACAAACATCCAGATAATATGAAATTGTTCTTATCCTCTTACTAACTCTTAACTTCTTATAGGATTCGAATTGACATACTGTAAGTGCATATATTCTTAGTAAGTACCCCATGTACTTCATACACATGTACAAAAACTTCATGAACCCCATACAGTCTTGCTGCTTATATGCCAAGTAGTAAAGTAAGATGAAAGGAAGGAACTTCTAATGCTAGAGTTAATCTATTTTAATGCCTAAGATTGGGTTTAATGAGCCATGGTATTATAGCTTTATAGTTGTGTCATTTCTTTGCACGCAAAAAGGAAGTGTCACACATTTGCAAATCTGCAATAGTCCATCATAAAACAAAATACATTTTTTTTTAAACTTGTAGGCCTTTGCACACAGGGACAGGCCACCTGATCTAGGAAAAAATATAATCGTACCAAATCCAAAGAAGTTGGCTGTGTAAGAGGATTTCATCTTTCATCCTGCCTTCTAATCATTGCTCAGATACTTTCACATGGTTGTCCAGAACCCCCTGGCTCCTCCTTCCAAAATAGTCCCCTTTACTTCTCCCAGCAGTCCACCATTCTCTGCAGTCCATGAAGTCATCTGAACCTTCCTTCCCTACATCTTCAAATGGTCCAGTCGATCTGGCAGCCTCTGGTGTCAGGCCATCACATGATACATATCTCACCAGTTCTGGCATATGCTACCAAAGACCATGCACTGTTTAAGTTCAGTAGCAGTCAGGGCTTTGCAAAGAGACCACTGGAAATACCCCTGTGAAAGGGTCCTTCATGGAAAAGGAAGAGAAAGTGGGATGCAGAAGTTAAGAGAAAAATCTAGGGAGGTACAGATTGAGGAGATTTACAGGGCAGGTAAAGATGTACAAGATAATAATTTGTATATCAAAGTGGAGCTTCAATGAAGTTTGAAAAAGTTTTTTAAGAAAAGGGAACTCTTCTAAGAATTTCCACCTGCAAGCTTTTTTCCTGTATTTCACATTTTCTAGAACAGAGTTCTCTTTTGGCATCTAGAGTTTTATCTGTAAAGATAAAAGGGAAGGAAAAAAAATGGAAATAATCTTGTCTGCCATCATGAAACAGTGAACACAAAGGTCAAAGGAAGCAGCTTGCTATAACGTATGACATTTACTGTCTATCAACAGGATCCATCATATAGCATGAGACTATAATGCAACGTGAGTTTATAGCAAAATGTATCAATATCAAATCAACTGAGTGATGCAAGCCTCAGGTTGATGCCACAGCAATTTCCAGTTAAAACCCCCAACCTTAAAAAACAAAAACAGTGCCAGTATCTCAAAATACCTTACCATTTAATTTCTCTGTAAGATTGAGGAATTTTGGTTCTCATCTTCAGTGATAACACAAATACCCATTAAACTCTACAAAGCAAATGTAGGAATAGTTCTGCCCTAAGCAACCCAGCAAAATGTCTGTTTCTGCCAGTCTTTGATAACCCACACAGATAGTGAACATTTGGCTGCACCAAGAACTGCCTGGACAGTAAAACCAGGCATAAAGATCTCCAAATCCTGCATTGCAAACGTCTTTGGATTTAAAACAGCTTCAGTTAAAAACAGACATTGTACTGAAAAAAAACACAAGGGCAAAAGATCAACACATCTGGTGTGAGGTGAGGTCTGGGGAGCAGAAGAAGGTTCCTTCCCAGTCAGTCATCCTTCACCGAGAGAAGTGCATTCTCTATACAGGAACTGTCAGACACAGCGGGCTATAGATCTTCACTGTTTCATCCCAAGCACAGTCTGCCACCTACAAAGCAAAGGGCAAGCAGTTTACTTCCAGGAAAAACAGTTTTGACAAATCTAGAAGAATTACAGAGATATAATGTAAAGCAGGGGTGTCAGAGAGGCTCTAGGCTGTATGTTTATCTGGCCTGTCACACCACCAGCAGGCCCTTGAAAGCTTGGGGGCATAGGCTGCTGCAGAATGGGGGCCATTTGATCCTACTGGCCATTGCCATCAGCAGCAAGCTTGGCTTTCCTCTGCAACTGCCCCAAACTCTCATCGAGCCTCTGCCCCCGGCTGCTGCTGGATCCTTCCTCCTACTTCTGGACCCCTGCCCCCAGACCACTGCTACCTCCAGATGTGCCATCACTGAAACCCTCTTCATCTCTGGAATGCCACCACTGCAGTTTGTCCCAATTCCCTGGGCTAGATTTGGCCCACAAGAAGCCTTGTGGTCCACATCTGGCCTGGGGCTCAAGGTGAGTCTGACATCCCCGACTTAAAGGAAAATCACACCCGGTATTTAGGTTCATCTTGATAGCCCAGTTTATAATTTGTCAGGAACAAAACCATCATAAATTTCAGCAATTCTGGTGTTAGTTACCTTGGGTGAAATGCACAGGAGTTACAAGATTTTATTTTTCTTACTTGTTATATAATGTCCACAGTGAGAAGAAAAACTCTCATGTGCTTATTTCAAACAGGCTGACCCAAAAGGGTGATTTCTCATAAGGAAGTGGCATATTCTATCTAAAGGAGTCATCTGGCTCCCATTCCAGTATAACCTCATAAATCCAGCATCCTTGGGACCTAGCACCTGCCAGAAATGTGAATGTTCCTGATTTTTTAAACAGTGTGTGGCCGCAGCTCCGGGACCGGCCACTGCTGCTCTCTGCCTCCCCCTAGCACCCCCTCCCAGACGTGGAGGGGGAAGCTTGCACGTGGCGGCCGCTGCTGCCATCCACCACCCCGTGCCGCCACTCTGCATGCGGCCAGTGCTATGGGACCAGCTGCCGCTACTCCCCGATCCGGTATATTTTTAAAAAGTGCTGGATTTTTGAGAATTCTGGAATTTTGAAAACCAGATTTATGAGGTTATACTGTACTATGATATCTACTGATATCCATACTAAACTTACTGGCAAGGAAGTACTATTATGTCTATTTTTCAGATGGAGAATTCACACATTGTAAAACTAAAGTGATTTGTTCTCGATCACAAAGGAAGCCTGTGGCAGAACAGAAAATTGCAGTCGTGTTTCTTATAGACCAAGCTAGAACTCTAACCATTACAATGTCCTTCCTTACAAAGAAAGTTGACAGCATGGCCCTGGCTACTACTGAACTCAAATGCTGCGTGCTTCTGAGTAATGTCTCTCAGAGATAGAAGATCTGCACCAAGCAATGATCAGGCTTCATTAGTCTGACAGGAATGTGCTGCCACCTGGACTGACCTTAAAAACAAAGCAGCAGAATCTCTAGATTACTCAGAATTTTTTCTAGCCCACAGACCCCAAAATACTCATTTGGTGCAGGTTTTCCCACAACAGAACAATTCTACAGCACTAGATCATAATCAATACAAACACAGTCAGACAAATAATAAACTTTAATAATCAGACCACAATATGCTTTAGATTTGTAATACAGTTAAGATTTTCTAACAAGGGCAAAGAATTAACCTATGTTGACAACTGCATAAACCAAATGATGTATAGTTTGTAACTAATAGTCTAGTTACAAAGTAGTGGTGGAGGAAAAGACTGAATCAAAAGGAAAAGAGATCTGAGAGAAAAAACTGACAAAAAAAAAATCAGTGCGAATATATCATGGGAAAACTATTTTGAAGGTAGGGATCTCAATGAGAGTAGCAACAGACCCTACAAAAGAAGTATAATTTTGCTACAAAGGTGATTTCTGATCTAATCTAAAACTAGAATGAACAGCCGCACACTAAACATCTGGAAAACTAACTTCATTATCTGATACAAACTTTAGTTATCTCATTCCACGTTTACTGCATTGTACTACTGTTCATTTGAGTTGTTTTCTTAGTTAGTTGAATCTGCTTATTTAGTTATTTGAAGTGCTTATCATCTTCATCTGAACAGAACAGCACAAAAAATCTCCTGACATTATGTTACTCTGCTCAATAACATAATAGAGCTTTGTGAGAAATAATATTTTGCTGCATTGCAGTTCCTCCAAAATTTTATTTAAAAAAAACCTGAGTTTGACTTTAAAAGGTACATTGCAACTGGCCTTGGTATTTTTATTCTTACCATGGGCATCGGTATCCTATAAGCAAAGCTCTCAAATTTTAAAAGGAAATACGACAAGAAATAACTTCTATGAAATCCCATGGAAATTCCCACCTATGGTCAATTTAATTAACATTACAAATCAGTCTGAGCAAATATAGTTACAGAATAAATTAATCTAGTAAAGGTAACAAATACAACCCATATAAAAGGGAGTTCAACTAGAAGCAATTGTGAGAATTTAGCCTAATTAATTGATTTTCTAATGGTTTATAAAAGACATAAACATTAAAGAAAAGGAAAATAAACCTGGAGAAAATAATAATCGTGGGTTGTCTCTTCCTGTGCAGTAGGAAGTTTATATGAAAGGCTAATAATGGAAAGGATGATGAACAAATTCATACAGCAAGCAGCAACAAGTAAACACAGTTAACCATGACGCAATTGCAAAGAACAGCATCAGAAATAAGGTGGCATTGTGCCAGACTAAAATTGGGTTTGGCCAACAGAAAGAAGAAAGGAGCCCACTGGTTACAAATTTACATCACATACTTGAACTACAATACAGCACCAACAAAGGGAGGAGCCCTGGTGTAGTTAGGGTATAAACTGCCACAGCTGATTCACTTCATTGGGCAAAATGCACAACAGGAACCCTATGCAAGATAACAGGTGACATGTTCCCTTTGCTCCTATATCCCTTGCTCCCCATGCCTTCTTGTTGTCCCAAGTGGGGCAGCACAGAGGCACAGGATGGCACAAGACCCACAGAATCCCCCATGTCCTGTGCCTCCACAACAAGTTCTGCATGGCCCTGTGCCTCTACACTGGGACCAGCACCAGGACCCATGCTGACACGTGCTTCAGATGGAGACATGGGTTGGCCTGATTCCCAGCTACCCAGGGAATCCCTTTGCTTTGCCTTTGAGTTACTATACATTATTTTATGGCAGCACACAGGTGATGAAAGGTGACATTTGTTTCTACCTTTAGTGATGAAACAAGCAGCATTAACTTATGGCCAGGCCATGGAATAAAGAGGACCAACGGACAAACTTATATAGTGGTAAAGTCTGTCCCTCCTTCACATAACCCAACAGGCTCCAGTTTTGTTCATTATGTACTTACTTGCATATGCCAGCAACAATTGTTGGGTTTTGGCTTCTCAACCAGATTTTCAGGTTTTGTGCTTTGGTTTCCACAAAAATAAAAGCAGAAAACAGGTCATACTACTACATTTTTCACTTTGATTTGGGGTTTTTTTTTCTGTGATCTGTGGTGCATTATAGTATTTTTTCCAACAGAGGGACACTTAGGATATTGAATGCATCCAAATATTCTGAAGATGCTCTGCAGTGTTTACTCTCACCTAAGACAAGGGAAGAAATAGGCATCTGCCCTAATAACACATTTTATGGTTCATTTCTTACATCAGCTTAGCACACAGGACTCCCAGTAGTTGGGAACTGGGATTCCACTGCACTAGGTGCTGGACATAGACGGGGTACAAAGACAGTCACACCTCCACAGAGCTTGCTGTCTTGATTAACAAAAAGGTATAACAAGTGGATGAAACAAATGGGTGGATGGCAGGAAGGGGGAGAGTGGAACAGTAACAAGAGCATGTTTTCACACAGACTTTGGGTACATTCTATCCATTAGTAGCTGGAACATCTGGCAGCTTCTCTTCAGTGAAGTTATCAAACTCAGTGCTAAATTCTACCCTCTGGTAGGTAAAAAAAATGGCTTCAATGTATGTAGGTGCATACTATACCTCAGTCTCAAGAATTGTTTTCAGCATTGGAATGGGAGACAGTGGGTACAGAGTGGATCACTTGTAC
>NW_017728943.1:130227079-130233190 GCF_001723895.1 Crocodylus porosus
TGAGATGCACACATTTAAAATGCGAGAAGTACCATACTACAATGACGACTGCTGTATGAATTACACCCCCCCCCCCCCAAAACTTTCAAACAAGGGTGCAGAGGGTTTGGCCATATCCTCATATCTTGGTAATTGGTCTAAAGCTAAATCAAGAGGGAAGTGCGCTGCAGAATTTCAAGTCACTCCCAAATTGTAATCTCGCTTTATAAAAGCCTTGCTGCAATCCAAGAGTCTTTATCTTCAATCAATAATATATGTGCAATCCTTTTGAGCAAGATTCAAAATGAGAAGTTTCAAGTTAATGACCTAGAAAATACATCTGCTTGACATAATGCCATACTTTCTTCCCAAATTAAATATGATGAAGTGCTACAGTCTAAAAATCGATGGTGACAGAATGTAAAGCCCAAGTACAAGAAAAAAATATATCCATGTTGTCTAAGTAGGCATAGTTTTAAAGCAGGGTTAGAATTATGTGGGGGCTTGAAGGGGGCTGGGGTGGGCTGAGCCTGCCATAAGGGATGAGAGCGGTCCCCCCCAGCAGCCAGGCAGAAACTGCTGTTTAGTATGGGGAAAAAACAGCCCCTCCCCCTTGTTCCTGCCAGGCACTTTTTTGCTGTTGCTGCCATCGTCACTGCTGCCATCGCTACCTCCGACCCCCACAAGAGTCAAAGTGTAATTCAAACCCTGCTTTAAAGAGATCAATTTCCAGTGGGAATTACTGTATGGGATTTATTAATTTGATTGATATGCCATGTAAATGTGTGTGTAAAACATACATGCTAGAAATAACATGCACATTATATATATGGTCTCTATTTTATGTAAGGAAATAAAAATTACTCAAGAGGCTTTTCCTAGACAAATGGTGCTCAACCTCCGGCCCACAGAGCCCTGTCATCTGGCCTGGAAATGTGGTAGCGGGGAGCATTGGCAAGTAACACTGCCATCATTTCCCTGCTGCCAAATTTCCAGGCCCTGTGTGCCAGATGACATGGCCCCATGCGCCAGATTAAGTCAGCATGCAGGGCCCGGGCACTGGGGCTGATCTGGCACATATGCAGGGCCGGGGCCCAATCCAATGTATAGGGCTGAGACCACATGCTCGATCACATCCAAATGCCAACTCCGAGCTGGATCCTGTGCACTGAATCGGAACTGCAGACTGACCCTGCAACACTCATCTGGCCTGCAGCCCAGAAAGTTTGGGCTCCACTGCCCTACGCTATACTTTCTTTATGTGAAGGGAGAAAAAAAAGGAACAGCTTGATGAAATCAAGAGAGTCAAGACTGTCCTTTTGTATAGCGCAGCTAAAGGGAAAACAACACAAGACAGATCAGATTCTCTCTGTTTTTATCATGGACAATTTTTAAGTTCTAGATGGTGTCCCAATCTACCCCATATTTTCTATTAAATGGGACTACCATGCAGTTCCAAGATAAGTGGGTTATTCTGATTAGGCCTTTGGTATACAATACGTACACTTGCTGACACAAAACCAACTTTGGGTTAAGGAAGGATGAGTTGTCTCTTTTTAGGGCCCAATTCAAGTAGATACTTTCAAGTATCTGAATACTTTAAACAAATGAAAAATCCAACCAAGTAACTGCGTGAAGGTGACTGTCACTACAACTAGTATTACAAATAGCATGCGACTCTGTGACCTTGGTATACTTCTATGAACCTATTTACACACAAGCAGCAATAGAACTTAAGAGGAACGGAGGGTCAGACAAAATGTAAATCAATGATTACATAAAATATTTTAGTAATCACTCCAATTAAACATTTAGTGCAACATACAATACTGTTTCTGTGATTGTGCTGATTACCCTTGGGTCTTCACAACCATATGGCTTTGTCCATCTTTTAAAACCTCTAATATAATCTTTATATAATTTCAGAAATGCTGCAATTTGTTCTTTCCATGTTTCTTATTCATATTTTCATACACATTTTTTAACCCTAACTTAGAATAGAATATAATTGGATATTCCATAAAATGCAATGAATGGACTGCAAGCTACCTGAATTCAGAACAATTAAAAATAATGTAGCATCCTTCTTGAAATAGCCTTCTCCTCATTCATTTTTATCCCCAAACTACTGTACAATATGGCAGGGTTATATTAAACAGCTGTGTCTACAATCCAATAGCCCTGGATACAATCTGCATGTGTCTGAAAAATACTCTGAGAACTTTGGATGAAAGAAAGTATATACATTTATTACATTTTACATTTTTAACTTTAAAAAAAATGTAACAAGGTAGCAGCTGGACAGCCATACTAATTCAATGAACATTGTAGAGATATTTTGTAGAACCCGTTCATCAATATTGCTTATGCATTGGAATACAAAATTCTAATGCAGCAATTTGTTGCCATCACAAACTATAGCAATAGGTGAAAATAATTAAAGCTTAACTGGAAATCAACAATGTTCCTCCTCCACCAAATGATTACTGCTCGGGAAAGGACAACATTGGAAAAATGGACAAAAAGTATTAGCTTTTCAGTCTGTTAGGTATTATTATTGGAGTATAAACAGTCTAACAAAGAAGTACATTTATTAGTTGCCTGAAGCCCTCTTATTTTAACAATGAGTTGCAGTATCAGTGCATAAGTTAGTGTACTGTACTTTTATTGTTGGTGCAGTATAAATATGATGCCAAGTAATTTGTCGATAAAGAGGTGTGCGAGTCTATTTGCAACATACAAATCAAACGAGGCATTATTTCATATATCCTTTTGATATAAAGCCTAAAAATTCAGACAGTTAATCCTTTACTGGAAATTCATAGTTTAACTAAAATGAAACAGTCATCCCGTGCTTTATTAAAGTGTTTATCCTTGTCCCTAATTATAATGCTGCTTTCCACCAACTGATTTAATACCAATATCCATTCATTTATCAAAGCCATTTCCACTGATCTATAAATGATTTACTTCTCTGACAGGTCATAGTTACCTATTCATCAATACAGTCTTGCTTTGGAATAGACCTTTTCCAGCACCTTAGGGCAATCTGTTTAGTTTAGTGCAATTACCTGAATGACACAGTCTCTTCAATGTTTAGGAGCAAAGGAGAAATATCTTTCATGTTACTGGCTACTTTGCCATTCCTAAAGGTACAATAAAACCCCAAACCCAATACTCAAAAACTGTATTTAAAGGAATAATAAAAAACTGCCAGACTTAAAGGGCTTACTAAAAACTCAGCACAGTATTCTGTAGGTAAGTAATGGCATGCATTTTCAATAACACAGCTGCTTTTCTTTTTCATCTAAGAAATGCTGGTGCCACAGCTGAACGAGCTTTTCAGCAACTGGTAGGGCATATGTGGTTATTACTAGATCTGTGAAATTAGGCAATTGCAGGTCTCAGAAGTTAAAATCAAAAGCTCCATTTACAGAAGAACAAGAGATCTGGAGAAAAAAGATTTTCTAACAGAGAAACTGACATCAGAGAACAGCACCAGATAAAAAACACAGAATTCCTAGGTTTGTTGACAACATTATTGCTGAACTCCTGTAAGGGATTTCTTTGAGAGCAATCGAAGACCTCTAAAGTGGACATGCCCTCAGATTTTTTATGCTGCCTAGCAGGGAAGTATTTGATCCTGTTCACCTCCTACAGCAGTGTTTCTCAGCTGAAGTGCCACAACATCCTTTGAAGTGTGCCCCAGTACCTGGCCCCTCTGTGAGGAGATAAGTACTAGCTCCTCCATACATCCCAGACCTGTGTGGATATCCTAAGAACAAGCAGAGGACCCTGCATGCCTTTCCCCACAGCCCCTCCCACCAGGTCCAGAACCATGGGAGGAGGGGGGAGAAGCTGAGCTGAGAAATGCAGCCCTAGCTCCCTGCCCAGAAGGTGACAGGGGAGCAGGGGAGAGACATAGGCATGGGGTGACAACACCAGGGGGAACAAGCAGCAGACACGTGGCAGCAGGGGAGGCAAGTACAGACATGGCGGGGGGGAAGCAAGTGGAAAAGGGGGCAAGCAGAGAGTTTATAAATTTTCCATGTACAGAATATAATTATTTTCAGGCTCATCTTAAATTTGAAGTTGTCTTGGATTCATGTAAATACAGGAATTAAATGCTTGCAAAGAACTTTAGGCACACTTCTGGATGTGGGGGATGGAAGTTAAATAATGGATAATTAAAAAATATACAAAGGATTATTAGATTGCCTGCTTATCAGCCTCGTTTACAGTGGTGGCCACTCTCTTGAGCCTGTCATCAGACAAGAAGAGAGGAAGTTTTGCCATCCATCCCCAACCCACACTCTCCCTTGAATAGGGAAAAGCAAGGTGGATGGAAGGAGCTTTTGGCTCAGCTCCCACTCTTAACTTTAATCCTTGATAAATCAGGATAGGAAGAATACCCACTCTCCTTCCTCCTTGGGTGATTCATGCCTGGAACATCTACTGGTTTAAACTAATGGGGCAATTCATTTCAGATCAGAAAATCCACACTATTTGTGTGACCCCAGTTTTGTGTCAAGAGACATGAGAAGTGAACTACACCTGAGAATCCCAATCCCATGCATATGTGGAAAGTTCAAGTTGAAATTTTGTAAATTCTAAGGGGTTTCTTTCTTTCTTCACTTGCAAAAATTCTTTTTTTGCATCATTTCGAGTATACATTGTTTCTATTTTCTACAGTCATCATTAGCAATGCAGAAAGAATAAAACTGATCAGATGCCCTAAATTCTAACAAATGCCTAGATTTAGAAATAGCAGCATTGTAGATGCCCGAAGGAGGAAAAACAGATTGGGAACATTACCCTGCTTTTCAAACTGTTAAAAAGTGTCACAAAGCACTCATCTGAAAACAGAAAACTGATTGGCTTTATGATCAAGTCTCTTGAACATTATGCAAACGGGCAAAGATATAAAACAGTTGTTTTGCTGATCTGTTACAGATATGTAATGGGATGCTGATTGGGCAGACTTGCTAAAATTTGCTAAACACAACAGTTGTTAGCATATCTTTTACCATTAAGATATAATGTCTAAATTTGCCTCAATTGCAGGCCTGAAAGACAAGTCTGGCAGCGAAGTGCCTACTAAGGCTTTCAAATCTATTTGCAGCAATGGCTGCCACACAGACAAAATCAGACAGATGAAACAAAGAATCTTTAAAAAAGAGCAACCTATTTAAGAGAACACCAGGTTCATAATTTTGTTAGTAATAAAATCAATGCTGGGTCACACACCAAAGTTTAAAGGACCATTCTGTGCTGACATCTAATTTTCGAAGTAGCATTATAGGGTTCCAATGTTTATTTTCCTCAGTTACTCTGTACATGCTCCATTTACCAAGAAAAGTGTTTTCCTAAAAGCAAATTCCACCTCATAGAGCTGAGAGTTGAGTTAGGCTTCTCCCTTTTTCACCACAATCATGAGTAAATAATGTAATTTGGCTTGTACACCTTTTATCAGTAACACCTCAGAAATATCTATCTGCCATGGCATAGCACTAGTATAACTCAGCAAGCAGGTTTGTTGATGATGCACATGAAGAATTAGAATCCAGTTCAATCTCTGTTGTTTTGGCCCAAAATCACTAACAGACATAAAAAAAAAAAAAAAAGCAGTAAAAGCTTATTTAAAAACAGACTTGATAATATCTCTATGCAGCAAAACGAGACCTGACTTTTTTGGTCTGGTTTTAGTTCACTGGCAATAATATCAAAGCAATGCTTACTCACAAGGGCATAATGTGTTTTGTCGTATTATTTAACAGATATGAGACTAAATGCACAAAAAGCAAATCTGTTAAGAGGGTGCTACTGGCCAACTTTTCACAACCCTTCAACATTCAAGATGTGGAAAGCATTTTATTGCCCATAACCCTTTTTACAGAAACTACAGATTTCATAAAACTTTCTTATGGCTCTATTTACCTAAATCCAAGACTACTCGGAATATATAAGGCAACCCCCTCAATTATTCTATGCATAGAAAAGTATACATTTGTTATAATTTCCATGTATAGAATCTAATTATTGGAGAATCATCTTAAATTCATTCTCCCCTACTGCTGTGGCAAGAAAAACAGTCACAGGGAAGACAAATAGTCAGATCTTTGACGTTTGCCT
>NW_017728943.1:130234385-130252451 GCF_001723895.1 Crocodylus porosus
GCAGGGGGCTGGACTCGATGATCTTCCGAGGTCCCTTCCAGCCCTAATGTCTATGAAAAAAAAAAAAAAATCTGCTATCTGCCACCCTCGCCTCTTGCCCCATTCCCTGTCACCCCTGCACGTGTGCCTAACCCTAGTCACCAGTGCACCTCCCCCCAAATGCCACCTGTCCCCACCTGGTGCCTGCTCTCCCACTGTCCCACCCACCATTTACTTTCTGTGGCAACTCTGGCTCTGGGGCATTCAGCAGCAGTGGCAGTAGCCCTGACCCTGACCCATTCTAGCCAGACAGAAGCAGTGGCAGCAAGTCCAAACCCAACTGGGTCACGGTTGGGGCCGGAACCAGGGCTGAAGTAGGCACAGCAGGTTACGCAGTCTCCCCTGAATCCTCCCTTCACCATGCAGCTTCCTCTGTGTGATCCCCCACCTCCACCATGTGACCTACCTCATGTTCCCCCCACCGCACACCCCCACCCCACCACATGAGCCAACCCAGACTGGGGCAGGCAGCAGGTTGGCTCCAGCTTTGGCCCCAGGCCTGGAGCCAAGGTTACAGCAGCTGCTTGCCTAGGGCCAGTACTCTGCAAAGTACCAGTGCAGGGAATGCCTGCATGGGTAGTGCGTGGCACTGCAGACAGGTCTGTGGCACTATGCACCACACATCCACACTTGTCTGCATGTGGCCACTGTGTGCAATCTGATTCTAACTGTAAGTTTAAATAACTTAACTAAATTGGAAGTGGTTTTTTTATTTATCCTAGTATTTGGCACTTAACATGTTTAATTTCCAAGTTATACTTTTCAGCATCACACATTGTAAAAGTTCTGTTCTGACAGCTGTGCGGTTTGCCAGTGGTCTTTAATACATTCTGCATATAATCAGTGTTCTGAAATGGTTGGCCACTTACTGCCATTGTCCTTTAAAAAAATCACATAGCACTGCAATTTTAGAAATTGAATTGCAGTTTGTACTTCACAGACCTGCTTTCAGGCAAGCGCAGCCAAAGAAAGAGTCTTGCTCAACAGAGAGTATTCTTTTATGCCTTCCAATGGTTTCTCTGTTGCGAACAAAGTAGACCCGATAACCAAGCACAAGAATGAAGATAAGTTTTCAAACAACATCCAAGGCTTTCCTTTTCTTTATGTTTGTGTTACGAAGCAGCTTTACAATTACAACAAAAGTCTTAAGCGCCACAATTTTGCACTGTTTATGATATGTGAAGCAATTTATTTCTTCACAGACTTGTTGGATTTTTTTCAAACACCAGACAAAAGGAATTGAATTTTCACAACAGGATAAATTTGTTGTCTGTGGATGTTGTCACACATATAAGTATCAAATATCCCACTCAAATTAACATACAAAATTAATTTTAAAGTTGAACCGGCATTCAAGAAGTTCAGAGATTATCTGTTGGCAAGAGTTACTTTTTCAAAAGCTCCCGGTTAGCATTCACAATGTTGGATATAACCTAACTCAGGCTCCTGCCTCAGTGTCTTGGCACAATCTGCCCCAAAGGAAGGAGAGATGGCATAGTTCAGAAGGGTTAACCTCTGTCGTCTTGTTCTGTTTTTGTACAGGGCTTAGACAATGGTATTCTGGTTCCTCATTGCAGCTCTCTGGTGTTTCCACACAGTAATAAAAAAAACAACTTAAAGCCTGTTTGACCTTACCTGGAATATAATATCATTGCAGGATATGCTTATTTCCATTAAGCATACTGTTCTTATTAACTACAGATGAAACTGAATGCTATGCAAGTCTATACACAGTATATACTACTGAACTTGTAACCCTAGAAGAGAATGTGCCATAAAATCTCCTGAGAAACCAAATCCAGAGAACTCTGCCCAGATGAATTATACAGATAGTCAACAATTAGCAACAATTTTTTCGTTGGGGTTTGGAACAGTCACAGGAAAATTTGTATGTTTAGGGTGGACAGAGAATACCTTTCTTTAATTGATATCCAAATATATGGCCATGTGAGTATTCAATAGAGTGTTCTCAATGATGAGCATAAAAGCTATGGAAGGTCTCTATTTTGAACGAACCATTATAGTAGGGGTAAGACACCTTTTCCGGCTGCAGGCTGAAATGACCCACTTCAGACTGGAGGTGAGTGGGCACTAAGATGCTGCTGTTGCAACTGCTTATCCTTATGGTGGCACAGGGAAAGCGCCCACAGACAGTACCCCCACTGCTAAAGCCCCACAACTGTTAGCCAGATCCAAAGGCTCTGAGGGCTACATCCAGCCTGCTAGCTGCAGTTTTCTTACCCGTCTTTATAAACTTATTATGTTTTTCGGGGGATTTAAGCATTGCAAACATTTTGGCTAATGACACTAGCTGCCCACACAGTGTCAGAAGAATTTGGATCTAAGTTTAAACACTGTTTACAGACATAGTAAAAACCCAGTGCAGACTAGGCCTAAGGGAGTATTTTTTTCTGCTCATCACACATTTTTCACACGATACTTCTCGCCTTCTCTGCTAATGGGATCTTAAAAGGCTGTGATAAGATGTCAGACAACCTAGGCGGACCTCATAGAGTAATACTACCTCACTGTTAGGCTAGAATATTTGGATGCTGAAGAAATAGTGATGAGTATATTATTTAGCTGATTACCGTTTGCTTTGCATATGGTATGAAATATACTGTACCTGCCTGAGATCATCAGTTTTAATTTTGTTTTTAAACCAAAAAGCTATCTTAACACAACCTTGGGCTAAAATAAATAAATAAATCTGGTCTGGTTTAATTTGCCATGCACTTTTAATATTTCTGACAAAGCAAAACATTAATGCAAATTGCACTATGGCTCATCCCTTTTCTTAGGAAAAATGGCTACATTTGTGCCAATATTGTTGCAATTTAAGATGCACATTTCATCTTCAGACTTTGCATAAGCAACGAAGAGTCCCAAACAGAAATTAGAGAATGGCAGTCAGTGTTCCAACCTCTAAACTGAATCAGGACAGGACACGGCACATGGGGATTTCTGTTACGTCGATGGGGCTGGACTAGCTCACAGAACTGTGACTCTGGCATTTCTTTTCAGACTTTGAATCACATCCCCTCTGAATGCCCTCTCCAAGCATGTAATGAAACTCTATTGGATCTGCATAACACTACACCTGAGGCAATCAGCTTGCTGCAAAATTTGGACATAAAATTGTAAATACATTTCTCCTTGTTTTGTGATCATTGTATCGTATGCTAAAAAAAAAAGTTCCAACTGAAAGCTACAGTGATTCAGGTGCACATGCTATAGATTTTTTCCACTTACTTCTTATGTATAATTTTTGATTTATAACAAAAATTACAATAAAGTTGCAACAAACTGTTCCACCAATTTTGCAGCTCATTGTCATTGTACTTAGATGCCTCACAAATTAAAACCAAATAAATACAAAAAGAAATCCATAAACAAATACAAATCCAACCACATAAGAGCCACTTTTATGGACAGATTTGTAAACCATCACCCCCTTTCTCTGACATCCAAACATCCGAACAGGTATATGCCCTACACAGGCGTTCATTATACAGTGCCTATGTATATGTTTCTTTGGCCTTAAGGCATGTGCTGAACTATTCTGTACACTGTATTCATACTACAAAGTGAACATAAGCTTTCAAAGAATTCTTAAACGGTTGACTCTGTATGATTTTAAAGGTCTAATCTAGCTAGATGATGTCATATAAGCAATTAATTGATTAACAACTTACAGCCTAGTCCTAACAAAATCCTACACTCATGTGTTTTGAAAGGTACTGTAATTAAAATAAAATCAAATTGA
Organism: Crocodylus porosus; assembly: GCF_001723895.1. Taxonomy (NCBI): domain Eukaryota; kingdom Metazoa; phylum Chordata; order Crocodylia; family Crocodylidae; genus Crocodylus; species Crocodylus porosus. Next base: position 130,238,191 of record NW_017728943.1, read on the forward strand.
ACTCCCATTATAAAAATGATCTTGGGGCTTTTCCTGTCCTTGCCTGCTGATACCTATGAGCAATGGTCAAAGGAGCAAGCCCTCTTAGGCAGGCAACGGTAACTGTGGGGACTGTTGCTCAGTAGAACTGGCCACCGGGAACAATAGCTCTGGTATTCAGGGAAGTATCTACAGTTACTTCATGTCTGGTCAACATTGACTCCCATGAGACTCAATTCAAGCCCATCACCAAACCTCTTGTTTGTATCTGAATTCCTGTTCTTTGGCTCCTGATCTTCAGTTTTTATCCTGGTTCCACACCTCAGCTCCTTACAGCCATGTTAGGCACTTTGTACCCTTCTCTAGTACCCCAGTTGTTTCACATACAAAGTGGGCTTCAGCTTTCTGGTGGGTAATTTGCCAGATACAAATGCAAACCTGACATTTGTCTAACACACACACAAGTAATACATAATAATTAACCCATATGCATTTTATTTTAATCAGCATTCAGTCAGACCTTTCCCTAAGGCATTCCATGATCTGATGGCTGCTGTTGAGGATGGAGTTCACAGTTCAGTCATGTCTGTATGGCTTTAAATGAGTGAAAAGTAAATCCGTCAAAGCTATTACCTGACCACGGTTGTGAAGGCTTAAGTCTAGTCCACATGTAAACTCTGTGTGATGCTCCACAATTTCTAACAAGGGGTTAGGCTTGGAAAAGTCCCAGAATCTATAGAAACAAACAAACAAAAAAACCCATTACAGTAATTGAAAGACCATTCTTTAAAATATAATGCAGGATATTGATATGCCTGACACTGCCAGAACCTTTTCAAAAGCAAACCCATCCACTTAAACATAATTAATTCTATTTCTGCAAAATCCTCTGCTGATCTGCATAAATAAGAACTTCATTGAGGAAAACCATCTCCTTTTTTTTTTCCCCATTACAGAAACTGAGATCAGCAGAGCTGGCTCCAATGACCTGCCCTAGGGACAATCTTTAAAGAACTGTAGTCTGGGTTTCTTTACTAAGGGCCAGTGACTCTAAAATACTTTTCCCCTCAATACCTGCCAAGTTACATCTATAACACACACCCATACCAGGGCAACTCAAAACTTTGCTTCTTTTATTGTATTGTTCAGTTAGGGGATTTTTTAATTTTTTTTTTTTTGTAATTGAAAACCAGAAGTGGACAGAAATATACTGAATGCTCCTGTTCTCAGATTAATTTATAAGCACACTTCTCACACAACAGTATGTTGAGAGAACACAGTTATATTGCTATATTTTTTTCTAATGGATACTAAAGGGAACGTGTAACTTGCATTTTAATTTCACTGCAAATTTATTCATCCAAACTTATCCTCCTTGCCAAGTCTAGTCAAGACGACTACTTTGAAATATAAATCTATGGTATTCTAGTTTTAAACTCATTTCCCCAATACGACAGTAAATGGTAGTGATAATTAGCACTGTACAGAATGAAGTGTACATATTGGGGTACAATAAGAATTCTTTAGTATGATCTGGAAACATGTATTCAGTATCTTAATGAAATTTTTAGAAAACTGAAAATTGAGAAGAACCCTGAACCTAATAAAGGCACAAAAGTGACAAAGTAACTTAAGTTTCCATGATTCTCTGGTGCTGCTTGCAGGGAAAGAAAGTCTAGAAAAGGCTAGTGCTGCATATTTTACGTGGAATTATATTGCCCTGCACCTGGAAATGCTTTCTACACACATTATATTCTTTTGTCTTTTCCTCAACAGTCAAAGCACATCCTTATTCCCCTTTTGTGGAAGTGATTATAAAAAATAATAAAAATTCATTATCAAACCAGCTATACAGAATGTGAGGTACATTCATCAGATCAGTTAAGGTAAACAGCAAACACAGGAACCAAGAGAATGAGTTTGTTTAACCTGCCTGCACTATTTCCTTAATAAATGACCAGAATGGTATCGACACAATGGCTCACCCATAGCAACAACCCTCTTTACATCTTCCTAGTACCAGAAAGGCAATATAAACAGCTCATTTTACAAGGAACCAAGAGAAAAAGAACATCTCAGCAACTCTACCCTTACATTTGTCTGCTAAAATAGATAAGAAAGCAAAGTCTTGTAGCTAAGAACATGCGGTGACCTTCCTCAATGCATCGATTCTGTATTCTTTTGAGGGGAAGGCACCAAACAAATTTAAAATTTAAGACTGAGGGGGAATCTCCATTTTTTTGGAAAACAAGTTTAAAAGGCTTTCAGCTCACTTTGCTCAATGTTATAAAAATTATGTCAGGAAAAAGATTATTTCAGAACCTCACTGTCCAGGGCAAGTTTCACAGAAAACAATCTGGATAGGCCCATTGTTGTGATATAAAAATAGAGTAAGTCCAGGATTAGAGAGGCTATGAGGTTTAGGTGATTGAATATAAGATTGAAAAACATGAATACCTAGATTAAAGCTGACTCTGACACCAGCTTACTGCAGGAGATTGGGCAAATCAGTCATTCTCTGCAATTTGGCTGCTCCCAGCTGTAAAAATGGGCATAATGCCTACCTACTTCACAGAATGAAATCATGCTCATACAGCATTCTAAAGATTTAAAGTATCCCATGTTATTTATCATCACTAAAGATAACATCACCAAGGGTACATCTGCACAGAAAAACAAAGGTGTGTTTATAGCATACGTAGGCATTTGCATGATAGCTTTGATTTAGTTAGCATGGATAACAACCACAGTGAATGCATTACAGCATGGATTTCAGCATGGGCTAGCAACACATACTTGGGATTCCAGGCTAAGCTTATACCGCCAAAGGTGTCCCTAATATTTTTATCCAAGCTACTAGATGAAAGCTATCATGTGTATGCTTACTAGAGCCAAAACCACATCTTAATTTGCTTTGTTAGAAAACTTGTATTAAACCGATTGTTACACTGTTTAAATAGTTAAAATAAAGACTTGTAGTAACTTACTTTGCACTATTTATCCAGTTTGATTACTTTCTACATCTTCCTCCTCTTACAAAATGGCTATGCATTAAGGCCCCCTCTACAAGTTACAGCAGTGGTTTCCAACCTTTTTAAGTAGGAGATCATTTTTGGCATTTAAAAGCAACCCAAGATGTACCATGCACTGCCGCGACCCACCCAGCAGATAAGTTTGTGGGGAGAGAAGGATGGGGCAGATGGAGACAGTGGGAGGAAAAATTATTTGGGGGTGCACCTCCTCAGCAAGTAAATCCTGCTCAGCTGGGGCCCCACTCAACTCACCCCTGCTCCTGCCTCTGCGGCACTGTCCCTCATCGTGGGGACCTTGATCTAGCCCCCGTCCCTTCCCTTCTTCACGGACTGATCTACTGGGTTGGTGCATGTGTGTGCATACACACAGGCACTCAGCCCCCACACCAGCTTCGTATGGACTCCAACAGGCTCCAAGATCCACCGCAAGAGGCTCTGAGATCTACCGGTGGACTGAGATCCACTGGTTGGTGACCACTGAATTACAGGTATTGTGCAATTAATTGGTTAAATGTGCAACTACCTTAAGACGAGTTATACATGGAAAATAGCCATCACGACAAAAAAAGCTCAAACCAGGTATAAAGTTAGACCCAAAAATGTGTACTAGCTTTATAGCTGGTTGTTAAGCTTTACTTTACAGGTGTAGTGAGGTCCCCCTATTGCTGGGAGTCCTGTCAGGTGCTGGGGCTCCCAGCCAAACGGGTGCACAAGGCCCACCATGAAACCCTCAGGTTTGGGTGATTGGCAGCTGTGATACCCCAAGCCCAGGGTTTCATGCACCTCTGAGCCTGGGAGACTGCAGAAGCCATGATTCCCTAGCCTTTGGGGTTGGAGCTATGTATGACACAATAGCTACTTTGCCCGTTTAGTTGGTCTTAAGGTCACTGTGCAATTAACCAGTTAATTATGTTAAACCTGTAACGTGTAGAAGGGGCCTTTGCTGAGGAGAGTCCCACCCCAGGAGCTTGCTTCTTACCAATATCAGGCACCCCCTGCACCAGCAATAAGGCACACTGGGATCTAATGCACAATCCTACAGTCATGCCTCCTGCTGTGCATGTATGGCATGACAGGAGATATGATCACGTGGATTGTGTATCGGATCCTATCACACCTTCACCTGAATGTGCAGAAGGGGCTTAAGTTTCACTTTTTGCTGTTTTTCACCAGTTTCACCTTCTGAATCACACACATCAGCGCACTGCTTCAATAGAAAGCCGCAAATACTACAAGCAGCATGATTATTTAAAAGAAAAAAAACCTGCCATAAGTATACATACAATTACGCAGGAGTTTTTCTATTGTTCTTAAGTTCTATAAAACCAGTTTCTTTACAGCTTACATCAGATGAGACTCTTAGACTCAAGACACCCCTCAGAAAACACCAGCTCTTAGCTTTTACTATGGGTTGTTTTTTGTTGGGTTTTTTTGGGGTGGAGGGCAGGGAAGGTTTTGGTTTTCTGACTACAAAGCAACTCTTCTGTTGCAAAGAACTCAGAAAGACCACAACAGGTCGGAAAGTTTTTGACATTACAGATTCCTAATTGAATCTCTAGGTTTAGTTTGTGAATCATGTGTAAATGTTCCCACACTTAACAATGCTAATATTGTACAGCACTCCCCAGCACCCTCAAAAGGGTGTTATGGTAACCAAGCGTGCTGTGGCACCCCAGTTGGGAATCACTGAGTTACATTTTTAAAAAGTGTTTAACTATCTCAATGTGAGAAGGCATGTGCACCTACACACACATATCACTGGCACTGACATGCATCTGCTGCAGCAGCAAACATCATAGCAGGGCAGAAAAAAAAATGAGGTTGCCTTCTTCACTGATCCAGGAAACCCTCTGAAATCTAGAGCAGGTTATAACTATTCATTCCATCCAGGAAGAGCACATACCAAATGCAGAGACCACCTCAGCCTGACAAAGGGTTTTTAAACCCAAAAGCTTGCCAAAATTTTTCTTTCCAACTATTTAGTTCGGTCTAATAAAAGACATCAGATTCACCCAAAGAACCTTGAGAAGCTTCTTAGAATGTCTCACCTGTTCACAAGTAGGGAGCTGTTGTGAAGGTAGAGAAAGTCCTGGCAGGTAAGTCTTAAGAATAAGAAGGGTGAAAACCTAGGTTGAGGGAGGCAAGGGTTCACGAGCTAGCCAACAGCGTACCAGTTTTGATCAGAGAAACAGTTCTTATACTAACATGCAGCTGTAAATGAGGACCAGGTTAGGAATTAATCATAAAGGAGAGAGATTATAAACTACAGGATAGTAATTGATGAAAAGATGAACACACATGCCAACAGTTACACTGACCCCTGGCTTGTAAACTGACAAAAGAAAGCTGTTTGGTAATATCTTTTATTGGGTTAACCTTATAGCCACAAAAACATCAGAAAACTTTTTTTTGTTAGACTGATATTTAGTTTAGGCTATACTAGGCCTCTTTCCCAGACCTAAGGAAGTATATTGTTTGCCTAAAAGTTTGTCTGACATCTCTCCTAACTATAAAGTTGATTCAAGTAAAAGATAGCAGCAAACAAATATTACTTCTCAGATATTCCTTGGACCATCATGACTATAACAACCCTACCACTTGTAAACTGCAGAATATTTTTTTTAAACCTGCCTGCTTTAGTAGCCATTTCAGTTGAAAGCTTTTCAGGACAGGGACATGTCTTACTTTATATCTATTGAAACACCAGCACAAGGTGCTGGTATTATTGCTACATTAATTATAATCTTTGCAACTGATGGGAGTTCCTTTACTGGGTAGATTGAAGGCGCAGTTTACCTCTTCATATTCTCCAGTGGATCATTCCTATTTTTATTTTAAAAAGCATGAATGAGAGAAACATGTCTGAGGCTGTTATCATCATATATTACGTATATATCCTATTATATTTTATCCTATCATAAACCACACTTGAGAATCTGTAAATCCAGCAATTCTGGCACAGATCACAATTCCATCCACCAAGTCAGCTTTGCATGTGTTCTTCGTAATTCCTCCCCTCAGATGTACATACGTCAAGTAATTATCCTCCGTATTAAAAAGGAGGGTTTGCTTCTGCTTAACACAACAGCCTTCTGTTTGAATTGCACTGAACCCACAGTGCCAAATTCATCCCTGATATAACCTGGTGGAAGCCAATGGAGCTAGTTCTTGAATTAGTTTGGGGCATCCAACCATCTCCATAACAATATCAAATACAGGATAACTGCACTTCAGGATCAAGATGATGAAAAAGCTTAAATATATGGATGAAAACCATCTTTAACCAAAGCAAAAGAAAAATGAAAAATTACACCAAGGGCTAAATCATAGAGAATCAGCTCCTTACAGCTGTTTTGTCAGCAGATTCTTTAAGGACTCTGTTGCTGTGCTCTTCACTACAATGCTAGCTTTATTTTTAATTGATTTGCTATATGCTGCATTGTATTGTGTAATACAGTTCATCACTCATATAGTTAGAAGGCTTAGCATGGATCCCACTGTAACTAAATTGCATGTGTAAAATTCTCTTCTGTCACTCCATGCATGAATCAGTTTTGGCAGAACGGTGCACAGTAAATGCATCTTTTGTGCTGCACTTAACATTATATTGTAATTTTCCAAGTGCAATGTAACTTTGACAACATTTAAGCGTAATTAGAGACAAACATTCTTCTCTCAAAGATTTAAAAATAATTCTGTTATACAGCATGTAAACATGGTCCACTGGTAAAGTTAATAATTTGGATTCTGGTAGCTTCTAAAATACTCAGTCAGGATTTGGGCCCCATTGTGCTAGATGCTGTAGATCCAATTAAAAGATGTTTGCTGGTGAAATCTAACTAAGACATCTAAGAAAAAATGTGACCAAGAAACCCTCACTAACCATTCCCCCCATGGTTTTAGCCTCAAATTGATGCAAAATATTGCACTATACACTGTATAATGCAACAGTCTAATCTTGAGGGAACAAATGAATGTTGGTGAAGTTGACACAAGGGAAATAATGACCACCTTTTGGACAATTGAAAAAAAAAAAAGCCATTTTTATTGCTACTGCTAGACTATTCATTTGCCTGCAGCTGGGGATCCAACACTAATTCTCCCACCACACTGCCACAGGGATGTGAACGCTGTTAAAAGGGCAGACATGGTAATCATGGTACTATATTTTCTAGGCATTTCCCCATCTGTCCGGTATCACCACAGTCCCTACTAGATTGATTTCAACTAGGCATCTTATGTCTGCACCCTGTCTCTATTAAGAATGGTATAAGGCCTTTAGCTGCACTGGTTAAATCAGGTCAAATAGAAACATAGAGACAGACACTGTTATGCTTCATTCGCTCAATACTGCTGGCTTCCTTATGCATACAAGAGAAAGCTGGCTCTCTTCTTTATTGAGACAAGGTAATTTTCCTAGTGAACATAAATTTGCCTGATAACCACGGAAATGACTGCTGCAAATACAGCCTCTCTAATTCTGTTTATTTAAGCAAGCTCGATATAATTTCCACAAGAATGGCCGTTTAGAGAAATCTCTGCTGGCCTCTTAGCTTTTAGCTTAATATTACCAATACATGCAGTCCTCACACTTACAGTAGGTTATGTTACCGGAAAAGGCGCTGTAAGTCGAAATGATGCAAGTCAAATCTGATTTTCCCATAGAAACAATGTTATAATAGGGGGTTACGTTCCTGATCAAGGGCCTGATGCCCAACTTTTTATAGAAATGACCATAAACACCAGACTTAAATCAATTATTTAATTTTATTTAATCAACTATTCAATTTTACTACAGACTGTGTTGATTCTGGCTGTATAAATAATTACTCACACTGGGATGAAAGACCAAGAGACAGCAACTGCCAGAGTCCCCCATAACCCTGTGTTGACAGGAGTGGTGAGCAAGCAGAGGAGAGCAAGCTAGGGCATGAAGTCAGTGGGGATGGAGCCAGTACAGGAACTAGCATGGCCCCAGCACAATGGAGGCACAGTGGGGCAGCTGAGGCTAGGGCAGTGCATGAGCAGTGTGGGCTGGAGCACCCAGCTGCAGCAACAGCTATTTCTGGGCCCCTCCCTGCATACGGCACTTGCTCCCCAACTTACACTGCTGAGCAGAAGGAAGGAAGCCTTTCTCTGTGGAGCTCAGAGCTCTGCCTGGGAGCCCTGCACGCAGCCACCCTGCCAGGAGGCAAGGCACCAACCCTGCTCTCCCCCACCCCAGGGGCACCCAGGCCCCGAGACAGGCTGGTGCTTTTGCCCCTCTCTGAGGTCGTGGGAGTGCCATGCGTCCCCAGCCAGACAGGGGCATCCTGCTGCAGCACCCCACCTCCCTGGGGAGCAGCACAGAGGGGGCAGGAAGCCTGGGGGCAATCCCTGCCGCTGCTTTCTTTCTGCCATAGCCACCCCCACCCTCGCCAGGCAGGCAGCAGTCAGGGACCCCCAAAGCTGGGCCTCGCAGAGTTGCTGCCCGCTCACAGGTCGCTGGGGCTCTGCAGCCGGGCACAAGCCCTAGGGGTGCTGCACTCCACCATGGCTCAGCCCCGGCCCCAGCCCTGGCCCCAACCCTGGGCAGCTCTGCAGCCACACAGGCCCGGCCCAGCTCTGGGCCCCTCCTTGGCCAGGTGTGGATCCTGGGGCAGGCAGAGGTGACCCTGGCAGTGACCACCTGACCCCCAGCATGGGGATTACCGCAGCCGTGAGTCCCAGAGTAGGTTGCGGGTCACAGGCTGGATCCTCGTAGTTACAGCATGCCTTAAGTGCGAGGATCCAGCGCCACACTTAATGACATAGGTGTAAATCGCGGAGCACCGCAAGCGCAGATCACCACAAGTTAGAGCACCATAAGGCCTGCCTGTATTTAAGGAGACAGATCTGTCAATTAAAAAGAATATCGAAAATATAAGAATTCTGGATTGCAGTCGTCTCTAATATTATAGTGCCTATTCACTGTAACTGAAACTCCCTTTTCACAGATGGATGGAGACACCATTCCACTTTACAGGTCAAATTGCTGAACTGTTTTATGACGAACTTCCAGAGCTAACGTTTACTACATTTTAAAGAGACATTCTATCTAATTCACTGTAATAAAACTCCACGTGAAACAACAGCACCATTTGTAGGAACAAACCCATGGAATTTACATATCATTAACAGCATACTAAATGTAAGTTTATATGTTAACATATTTACTTCTATCCTACACTATTTGCTTTAAATCCATGAAGACACAAGTCAAAGGAAAACACTCTGGACAGAAGGGTGCTAGTAATTTTTAATAACCCTGTAGTGTTTAGTTTCATCACTCGTCAATATCTCCCAAACAACCAGGCATACTCATGATGTAGTCTGTATCAGAAAGAAGGAAGTTAATGAATATAAAGAATCGACAGATAGCAATCATCAAACCAACCCCATCCTCCTGCAAGAAAGTTAATGAAAAGAGGGGCCTAGTAATTTAGTATTTCCCAAGACACCTAGCAAATCTAGTATATTGGGCAGAGTACTGTTTATATGTATTTTTATGCATGCATGCATGATCAAGTGCACACACATATGCAACTATTCTACCAGTGGATATAGAGGTCATAAGAAATCTTTACTTATTATTATACCTACCTCCTGCTTTTTGTGGTTGAATTCACGTATAAATACTAGGATTAAGCAACGAAAGTAGGATTTCAAGCCAAACTTCAGACCTGGCTGTAAGAAAAACAAGGACCAGCCACAAACATCCAGGTCTGAACCTTCTAACTTACATGCCTGGAGAGGCTTTGATGCAGCTCATTTTTTAACATATAACATATTAAAATATGACTATCATAGTGTAATTCCTGAAGAAATCAAAAAAGTTCAGAATACTGAAAGATGAGTTTCTATACACTTGAATCAGTATCTATCAGAACACCTGAACCATTAAAATATCAGAAAGTGTGCTTACTGTGATGAACCTATTCATGAGCTTTTGCTCCATCAGAATTCATCTCTAAAGTTTTAGCATTGGCTCTAACTGGAATAATTTCATTATTTTTGGCCTTAATTTAGAGAGAAAAATGCTGCATTAGGCACAGATACCACACACCAAATCCAAACAGAGGGCTTGATAAATTAAAGAAAGTTATTAAGCTGGTATTCAGCCAGCTTTAACCTGCCTCTGCTGCAAAGAATTAATCATGTACATCTTGTGAGGTAGCTCAAGGTAAACCAATATTTCTTCCTCTCCACAAATTCAATAGCTTCGATAGTATTAGAAATTCAAACTCATTGTTCAGCTTTACGAGGAGATTATTAATATGTTTCATGGAACATATTACATACATTCAGCAATTCTCTTAAAGTGTCTTCTATATAAGGTTGATAACGTATTTTTACGAGAGAAACTGCTCATCTCTTTAAAAAATTATCTCCCTTGATTTGTGCTTTCCCAGAAGGGTGAAATATGCAAGTGAAAATCAGACCCTCACACATGGCAATCTGTTAGCATGGATGTCTCAGCTGACCACACTACTACACTACTTAAAAAGAGAGCGCTAGTTAGAAGATAGCCACTGTCACCGCCCTTAACATTTTCTCTTTCAGGCTTCTCTTTACAAGATCCATAAGTGGTTAAAAAGAGTTATTATCAATGGTGCAGAAAAGGAAGGGACACGCACATACAGGCCATGCCCACATAGGTATTTAGTGGTGCCCCCACTAAATCTGATCCAATCACAGATTTCTGAGATCACTCTATAGGGAATGCCCCTTATGCTGTGACTGAAGGTCTGGATTAATTCTCCTTACAGAAAAGTAAGCAATGTTTATTCAAACACTGTCCTACATATCTCAATTCACAGGCATAATTCTTGCTCCTTTTTTGTTATTGGCAGGAGAGGGGAGGGGTGGGATGAAAGGACAGAGAGAGGGAAAGAGAGAGAGAGAGAGAGAGAGAGAAAGGAGAAGTATAGATATCAGATGTTTGATATATTCCATACTGCATGCGTCTTTAAAAAATAGTCCCCAAACGTATTTGACAAACCCCCATTACAGAATACTTTGCTTCCAATGTTTTTTTTGGTAAAGTACATTTTTTTGTAAAGCCTTCTGAAAATTCCTTCCCCGTTGCTTCTTCTCTTTTTTTTTTTCAAATGAGGTAACAGCTTTAGAAAATTTCTACTAAGCTGAGCTTCACCTCTTTAAACCTGATCCCTTTGCCCCTGGTAAGAACAAGAAATCATTTGGACAGAAAAATAATGCCTCCAGTAAATTGTGGCATTTTGTAAAAAGGTCTGCAAGCTCTTACTTTCCAGATATTTTGGTATATAAGCTAAGAGCTCCTCTCATCTTTGCTGACAGCGTTCACCAATAAAATGTCAGGGCTGAAATTGTCCTAAATTTCTGTATGGCAGGAAAGTGTATTAGTGCCAACCCTGATTGGCACACAGTTAATATAAAAAAATGGTAAGAGCATGAGCACTACAAAATTACCCAAAGAACACAACCAACTTATTCCTATAATTATTAATTTTACAGCTTCAAAAAGGCCGTTTGAAGAAATTGGTCAAACCTTTTCATTCTGAAACAAGCAGTCTGAATGATCATGTTCGGCAAATTGGCTGCTAGCTGGCACTGTGTCAGTAATGGATACTAAGGATGCATAAATAACATCCTCCTGTGTACTCTGCAGTATTCTGTCCAGGAACACATTTTAGATATAAATAAAATTAAGCAATTTATATGAGAAAGTATGTTGAAGCAGCATGCTAGAAGGTTATGCCTGTGGATCTTACTTCACTTACACTTGTAGCATCTTAGTACCAACCACTGAAAGGGGTACAAATACTGGCAAAGTGCTACCACCCAATGTATCAAAGCAAGGGAATGACAATTATGGGGGGGGGGGGAATGGAAAAGGGTTTCATGAGTAAATACCCATAATTTAAGTGATGTTTTACTGAAGCTAGAATAGACCTCTACCTAGACTTGTCATTAAGAATTGTATAGCAACAGTACAACCTTACAGGTATTGGCAGTTGACGTTATAGATATTGCCTAAAGCAGTGGGGGCCAACATTTTTGGTAGATATCCCACAAATTAGCCCCACACCCTTCCTAAGAACTACTCCAACTCCTTTTCCTTGTCCAGTACACTGCTCTGATTTCTGCTTACTGCCCTCAACTTCCTGTCCAACTTGCTACTCTGTTTTCTGCTCCTTGTCCTATCTGCAACTGTGCTGCCTGTCCCCTTCCTCCCTGCTGCGTGCCATACACAAAGGCTGTCCATGCCACTTGTAGCATTAATACTAAAAATTGACCACCCCTGTCCTAAAGTTACCTTCTAATCTACAATAATAAAGGACAAGCAAGATTTTAAAAGAAATCAGAAAATTGTTTATAACAATGGCTCTGCAGAACACTCTAATGCAGTGGTTCCCAAACTTTTCCTCAGCATGACCCCATTTATGACCCCCTATCCTCAGCACAGCCCCTTACTCCCAACCTGCAGTCCCCTACCCCCCAGGCGCTCCTTACTCTCCACCCACAGCCCATTGCCCCCCCAGCGCCCAAGCCCCAGCTGCCACCTGGTGCTGCAGCCAGAGCAGAGTGTGGACCTTGACTCTCCTTCCCTGCCTTTCACCATGGGTAGCACAACCAGAACAGAGCCCACGGAGGGGAAGGATGTGGGCTGCCCACTGTGGGCTCAGGGCTCCCCACTGTGGGCTCAGGGCTCCCCACCCTGCTGCCCTACTTTCAGGGGTCTCCGTGGACCAGAAGGCAAGACCCAATGCGGGAGGGCGACGAAGCTTGGTGCCACTGCTGGGAGCCCCATGCCAGCCATACCACGATGGCAAGGTGCCCCCTGCCTGCCTGGCAGCAGCGGAAGTGGCAGCATGAAGTCACACCCCTGCTGTTGCTGGGCGGTCAGGGGACATCTCGTTATTGCAGTGCGGCTAGCGTGGAACTCCTGGCATCAGCACCAAGCCTCCCTGCCCCACTCGGCTGTGGACGACCAAGGGAGAGGCAGCAGGGTGAGGAGCCCCAAGGCCTCAGTGGACATCTCACATCCACTCCCACCTCACACACAAATCTAGGGGGCACACGCCTCCTTCCCTGAGAGTGTGCACAGTGGCAGGGAGTTCCCTGGGCGAGCCACCCATTGCTCCATCCTGCTCCCCCAGCCAGGCCCTGCATTCCTGCCCCAAGTCTATGCACAAGCGTGGCTGGGCAGTACCCCCAGCCCTAGCCTTGCCCCATTTCCTCCCTCCCTCACTGCAGGGGTCTCAATCTGCCCTCTCCCACAGACTTACCTGAAGGGAGCTGCAGGAGCTGCTCTCCACACTGCCTCACTGCTACATGCATGTGCACATACATGCACATGGTGCCCCCTGCCTGATTGCCCTCCTCCTGCTCCCCCCAGGCCAAGCAGCCCCTTGCAGACTGGAACTCTGCCATCCTGCAAGAGGAACCCATAGTTTCCTGCTTTTTTCTCCTTTAAAAGAGAAAATCTGTAATGGTCTCAGCAATCCCCATTTTTTATCTATGCAATCCCATTTTTTATCATTTAGCACCACTCTCTAACCTGTGAACCAGGCTGTTTGGAAAAAATATATTGGAGAGTCCTGCTTTCTTTTACTGTACATAAATTTCACTGTAGTGACAAACTGTCTGTGTAAAATTAAAAAAACAGAACCCCCAAAAACCAACACCTTCCCCCACCCCCAGATTTCAGGCTTAGCAGGTCTCAAGGAAATCGCTGATCATCTTACCTGATAAGGTATGAAATACAATACTTTTTGAAAGTAACGATCAGAATTATCAATCAACAGGTTTATTCAAGCTGTCAGCATAGAAGCATAAGAAATCATAGTGACAATCATGGATATCAGGTACTCTTGAAGAACTTCTGCACACACACAAACATTAGACAAGGCTTTTTCTTTTAGTATTCCTGAATTTAAATACTTGTATAGGTAACCACAGACAATACATTTAAAGCAATTAAAATAAATCACTTTTACTGCTATAAATTTGACAAAAAAAGATAACTAAGAAAGATTAAAAGATCACAAGAAGTATGTAATAACCCTATGTTCTGAACACTTAGAAGACAGAAAAAATTTCCTGTGAAACTACAAATAAGGCGACAGTATGTTTCTGCTTAAATCTTGTAACCGGGGGTTACAAGAAATAATGGCCACAAGCTAGAAGAGAGCAGATTTAGATTGGATATTAGGAGGAACTTCTTCACAGTTCGAGTGGCCAAGGTCT
>NW_017728943.1:130252462-130278785 GCF_001723895.1 Crocodylus porosus
GTAGGCCCAGCACTCTTTCCTGCTTATGCAGGGGGTCGGACTCGATGATCTATTGAGGTCCCTTCCGACCCTAGCATCTATGAATCTATGAATCTTTGCAGTATCAAAAGTGATGTAATGTCACAACATCTATGGCAGATTTTAAGCACAGAAAAAGTCACAAAAACTAGAGTTGCAGCTCCCAGAGCAACCATAAATCTCTACCAATATACAAATGCATTTTAAATCTTTTTTTAGTGATTCTCACCAAGGATGCCATGGACCCTAGGGCAACATGAGATGCTTTTAAGGATACCACAGGGTACCATGCAGCATTAGCACTATTACATATGCAAACATCTACACAACTCACAGCATAAACCCAGAGGTTTTATATATGAATCCAGTGTCAAATACAAGATAACCCATTGTGGTCTTTCTGAGTTCTTTGCAACAGAAGAATTGTTCTATTATTTTTCTGTACTCAAGAAACAAGTGAAAGCAAAGACCTGGCATTTTCTGAGGGGTACTCTGAGTCTAAAAAAGGTTGCAAAAAACTATCTGATATAAACTGTTCTGCCTTAAGAGAAGCCATGAGTTAGGCATTTTGTGGACAGCCTGAATTTTCAAATTTATGTGGATTTAATATTCCATCTAGAATTTTGTATTAACATAGTTTTTTGCATTTGTTGTATATTCCAAAAGAATAATAATTGTATTATTATTCTTAGATTTTAAAAAACTGCATTAAGAACTTTAAAAAGATGACTGAAAATAGATTATAAATTAGAATAAGAGCTTTTGTATTCATGAAAGAGCTCCTGTAGTCATATACAAACATAAATTATATTATAGATGCAGGAAATTCAGTTAAACTTACCAAAAAAAAAACTAAGCAAAAATTGAAGAACATAACAGTTTCAGGGTCACACACACCTCTCTCTGCTCAGCAGTGACATCATACAATAGAAACCTAATTATAAGACCCACTTAATATTTTGGCCCCTAGATTAGATGATTAAATTAAAATGACTTTAAAAGACAGAGGCTATTTTTTGCCACACACAGGACAAATTAAAGTTAATTTGAGTGCCCTAAATTGTACATTTCCATACCTTAATATTTTTTACTTCTTTTAAATTTATCCTTACCACTGAATTAATCTGGGTTTGTAATACTTATTTTGGAGACAGCTATAGTAATTCTGCAATATATTTTACTTTAAATTACTGATAAAACAGAAACAGGGTTTGAGAATAGTTCTAACAGTTTTGTCTAGTTATATCTTTTTCATTGAAAACTTTATATATGAACAGGAAAGAATCATGGAAAAATGTTGCAATGTGGTATTTTTCAGTATTTGAAAATATGGAGCCATTGGCCTTAATCAATTGTGCAGTCGACAGTGTCTAAAAATGAATATTTAGGATTAATATGGGGACTTATTTGTCATAATCAATCTTTTGTCAGCATACGCCAGTGCGTAATATCTTTTTCTTCAAAGAACTGTACTTTTTCACAATGGCTGCCATCTACTATATGCTCCACAGACCTGAGGCCACAGGCAGTTCTCAAAGTTCAAGATGCCCACTGTCCTCCATAGTTTCCAAGAGGTGTGAAGGTAGAATGCCCTACGAAAGGGGTATCAAACTCACCTGGCACCATGGGCCTGAAGAATGCCAGAGGGCTGACCTGTACGGCTGAATCCAGAGTGTGAAGCCCTCTTATCTGGCCCCTGGGGCTGCTCCTGAAGCTAGAAATTTAGTTGCAGCACTGTTAATTGTCATGGCTCCCAGAGCCACAGCAGCTAACGCTTCTACTGCCACCAAATTTCTGATTTGTGGGCAGCCCTGCAGAGCAGATGGCATGGTTCTGTGCCGCACACTGGATCTGTAGGGCTGCCTACCAGTCCAGAAATTTAGCAAGAGGACAAGTGGTGACAGAAGTGATTGCTGCAGCTCTAATTTGTGAAGGTGCCACTGCTCACCCACTACCCCCTCCAAATTTCCAGACCCGTGAGGAGCCCTGCAGGCCAGATGAGACAGGTTCCTCGAGCCAAATTCCACCTGTGGACCATGTCTTTGACACTCCTATCCCAAGATGAAGACCATTTGTGCTGTCAGAAGGCAAACAATACACTGAGAGGAGCATGTGAATAGGGAGACAGTGGTCATCTTTGCTAAGGGCAACTTGTAGTCTCAGTTGCAGTTAAAGAAATAGAAACAGACATTTTGAAAGAGGACAATTATTCATAGAATTCCCTGAAGATTATTCTTCAGCTGCTTTAGTAGCTTATGCATACAGTTTTCGGGATTTTAAGCTATATGGTAGGTCTTCACTATTCTGTTGTCATGACTATTAGTGGGAAAAAAAGTCTGAGGATAATGGAATTCTTAGAAGATCCAGTTTTGAATGAATCTTTATCTGAAATTCTCAGTCTATTCAGACATTACATGATACAAATTTGGGGAGGATATGGTGTATTTTTCTTGCACAAAAAGCAGCAGAATCCCTACTTTCAGATAAAAAATTCAATTCAAGTTTAACTATGGAGCCACAACTGGAAGCCCTAACAAAAGGCTGTAAACTCGGCTAAACTGTACACCTCACTCTTCTTTATAATAATGTTCTTTGCAAGTATGAAGCAATCTATCAGAGCTTTTTCAATATAGTTCTCTAAAGACACTTAATTTTATTTTCATGTTATTTTCTGAACCATAAAATGTTTGTCTATACTTACATTTCTTTTCTATTTTTTTTTTTTACTTATGATACCTGAATTCATTTTAGATCTATTGCCTGAAGATAGGCATTTTTTTTTCTTTCTGGAAATTAAAAAAATCATCCTAGCATTTGTAATAAATGCTAATTAAAGTAATTCTCCTCCAGTTGTAGCTTAACAGTGTCAACGTATATCAAATTTTCAGCCTTTTTACATTAGATTATTGGAACCATAAAATGAAGACAGCATACAAGCTTAAAACTTTTAGATGATTGTTTTTTGTGTAACAAGATAAGATGGAGAAATATTTTTGCAAATAAATGTCCACAGAGACATTTTTAAGACACTACTGCAATGGTGAAGAGCTTTGGGGTTTTTGCACAAAGTCCATTTGAAACTGGTGAAAGATCCTGTATTCCAGTACAGGAGCTTGGAATCCAAAAGGAGAGAACAGGTATTCTACTGGCATCAGGAGTGTGTTACCCCCCAGCTGTTTTCTTTAGGAACCACGTACTAGAACAGCAAGTCTAGCCTTTCCCTTCTGCTGATACTCCCAACAAGCACAGCTTGTTGATTCCAAATGCGATGTAAGCATCTATCCACTAAAACATGGACAGAGATGGTCAACTAGCTTCATCCATTAGACTTCTAATGAATGGCAATGTGGTCTGAATTCATATAACTGAACCCAGAGGTAGAGTCCTGTACCTTATTTCTTTCCTCTCCTCTTGTTCAAAAATTTTATTTAAAAAAATAAAACTGTTGTCTTTTTTGCATTAAGACCCTCTTTTCTTCAACAGTCTTTTGGTTAAGGTAGGTACAACATACCTCTTCATGGATTCCAATATTAATTTTCACATTTTTACATCTATTTCTTTTTTTCATGGTCAACTATCCCACCCACTCCGTGTAAGTGTTGCTTTTCTGTGAGGAGTGTGTAAACCTATCTTTATGTATCCATAGATGCTTCAAGCAAATCCCAGGACGTTCTTCTCCCCTTGTACTTGGCCTTGGTGAGACCGCAGCTGGAGTACTGGATGACATGGGGCTGCAGACTGGACGTTGCCCACAGGCCTGGGGTTAAACACCCCTCATACAAGTCAATGAGGTGTAAATACTAGTATTTTTCTTTAAAGACTACTGCTGAGAAAAATTACACCAAGACTGGAAACACGAACATTTAAAAGGGAATGATTTGGAAGTGGTCAGTTGTTATTATTTCAAAACAAAACTAATGAATATAACTTATTTATTATTCTCCTTGCAGTCATCCTAGGAAGCTTCCTCAGAAACTTTAACTCCATTGTACTAAAGCATACTGAAAAATCCATGCTGCAAAGAGCTTGCAATCTAACTAAATATAGCAAAGTTTGGGGTTTTTTTGATAAAGGGAACAGTAGATCTCACTGTCATCTGTGGAGTGGGGAGAGGAGAGAGCTAGCCCGAAGAAACTTGGCATTTTGTGTTCAATCCATTTTAAAGCATAAAAATTAAGACAGAGCTCCAAATACCCTGCTGATTAATTGATTTAAGTCTTTATGAAGTTACTTCACAATACATTAATTTATGAGACTATATATATCTTACATAGAAAAAAGTCTTAATATGGGCTCACTCTATATCACTAATAAAATCATTGCTAGCTGTATCAGGGCTACTGATTAGTCAGGTTACAATTACAGAAGTGCTACTGTCATGTACAACGTAACAGATTAAGCTTAAAATCGAGAAGACCCTGTGTTGTCTGAAAAAATTGTGATGTTTTCCGAGAAGAAAAAAAGATAGAGTGTGTATGCAAGACTGAACTCCCTCAAAGAAAGGAGGGGGTGGGAATTCCTTTACAAACGCATTCAATATAAATAAGATACAAAAGGTAGGATAAATTACTCAAAAACATTCAATGAATCAGTCTCAGCTACCTTCTTATTACGAAACCCTGATTTTCACAAATGGATAAAATAATCTTCAGAATGGTGGGAAAAGGTTCACAAGCAGCATCTGCCAGGGCAGATATCATTCAGAAAGGCCCACTGAGTTAACATTTACACAGCAAAGAATCCATGTATTTGTAGCTGGCTCATGAAAATGGAAAGTCTGCAGTAACAACTTTAAGCAGCAAATACTTGAGTGTATCTGGTTTAAAACATTTTTCTATTTGCATAACAAATAGACACAGTCTCTTGCATATGAACCACAACTATAAAAGAATTCTTCTCATATTTGTATGCGAAAAAGCCAACTTACCTCACAGTAAAATCATAGGAGCAGGAGGCCAATAAAGTTGAATGAAATGGTGAAAACTGAAAGAAATAAAAAGCAAAAGACCTTAGAAACATATGTACAGGACTTGTAGAAATAAAAAAACCTTATATCTTCAGACTGCTATAATAAGTACCACATTCACATTCCAAAAAATGAGTTGTTTAACTGAGCAACCTTAGCATTATACCTTAAACAATGTAAAAGCAGCTAAATGATTCTGGTTGCATTGTATTTACTCTACCTGTCCCTACCACCATTACTATAAACTAAGACTGCACTGGGTTTCCATTACATTTTGCTTTTGGAGTAGTCATGTAGAATGACGCTTTAAGTCTACTTTGGACTGACACCTTGAATATCTTCTCAGTGCAGAAAAAAGTTTTAACTGTGTTATGTGACCATGTTGTTTTTACACATAAAGACATCCCAAAATGTGTCATACTGCAGAGGATGTACACAACGTATTTTTTGGCATCCAGTCCACACTTTGCCTGAAATTCTGTTATTAAAATCAGAATGAAATCTGAAAAGTGACAGCTATACAATAGTCTCGTATTTTTCACCGCACAATGCAGGGTATATCATGGGATAAATTCCATCAGGGACTACACAGTTAGCACATCCAAGATTTCCACCAAAGAGGAAAGCAACAGCGTAGGAATTGCTTATCTCAACTCTGGCTCTTGAACAATTTCCTAGATTTTTTACCTATTTGAATGCTAAATTTCTTGAAAGACAACATAAACGAGTCATTGATATGTCCACTAGCATAACCTAACCTTAAACATTCTTCACATAGGAGTTTCTCTTTTCTTTTTATGAGCTTAGATCTATCAGAAAGGAGACTTGAAAACAGAAAATGAGGAAGGAAGATGTAGGGGAGTGTTGAGAGAAAGAAGCAGTAAGTAGTAAGTCCCCCTGGTCTGCTAACCACAACACCCATCCTAACTACAACCTTACCTACAGCTGAGTGAGAATCATGAGGTATCAGACCTCCCCAGATTCTCTAAAAAAAGATGATCTACAGATGTGCTCCAAGTTCAGGGCTCCCTTCCTGCAGCAAATAGGTGGTCAGCAAGGACTGGGGCTTCCTTTCAGTCAACCTTGCCATGTCTGCACAACTGGGGCACAATCCAAAACAATGTCAGAGGACATTACCACAACACAACTGACTATCACCCAGCCCCATACAGGGATGTCGAGTTACCGATAAAACTCCCATGAGTTCCTCTCCATGAGTTCTCCCCACCCCTTCCTTTGTGAGCTTTACGAGACCACCAGGAGAAGAAAAAAGGGGCACTGAAAACAAGCTAAAATCGGCTAACCAGCCTTCTGACAAAACTAAAATACAGATCTTAAAAAATTAAAACCTACTGGTGTTAATGAAAACTTAGGAGTGGCTGCCAATGAATCTCCAAAGACTTTCAAGATGGCCTGAAAAGAATTCCCAGAGAGCCCTGGAAGCTCTCATTCTGAGGACATCAGAAAGGTTACAAGAAAGGAAGGGAGTCATCATGAGTTCCATCTAATCCCACAAAGCTCCTTTTCTGTGGACCTCAGGAGCATGAATGGAAAGATACAGAGGCTTGAAGGGCAGGACAAGCAGATGCTACATTTCTAGCATGGCCCTCCTGCCTTGGTCACGTACTTCCTGATGAACCAAGAAGACCTGGTCAGAGCTGAGGAGCTCTCATCTCACAGGTCTTGAGGACCTAAAATTACCTTAACTATAGCCTTCTGTCTCCTCCTTTCTTGCACAATTTCCTTCCACCTTGTTAATCTTCGCCTATCCCTTCCAGATCAGTTTTTACATTATCTTCCCATAATTGCCTTGGTGTACTTTGAGGTCCTATACCCTCTACCTCAACTTCCAAAAATCTGCCTTTCATACCTTTTCTTGTCTAGTCTTACAATATGCCCTGCCCATTTCATTCTTTACATTCATATTTTGCTCACAATATCAGTTTTTTTGTAGAGGTCCACAAGTTTTTGATGATATCTTCTCCATACTGTTTTTTGTATTACAGCAAATATTTTCCTTATCACTCTGTTCTCAAACAAGTTGCAGCCTTTTCCTATTTGCTTTTGTCTGCATCCAAGATTCACATTCGTAGAAAAGGTCAGGTTAAATAATTGCTTTACAAAGCTGGTGTGCTGGCAGTGTCATAGCTGTGCCAGCTCCCTGAACTGGTGGAGTTAATGCAGTCATCACTTGCTCTATTGCTGCCAGAATGAGTCCTCAATGGACTTCCAAACACCAGGATTTGGCAGTAGGCCTCCACCCACTTGACCTGCCCCCAAATTCCCAGCCTCTCCAAAAGCCCCTGCAAGCCAAATCACACAACTTTGTGGATCAGACCCCTGCTCTAAAGCATTTGCTATTTGCCACTGTCAGAGAAAGGAAACTGGGTTAGACAGACCCTTGGTGGACCCAGTAGAACAGTCTTTATGTTCTTACTTATCAACTAGAAAAGCCCAAGTTTAGGCAGCTCTTTTTCCGCTAAAGAACAAGGACAAAATGAGCTTTTTAAAATGTTTACTATCTCTACTAGTTGGGTGTTATAATTTCAGTTTTATGAGTTTCATAGATCTTCAAGCCAGAAGAGATTACCATATCATTCGGTTCTGTGCGATGGAATATTTCATCTACATATCCTCTTGGATCAAACAATTTCAGTCCTTAGTAGACTGAGCTACATATGACAAGCAAAGACATGGAGACACAGATGCCACCCATGCCTGAGACTGCTATAATGTCAGGAAACTGTTTAAGTGATATGCTCGAATGATCTCAGCTGGTGAACCATGCCTCCTACTGCAAAGGAAAGCAGAAAGCTATCAACGTTCCTAACAACAGGACTTGGAAGAAAAGTTTTTTTACACTCCAAACTGGTTACTAGTAAATCCTAAGCACTTAAGAAAGGGAACTTTCTCTACCACCACTGGTCTACCTGGTTGAGTTTTACTTCAAAATTAAATTAATCTAACCTTACAATTTCTGCCATGAGTCTTAAGCCTTGGTCAACAAGGTTAAGAAATCTCCCACTATTTCTTGTTCAAACTTCTGCAGAGTTGCTTATCAAATACACTTCAATTGCAGAAGCTGGAGAGGAAGATTCTACCTCTGCTCTAGTTCTAACTAGGTTTGTCCAACCGGCAGTGCATGAGGCATTAAATTGCAGCCCTTGGGCTTTCGCCCAGCTGCCACTACTTCCTTTGCTACAGAAGCAGCTGAGGGCACTAAGCTCTTTCTCCTTCCAGCTTACCCTTCCCTGCCCCAGTGGGCAGGGCAGGGCAGGGCAGTGTAGCACAGGCTATGGTACTGCAGGAGCCTGTGGCACAGGGCATCTGGGAGGCATGGTGCAGCAGAGAAGCCTTTGCCAGTGAGCTGAGGATGAGGCAGAGCACCTGGGCACACACTGCAATGGGTGCAAGGGGTGCAGGGGACACTCAGGTGTGGCAGGCCAGTAGGGGGTGCTCCTGCACTAAGCCACCCACCTCACTGAGCCCAACCACTCTCCAGGCTCCGAATGTCTACCTGGGGGCGCCTCACGCCTGGCCAACCCCCTTGGAGCACACCTGCTAGTCTGGGGGTAGAGCTGCCATCACCCAGGGATGGGCTTTATCCTGGCTCTGCACCCCTTCTGAAATGCAGGCCTAGTAGCCCTCAAGGGTACTTGACTCACTTCAAGAACTTGGGGTGCTTCCCTCAGTCAGAAGCACAAGTGGTGGTCTCCCTTAGTCAGCTGAACCAAGGGGACCCAAGGCATAATCTAGACCCATTCTCAATAAGTCTCCCATGCTAGGTACAAAGGAGAACTTTATTGGTTACAAGGAGTAGGGTTGGAATAGGGTACAGAGTTGAGTAGTATCAGAGAAATCCCATAGAGCAAACTGGCTTGGTTGGGTAGCCTTTGATCACTCATCTGAGTTACTGCAAGCTATATATCTAGTTAGATCTCAGGTAGCTTTCTCACAAGTATCATCCAGAGGCAGGTGGAGATTTCCTCTGGAGGCAGGCAGTTCCTTCACCATGAGTTCTGAGAGAGAGAGCAGGTTTCAGATAGTTCAGCTCCTCTCTCTCTAAGTTTTCCTCATGGCTGCTGCCCCCCTCCTCCTGGGCAGTCCTTAACTTATATAGCCCTTATGACCTCATTTACCTGGTCCAATGGAGGCCAGCACCTGTTGGCTGTCAGCCAACCAGAAATGCATCACTGGTTGCTGGGCAGACTGGCAGTTCCTAGCTCCCCACGGTGCCCAAGCCCCTTACCCAATTATGTGATGGCAGTCATGTAGGCAGAGGGCGTGGGTTTCCCCCCTCCCTCAGAAATGTATTCAGTTCAGGTTACCTAAAGAGATAGGGTAAGGTATGTATCCTCTGCTGGGCTCATCCTAACCAAACTGTCACAGAGCAGAGTTTTTGGGGAGTAACAGAGGTGGCCTTCTGCCACACCAGGTGCACAGTGGGAAGGAGCTAAGAGAGCATGAAGTACAGCAAAGGAATGCATAGTGCAGTGTGATTTTGGGCACTGGGACGTGTGGTGCAATAGGAAGACAGGAAGTGCAATGGGGGTGGTGGTGGCAAGAGGATGCATGGTGCTGCAGAAGGATTTGGGATGCGGCAGGGGAACACACGATATAGTGGGAAGAGGTGCTGGGGTGCATACACAGTGCAGCAAAAGGGGACGAGGGTCATATGATGTTCAGGCCTAGGGGCCCATGGACCCACCAAGGTGGCCCCCTACTAATGCAGCCTGCACAATATGAGCCTCCTGCCCACTTAAAAATTGAACTACCTGTTCTAATTTAACAATGAGGGCAATGGGGAGAACAGGAGGGAAAACTGGGCCTTAGCTGTGAAGCTACCCCAAGGGTACACTTGCCGCTCCATATTAATGTTCCTCACACTTAAAATGCCTATGCACATTAATATATGCACAAACACACATTCACATCAAGCTCTAATCTGACACACAAATGCTATCACCTTTAGGGTGGAAGGAAGCAACCATTAAACAATAATACAGCACAGTTTTAAAAAGATTAAGGGAGTATACTGTATCCAGCTGAACCTAATGGAATAACTAAGAAAAGCCACAGTTGTTTCCTCCCTACCACTATCCTCTATATTTTTTCACATGAAAAAGACCTCGAGGCCTCCGTCACTCTCAGCATATGAACAGCTTTTGAATACCAAAATGCTTCCACTGATACTTTAATAGAAAGTAAATGATAGGGCAGTGCAAATAAAACAAACTTACTTTTACTCTTCTAACAGCATATGTATGGCCAAAGAGGTTGAACACTGGATGCCTGACATTCCTCAAATCCCAACCTTTCAAACTACAGTCAACTGCTCCAGTTACCAGCAAGTTCTGAAGATTTAAAACAAAAGCCACAGACACACTTGAACAAGCTTAATATTAAAGTTGCCATGATAACTGTTAAGTGAATTGTTTGGCTATGAAAGTCAGATGAAAGCATGCTATGAATGTAACACATGTAAGCCAGGAAGGAGGCCTCCAGTGTACAAATTAAAAAGAAAGTAAAATATAAGTTTTAAATAAATCTGTCAACCCTGCAAACATCATCTACCAAAGATTAATTTTTTTTTTTTTTAAACACACATTCATCCCTGGGAGTCATTCTTCTGGGTCTGAGCTCTTGTTAAGGACTGAAAATAATCTAACCAGTCACTGTACATGATTGTTATCCCATATAAATAACACTGACACTGATGTAGCAGTAAAAAAAACTTTTACCCTTTAATAACAGCAGTTCATTAAGGAATGTTTGCAGTAATTTGGCACAACACATTATACCTCATCATACTTGCACCAGTCACAGCTCAAGATCTCAGCCTGGTGTGCTGGAATCACTACTTTGACTCCTGGTGTTTTCACATCCCAAACTCTTAAAGTCTGATCACCTGAAACAAAATAAATTCTGGTAAGTCAAATGTGAACTACTTCAAATCCATTAGTACTTGTTAGTTAAGTACAACAATTTCCTAAGCTTCTACCAAAGATAGAACCTGGCATGAAAAAATTGCGGGCCAAATAAGCTAGGTATATAATACATGCGATGCACAGAAAAAAAAAACAAAGAAGAGAATAAGCAGTTTATTATTATTGTAACCATTTAATTACCAAGATAAGAGTAGGGATTAGTTTAAGTGAATTGCTAACATCTCTGCGATTGTTTAATAAAGTCTTCAATTTGAGAAAAAACATGAAGTAAAATTTTCAGAAGGTTTCAAGTAACATAGGACCTTGTGTCCCATTTTCAGAAAAGGAACAAGGACCAGATCAAAATATTATGGGTATCTAAATTAGTTTTGTTGAGCTGAAGTGGCTGCATCACAAAAGAACTATCAAGATTGAACCAGACTCAGTGGCCTTAAAACCACTTAGGTATATATCCACTAGGCGTCTTCATTTTGGACTGAAAAGCTCCTTAGGTCTGATGCTTGGGCTACTGCACATCCTCAGAAGTAACCAATTATCGTCATTGTAGGGGATAATCTTTTGTAGGGGATGCCTAAGTCTACAATTCTTTAAGTGGAGATGGAGCACACCCAGCAACTGTTTGATGCTGATAGCATACATGCAGCACACTACAAAATATAGCTGATGAAAAAGGAGGCATTGGTGTTGCTCATGTTCACCATTTATCAAAAACACCCACAAAAAACAAAAGGGACAAGCACTTACCCCAGAAGTGGGAGAACTGAGTTATAGACCTACCTCATCATGAGGGGATTTGAACCCATGGCTTCTAATTTCCTGAGGAATGCCCCTACCACTTGGCTATGGCTAGGGGACCCTACAATCCTTCTTGATGAAACCTGTCCACTGGCAATCGAAAAGGCAAGATTCATGGGACCAGAAAGAAACCAAGCAAGGAGTGTGACACTAGTGTAATGCTTGTGGCACAGCTATGAATTGGAGTATTCCAGTCTCTGCTACCAGGGTATTTTTTAAACCAATGATTGACTAACTCAAAATGCAAGAGGCTAGATTTCAGAGTCACACTCCCTCTTTTTTGATCTCCTTCTGGCCCCACAACTTATACACTTGCATGCTCAATGGGCAAACTTCAGCAAGAGAGAGGAGGGTAGCAAAACTGTCATGGTTCACAGCTTCACAGTTAGGGAACTCTCCTAGGAAGTAGGAGCTGTGGGTTTGGATCCACCCAGGGTGGGGAAGACACAGAAGCCAAGTTTCCCATTCCTGGGTAAATGTTCTTAGAACTAGATTACTGGACAAAGATGGACACTCATAGCTGTGTTCAAAAGTGAAGTGAGTGCTGGCAGCAGCAAAGGTACTTTGCTTTATACTGAACTCAATACTGATGTCAGGTAGGTATCTTCCCACCAGGTGCTTGGGATCCAGTGAGAAGTCTGCAGCATCTGCCTTGCAGCTCTAAGTTAGATGCTTAAGCTTTTGAGGACGGAAGTTCAGACACGCATGTAGGGTAAATAGAAGTGCCTCCCTCTTCAGCACCTGAATCATCCTTGAGAGGCATTTAGTTCTTCACATTCATTGTGCAGAAATCCTAATTGCCTAGGCCTGACAATCCTGATCGCTTCCAAGGTAGGTGCTTATGTTTAGACTCCTGAATGGAACTGCTTACAAGATGAAATTGGATCTGGCTTTTGGGTACTAGGGACCATGGCTCAGGTTCAACAAGGGACTTCATCAAGTTGATGCTGTATGCTGAAATATAAAATTTAAGCATGTGCATTCAAGACTGTAATTGAGAGCTCAAGTTTGGCATCCTAGGTCTCTTCTTGGGCAACTTGGAGTCAGAATTCACAGCAGTTGGTATGCTTGCTGGAGGACGCACATGTAAGACAAAAGAAAGGGTGTGGAGAGTAGTAGGGAAGGGAAATCCTGCCTTTCTCCAAGATTACAAGCAATTCCCAGCAGCTCTGAGTTAGGTATTTTTGTTCATGCGGGATTCATAAACTGAAAGCCCTTCTTAAGCTCACTTCTAAGATCTTGTAAGACCATGCCCTGTCTGAATCACAACTGGAGGAAAGGAGAAGCAACTGAAGAGAGCACCTAGGTGCCCGACTGAGCAGCCTACCTTCTGCCCAGCAACCTAGTTACTAAAATACTCACCTAGGAAATGGGAGACCTGTATTCTACGCCTTCCTAAACATGAGGAGCTTGAACCTACATCTCCCACTTCCCAGGAAAGGTCCCTAACCACCAAGTTATGGGTTGAGCTAAGCTATGGATATCGTGCTGAGGCTGGGCTAATGGATTCTCACCCTTGCTCCTACAACTGCTTATTCGTTTTGCATGAAATACTGATTGGATAAAAATGCATACACAAAATTCTGGATCTCATGTGAATGGAGACATCTAACGTGCAGTTTGAGTTAGGTGCCTAACCACCAAAGAAAGGCAGGAGTTTTGATATGCTTGTGTGCTTAGCATTGTCTAGGCAACTTTAGGCTTCCCATATCACCCTTTGGAGGAATTTATCCCTTCCTCATTAACTGTGGGGAGTACCTAGATGCCTAACCCTAAATCAGAGACACCCAAGACTCCCCACAGACAGTATAGGGATCCTAAGTACCTAACCCTATCAGTCTGAATAGCTTTCCTGGGACCAGGTGCCCACTTCTGAAGTGTTGCAATGGCTAAGCATGGCTGGCTAGGTGACCAATCTGGATTTGGTCCTATGTGACAAGACAACTCCAGCTTTGCCAATCCTACTTGCTCTAACAGGACATATTTGATTTGGGCTTAAGCTTCCCTATGATATAACAGGCTTAAAGATATTTTTTTATACTTGAATGGGGCTTGCAATCAGATAATACAGATTTCAAGGAGCACTTCATAATTTACAAACCACAGTACTTATAAGACACCTTTAATTTTTATAAATGAATCTATATATAAATGAATCCATATGAGCTAAGATTAACTGCAAAGGGTATGGATGAAAGTAGCAAGTTTAGGTCCAAGATTATTTGGAAAACTACCACCGTTAGCCAATAAAAGATTGGCAGAACATATCCAATCTTCCTGATGGTGGTCAAAATGCTGACTATGCAAAACAGATTATTTGAGACCTAGTAGTCTGGAAGTAACGCAAGACTGCATATACAGCTTTAGTGCCAACCAGAATTAATAACATCAATGCCTGGAACTCTGATATCCTGCTTTCTTATATGATGCCTGGTGACCTTGCTATTGAACCTTTTAGTCAATGAAAGTCAGCATGAAAGCCAAAACTAGTTCTACTTTTCCCAGCTTAGTTTCAGACAGAAGTGGCAGACAAGAGGTTGTACTCTCACCACTTTTTTTAATCCTTGAGTAACACAGTAAGAAAAACAGAGTGCAACAAAGACAAAGTTTCTGAAATATGGTCTCGTTCAATAAGGGCCATCACTAACATACACCCCCCCAAATTAAGTAAAACTAAAGGTAGTCTTAAATTTCCTGTTAGCATCAAGCCACCTCTCTTAGGCAACAAAATGCTGCTGGTTTGTGGAGTGGTTACTGAACATTGTTTTGTCAGTGCATAGCATTTTCCCTACCTGGAATTTCCAAAACCTATGTTAAAATTAAAAAAGAAGTACACTAGACAGCATGCACCTCCCTGATGAAAACTCCTAAAAGAGATACTCAAGCTATGGACACATTTGTAATGCTGCAACTGCCCTTGTAGAGCTTTAAAAAGTGGGCATCCTCACAGTCACAACATCTGTAGCATGAGAAAAATAGCAAACCTGCATTAAAAATGTTCCTTTTTCAAAGAGGAACTTCTCTATAGTACTACGTCTTGTAATGCCACATGGAACATGTAGACAGTTACATGCAGCGCTATAGGAGGTCTCTGGGACTCCTTGCATCTCACAGTCCTCCACTCTCCTTCCCACCCACACCCCCCAAGTGAGAAAAGAGCAGAAGTAGCTAGCTTCCTGATAGCCTGTCAGCTGCAGCAAGCTGCATGGAAGCCTGCTGGGATGCTGGAAGGCTGCTACCACCAACCCTTTATTGCCCCCTGGCTGGAGAGCACATCCTTGAGATGACTCTGTAGTACACCAGTCTGGGGGCACTTTATAGTGCTACAAATGAATGTGTGTCCATGGCCTAAGTTGGAAGTATACACTTAATCCATAAGTGTACAATTACCAGAAGACCTGAACTCCACTTAATTTCCATCAAGGGACTAGGTTTATGTGGGACTTAAGTGGTGGGTCAGTTTTATGTTGGCAAATTGCCCGGGGTGAATTTCACCCAGATCTATAAACCAGAGTCCACTGAGACGAGAACCAGTTAGTGCAATCAATACTAAACTATGCTGAGGTACACAATTCAGCACGGCTAGGTACTTAAGAGATTAATGAAAAGCAACTATCTGAAGGGAGAAAGCGCTCCAGCCAGCACAGCTACAAATTAGTTTTTGTGCAAGCAAGTACTGTTACCTTAAAGAGTTTCACTTAAAATGATGAAAGTGGTTTTGTAAACACTAATACACGGAATCTGACCCTGTTCTAACTGATATGTAGATGGGAAAAAATAGAGAAAAATAAGCTTTAATCAACTAAAGGAAAGAGTTATCAGTAAGTGGTACTAGGAACAGAAATATTTAAGTACAATATCCCCCCAAAAAACATAATAAAATTTACTATATATTTGTCCAAAGACCACAACTTAACGTTAATCCAGTTTCATAACACTGCTTGGGGCATATGTATCATCTTTATTTAACAGAGGAAGCTGGAGAACAGAAATACTAAGATATTTGCTCCGATTCATGTTGAATCCTAGTTCCTGACTTGTATTAAAGATAAGTGTTAGGATTACTTGCATACACACAACACATTCATTAAAAGACCATATTTGTATAAAGCCCGTCTTTACAGAGACTATCTAGCACAGTGTGCTGCAGGCCAGATTGACTTCGTTTTGGTCAGAGATGGGCAGATGTGCATGTGCTAGGAACCAGCTGCAGCTGGTGCTTTTCCTAGCCAGTAGCAGGGGAACAGTGCCTGAAGGTGGTAGTTTTCCCCATGGTGGCAGGGAAAAGCAACTGCTGATGGAGCCCCCCACCACCCCATGCTGCTGAAACCCAACAACTTCAGGCAAGATCAAATGGCTCTATGGGCCACACTCAGCCATTGGGCTTTAGATTGCCAATCTCTGGTTTAGAAAATAAGTAAACACAGCTTACATATACAACTGCAGTTTCATGGTTACATTCTTCAGTCTGATATAAAACACACTCGAGTTATAATAAGAAAAAAGTTATAATCAAAGAAGTTTTGACTTAGTCCAAGTTAAACCAAAACAGATTTTTTTTCATTGAATAATATACTCTTCCATGCAGCGCCACCCCCCCAGGGCTTCCTTCACCCTTCCAAAAAACCCACAAAAGCAGTTTTGGGAAGAGGGGAAGAAAACTACAAGCTAGTCAACAATTTGGGTTTCCAACAAAAAAGGAAAAATATCTGCATTTAATTTTCAGAAACAACCATATTTGTTTTGATATTTTCTAAGCAAAAAA
This sequence comes from Crocodylus porosus, assembly GCF_001723895.1. Lineage (NCBI taxonomy): Eukaryota > Metazoa > Chordata > Crocodylia > Crocodylidae > Crocodylus > Crocodylus porosus. The sequence continues at coordinate 130,268,955 of NW_017728943.1, forward strand.
TTGAAATTACTTTCTCATTTCAAAATTAACCTACATTTAAAGCAAGAAAAACTAAAAATAACATTATATGGCTCAAAACTAAAATGTTACATTTCAGATTGTCCTGAATAGAAGTTTTCATTTGGAAATCAGAGGGAAAAGTCTATTATTCCCACAACTCTACTCAAAATCTCTTGAAGTACATAGATCTTCTGTAAAGACAAATCACTGTTTTCTTGTTCTGCATTTTACTAGCTGATAATTTCTGAACTAATACTTAACTTGAGAACCACATCCAGCAAAGGCTACATATAATCGTACCATGGTTGGCAAACACCATAAATACAATGCCAAACTCATTTCTTGTAGAGTATTTCAAGACAGACTGAAAAAAATCAGAGATTCATTTAGTCAAACTTATTCAGCACAAGACACAGATAAATTCCACACTGGAGCAATGCATCTTGAGGTAATGTACTTCAAATAAAAATGCCTACTGAATTTCATCAAATATTTGTTTTGACACCAGAAAGTAAGCAAGTACATTATATTTTAATAGCATCTAGTACAAAGTTTATCAGTATTGCAATGAGCATATGCCAAATTACATATAGTAACATGACCGTCAATTTATTTTTTAAAGGCCTAAGATCTAGAGAAAATAAGTACATGCTAATTAAAGCATGTTATTCTTCCATCTCTTAAAGGTTTTAGTCTCCAGAAACTCATCATTCATCCCAATTCTAGCAATTGCTATTTACATAAATAGCAATTGCTATTTATATTTAGCACATTAAGTGCCTCCAAACAAGCACAATGAACTTCCTAGGAAGCATATAAAAAAGAAAATAGCACAAGTCAGCCTTTACAATGCTTTATGAATATCTCAGGAACTTGTATCATCCTATCCTCACTGTATTATTTGAAATTAGAGAGCTATGCACTTTGGTTTTGTGGAAACCAAAATAAACCCAAATAGGCTGGTATTTTTATTTTTCCCTTCCCCCAAATGTTTTGCCACTTTTGTAGCATAAATAAAAGTAAAGTTCAGTTTTACTTCACCATCTCTCAATAAAAAGACCTTCAGGTTATAACTGCATTGAAAGCTCTTTTGTCAGTATTCACCACATCAGTTGTCTCTAACTCATGGGTCCTAGACAATGTGTTGTCAGTGAGACCCTCTAACAGTGCTCATGGACACAGGTAATTAAATAGCTAAAACTGAGAGCTGATGAAGACAGCAAAGTGAGATTTTGTCCACGGTGCTTTACTTACTCTGTAGACTGCCCACAGGCTAGGGAAGTGTGGGTATCACTGTACAGTCTCTAAAAACAAGGAAGGTCACTATTATGTGACAAAGCTACTCTCGTCAAACCACAATTTGGGAACTCCTGGCTTATGCAGTGTGTTTACTAAAAGTACATTTTCCAAGATAAGTCAAAGATTAACCTTTTTAAAATGGTTTAAGTATGTATGTACTAGTAAAGTTAGTTAATGCAGTCATCAGGATGGAATGACAGTGACAGGGCTGCTGATACTCTTTAAAGATAAAACATAAGTGCTCAATTTAACAAAGCATGGGGAGTGAATTTATGTATTTAATCATAAGCCATGAAAGCTGCAGATCTATAACACTTCTGCCTATGCATGTAAAGTTTCACAGTGAAGACCACACCTCCTTGTGAGTCTTCCAGGAGGTGTTTTCAGTCTGAAAAATATTTCCTTGTGCAAAGGCTACAATTATTTGAGCTAACTCATGACGAATGGGAAAAATATTACCGTGCAGACTATGTGCTCCTAAGATTTTCAAATACCTATTGTTGGTACTTTACTTGACTCTGAAAAGTTGTTAAAACTGTAATGAAAGCAGGATGTACTTACAGTAATCAGTAGGCTCAATGGCTGCATCAGTGATTAGAATGAATGCAACACTAAAACTGAAGTCTTAGCAACCAAGATAAAGACTCATTCTAAACCTGGCTGGGCCTTTTCCAGGACAGAAGAGACTCTCCATTCAATTTACCGATACAGTATCACACTGAACAGCATTATAGTTACGCAATTAAGGGGGGAAGGTAGTTGTTAGTTGTTTCTTTCTGGCAAATTTAAAGGACAATAAAAATGATTTGACTCTATAAAGGTGGCTTCAGTAATGCATTAGATGAACCCAGACTGGCCTATTGCTCTGAAGTGGTTGAGGATCATTTAATTGAATTGATTTACTTTTGGCTATATGCTAGTTGTGTGCATTTGGCACCTTCTTTGTGTGCTGCTCATTACTTTGTTCTCCAGGTAGAAAGACAGACCTTCTGGGCAAATGACACAATGACTCATTAAACCCTTTTAGCCAGCAGGCAGTTGTTATTTATGTCATTTCTTTAATCACATTTTCCACATGACTGCTCTTTCCATGTCAGCCAGACATTTACCAGGCCTGAGCCAGTGCAGCACGTCCACCTGATCTCTCCGCTTACCTTATCAGCTCTGAAACTGTTACTGACATTATAAAATTTGTTTAAATACACTGAATTAACAGCTCCTGGTGGTTAATAATAATATCTCCAATTTCAAAGAACAACAGGTTAGAGGCAATTGAGTAAGCAGCTTATGAATACAAACAATTACATATGATAACAGCAGCACTGTAAAGTGCCTCACACATCTGTCTAAATAGTATGCGGAAGTGTATTACGTGATGAATGAAAGTTAATTTAATTGAAGTATCAGTCAGATACGTTCAATTTTCCTCTACAGTTCAATTTTTTTTTCTGTCCACTACACACTAACTCAGTCTGCCTGTATATTGATACAACTTACTCAATTTGAAGATCTTTAACCAAACTACATGTTTCTGACTTAGCATTCTTTTTTTGCCCTGTATTTCAAGAACTTGGAAAGGGATCCCTTTCTTCCTTCTCCTCCTGCTCTATCTTAAAAAGAATAATCTGAGAGTCCATTTTGTTCCCTAAAAACTCACAGCTTGCTGCATTAGATTGAAACAAATATAGTTTAAGCTCCCTTACTTTGCTGCCAGTGTGCTTCAGTACTGACCTGGAACAAACCTGCTAGTTTCAGTTCAAACATTTTTAAGCAGCTATCTTCCTGTGCTGTGTGAGCTTTTTCCAGCATTCAAAGAAGGCCAGACACAAGATAAGAACACTTGTCTTCACTGGGATCTTGAGAGGACTGAAAACACAGAAAGTGCAGAGTGAAGTTAGCTAGCACTAAGCCACTCCATTTCCTTCCTTCTGCTTATACTCATACATATATGAAAACAAACTTTGTATTATTGAGCATTTCGGTCAACTGAACTTGTAGCAAGACCTTTTAAAAAAAAAAAATTAAAACAGGGATGTCAAATCACCAGCCAGATCGAGCCCGTGGACCCATGCCATCCCACCAGCATCTGCATACTGGATGCAGCACATGCAACGCCTGCTCTGGCCCACCCAGGATGCAAGCCGCTTGCAACATCCACTCCAGCAGCTCTGGTAGAAGTGCTGTGTACAGAGCAAGTGCTGAATCCAGCGTATGAAGGACTCCCTTCTGCCGACACCATGCTTGATTCATCACCTGCTCTAGCCAGTCTGGGATCTGGACTTCATGTAATGCCCACCCTGGACTGGCAAAAAAACAAGTGTAGACACAAATGTAGCGAAACCACTGCAACTTTAACACTGGATAAAGTAGTTCATGTAATTTTGCTACATTTATATCATTCCCAGATGCCCTACATGTAACAATTAGAATGTAATAGCTGCTGTACTTTTGAAACAGCTCCAAATGTGTATCCCTATCCTGCAATGTCATGATAGACAAATATGGACATAATTTTCAACACTTTTTCTGAGTAAGGGAACATAAAAATAGGGCTAGGAAGTGAAGAGACAGAGGGGAGTTCAAGAGTTCAGCACCAACCCCAACCTTGTCAATTTCAGCTTGAAAATAAATGTTCAGGTTAATGTTAATTTCTGAGAAACTAAGTTTATTGACTTAGTTTCTTCAGTCTTCACATTTCTAGAAACGGGAAAGTGAGGGAACAGGTGTCATATCACACCCTTGACTACTGCCTACTGTTCCAGGGGGAGCCCAAGTGGGCTCTTCCACTTCCCAAGGCAAATGCCACCTAGCCCTTGCCTACCAGACAGTGCAGCTGGCACCTGAGGGCACAGCTCACCCAGCACACTAGGAGAAGGCCAGGGGCAATCGCCAGCTGGATGAATCAGGACTGGAGTCTGAAGTGGTGCTGTTTTACCCCAGCCGAGTTCAGCAGGGCTAGGAGCTGGGACAGCACATACTTCAGTAGATGCTATCCAACTTTCCAGGGATGTAATAAGCAGGCTTATGACCCCTGCTGAAGCCTGCAGATTTCTACAAGCAACAGTGATGGTCAGCAAGCTACATGGAGAAATCAGAGAGAACAAGGAGACAGAAAAGATCTGGGGGTGCCCTCTCTAAGTTGGCAGCTGGGGCTTCTGCCCCCCTCAGTCCTCTTAGTTATGCCAGTAGGACCTCTCCTCAGGTCAGGCTCTAGTACAGTGCACCTTCCACAGTAGCCACTTTCCAGTCCAGCCTGAAATGGCATCTCCCAGAAACAGTTGTTCCACCTGGAAGAGGCAGCAGCAGTGTTGTAGCACCCTTGAGAGGACATTGCAGCACCCCTACATGTTGTTATACCCCAGCTGAGAATCACTGTTCTACATCCTTCTTTAGCACTGGGCTCCACTGAGGCCTAACCTACACCAAGTAGACTGGTACACAGGTTTTTGCATGCCATGTTCCATGTAATTACAGCTAAGGTTATATTTTTTATTTCTTAATAGCATCATGTTGCTGACTAATGTTGAATTTGTGATCTCAGATCCTTCTTAAGTGTGCTAGTGACACGCCAATTATTCCCCACCATTCATTCCCCTTTGCCGCTGAGGAGTAGACCTATTTTATCCAATCTTCCTTTTCCATCCAATACAATCCATAGAACATTTCCATGTTCTCTTTAATATCTTTTGCCAGCTGTATCTTATTCATGCTATTCTTCTGTACACTTAGTGACAAATCTTTCTTTCCACTGCCTGTATATAAACTCCTTTGATTTCAGATAGTTAAGCAGCTGCTTTTGTAGCCACATCATTCTCTTGTGGTTCTTCTAATCTTTCCTCTACATTGGTGCAGGTCATCGTTGAGCTTCCAATACTACTTCTTTCAGAACTGTCAGCCCATTTACACTCCTTTTTTTATTTTTAGTCTATCCACCCAATAGGAACTCATCCACTTTTTCTCCCCAACTTTGTTGAAACTTTTTTTTTTAAAGTATCCCTCTACCCCCTCACCCCTGCTTTTTTTTTTTTGCTTTCTTCTTCATTTCCCTTCCTTAGGATCACTGATCATATCACGATCACTTCCTCCCAAAATTTCAGACCACATTCACAAATGGGTTACCCATCTCAGTCAAATCATTCTAAAGATTCTGAAAATCAAAAATTGCAACCCACTCCGTTATCTACAGAACATCTAGTGCCACAACAGGATTCAGTTAGTTCCAATGCTATCCCAACAACATGCTCCACCACGACAGAAAAGATAAAATGCCCTTATAGTCACTGAAGAAATTAAGTAAGCACCCTGCAAATGTATCATCTAGGCTACAGTCCTGTGAGAAGGAAATGGAATTTAAATCTAAGAATAAGAGACAATCAGATCAGTGCATTTACTGGACATAGAGATGGATATGTCATTATTGACCAAAAGAAATGCTCCATTATAGGTCTGGAGCAGTAATGCCATCTCATTATATTCTGGGAAACTTCACAAAGATTTAATTAAAAAAAAACACTGAACAACATTCCATATAAAAAGTCCCACTTATCCTTTGGTTTGAAGTGAATCCATTCAATAGTGCATCAGATATTTTATTTTGAAATAAAGAGGAAAATTTCACATGATTTTAAGTCATCAATTTTTCTCATTTAATGATGATATGCTTTCTTGGACATATTTTTATATAAAATAAAGGTGCAGCTGAAATTTAAGGCCCAATTCAATGACCATGGAATTCAATGAAAAAATCTGCAAAATTCAAAGGATGTTTGACTAGGTCTTATGCACAGGGATTTCTCCCATCCCTATAGATGCTGGAAAAACTTACTGAAGGTTTTAATCAATATAGTGTCATTAAAGAAATAAACATAAAAAACAGGACTGGATGGGATTTTTTGGACATCATCCAATTCAACTCCACACATAAAGTAGAATCACCTTGTTTAAACCAGGCTATACAAGTGTTCATCTAATCTGCACTTAGAAACGTCCAATAACAGATATTTCACAAAAAGTCTGGAACTGCTGAAGTCTTCTGCGACAAACCTGAAGATTGGAGCACTGTACTGGAAGAACAAAATGACCCAGAGCACTGAAGTCATAGGAAATGGATGAAATGCAGTAGTACAAACTGCAAGGTCGTGCATTTGCTGATCTTCCATAGATGCATCTGAAGTTCAGTGAGGAAAAAAACAATGCACATTGTTTCTGTGGTCTGCTTTTTAAATTGCAAATTATAGCTTGGATTCTGCAAATACATCATGCGTATGCTTACCTTTATGTGCAAGAAATCCCACTGACATCAATGGAACAATTCTCATGTGCAAAATTATGTCTGCGTTTGCCTGCCAGATTTCAACCTAATGTTTGTGCCAGATGGCTGGATTTCCCTGGTGCTGTGGATACAGCATACAGGGCCCAATCTTATAAATAAGACCACTGCTGATTCTCAGGGATCACAGAATCATAGAAAAAGCAGGGGAGCTGAAAGGGACCTCCAGAGGCCATCTAGTCCAACCCTCTGCCTGAGGCAGGATCATCCCTATCCAATATAACCCATACAAATCTAAGTGTCCTGCTGCTGCAAAGTTTTTTAAAATACACTCAAGAGATCCAGAACACAAGGCCATGCCCCACACTAGAAAGAAAGGCAAATACCCCTAAAAACTGTAGCAATCTGACCAAGGGGTAAAATTCCTTCCTTATTCCAAATGTGGTAGTTGGTGTGACCCTGAGCAGAAAGGCAAGACCCTCTAGCCAGAAACCTCTGGGATTTAATCCCAACAGAAGCACTGGCAAGCCCCAGTCAAAATCCACAGACTTGGCTGCAGCTAGCACCCAGTGCTTCTCAGGAAGGTAGGGAGAAAAAAAACAAACAAAAAACCCCTGAAACCTGTAGGAAAAAGAGGGTAAAAAAAGTCTTCCCAGCCCCATGGGGCATCCAGCAAACCCAGACGCATGGGAAATACTAAATACCTTCTATTCTGGTTAGCAACTTGGGGACAGCAAGCAGAACTCCACACATCACAACCTCTTACTGGACAGACATAACTCCCCTTTCTGCATCACCTCCATAATTTTATCCCAGCCCTTTCATCTTCTTTTATAACCAAGCCAGTTGTAGAGCTCTTCTTCATTCTTTTGGTCATCTTCAATATTCACCTGCTAGGCTACAGAGCTTTTCTCATCTCCCAGCAATCCGTAGGGGTTAAAGGGGTGGGGAGAACTCCTGGGTTTCTAACTTGCTCTTTACAGAGCACCCAAGCACTGCTATTCCTCGATCATCCCTGATCAATGCTTACGTAATCTCTTCTTGAATATCTGACAGGGAGTCCACTTCTGTTCCAAACAGATTTTACCACAACTTCAACTCTCCTATGAAATACGAATCTTCATTTCTACCCAGGAGAACTTTTACAATCTTTTCTCCTATGCCTGATGAAGGGTGTTTGTGACCGAAAGCTTGCAATTAAAGATTTTCTCTTGCAAAAATCTAGTTAGTCTAATAAAAGATATCACCTCTGCCATGAGTTCTGATTCATTTCACAACTTCCTTAGGCATTCTATTTCAATGCCTCACTGTTCTAACTGCAAAAAAGCTTCTTCCTGATATTCAGTCTAACCTTACTTTGTTGCAACTTCAAGCCATTAGCCCTCTTCCTGATTTCTGCAACAGAGAAATGGTGTTCCCCCTCTATTTTATGGTGGCCCTTCAGATATTTGAAAACTGGTATCATGTTCCCTTTTAAGCACCTTCTCCGTAAGCTGAGTGTGCCTACTTATTTCCTCATACTGCTTTTGACTTCCATCTCCTTTTATCACTTTTGTTGTCCACCTTTGGGCCTTCTCTAACTTTGGCACATCCTTTGTAAAATATGGAGTCCAAAACTGCACACAATTATCTAGATGAGGACTAACCAGTGCCTCAAAGAGAACAAGAATGGTTACACAAATGAGCTGGAGGTATTCTGTACAAAAGTCCTCAATCCTTTTAGATTACAGGTGCTCCTCAATAGACTCAAGGCACCCTGATTGAGAATCACTGATTCAATAGATCACTGTTTAAGTACTATGTGCTAATGGCTTATTATGAACAGAGGAAAATCTGCTACTAATAAACTACTTTATTTCCACTGTCCAAAGAGAGTCAAATAAAAACAGCCAACCTAGATAAATGATATCAAGTCAAACTTTTAAAACATATTTCAGATTTTATTGTTTGAATGACTCCTAACATAAGGAAAGCTTTGGGGACTTTTTATAGTAATTGTACCACCATAATTAAAAAACAGAAATATTTTTAATGCCTCATTCTCTGGGGTCCCATTTATGACTCTCAAAATTCACTTAAAGCAGAGAAAAACCAAGTTTCTGTCCCAGTTCTATCATGAAAGTCTTTCATTATAGTGAAGGTAGATATCACAATGACTAATCTCTTTCCAAATCAGTATGCAGTCATTCACATGGCTCCAGAGATCCAACTCAATTTTTAGTAAACTAGCAGCAGAAATGCAGCATAAGTAAAAGAAAGTAAAATTGCTGATATTCTTCCTCTCTGGGGACAGAACACTGTGACATGTATCAATATATTACATGATGAATTGGGAGCATTTGTCTCCTACTTTTGGTCTGAGAGATGGCTAATGGCCTACTGCAACTATGGATTCTGAGGCGAGCTGACAAAAGACATAAGTTAGAATATACAAAAACGCATACAGCATGTAATAGCAGTCAGCAATGAAAAATTATCTGAAGGAAGGAGAGCTACATAAAGGCTGGAAGTTTTTCATATGGTGGGTCACTGAGGTGAGGCAACTCCTAGATAATTACCAATCCCTGGTGAGAAACCAGCGACTATGAATTAAAGATCGTAATAGAACCTACAAAATCTATCCAGAATCGTACGTTTCTCTTTTCTTTCTCCGTGTGTGTGACGCACACTACCATCTGCTGGACAAACTGCTGAAATAACTCAATAAAATGCAGGTTTCTTTTTGAGCAGAGCACTACTTTCCTAAAACATTTACCTGAGGCAGATGCAAAACAACCTGGGATGTGTGGAGACCATATAGTGCTGTAAATGACCCCTTCATGGCCTTTAAAAGTGCATAATGACTTCCCCACAGCTGGGTCCCACTAAATAAAAAGAAAAACAAAGTCTGCAGGCACAGTGTGGCAATACTTGAATCATATAATTTATACAACATTTCCTTAGCTTATTTTAGCATTCCTTACAGAGTTTCCAAAAAGCTTTTAAAATAATTTTATTTTACTAGGTTATGTGTACAATAAGGTTTTTACCTGCATATATGCACAAAATGTATATCAATCTTACACTACCATCTTTATTAAGAGAAAGAATAAAATATCTCAATATTACAGCCATTCATACCGTGTGCATCTGCAAAAATGTGGTCACCAAACACAATTTTACATATTTAAAACTATCCTTTGAAATACACCTGGCTGCTTAGCTATTTAGATGTTTTTGGAATCAGAAGGCTAAATGGCATACACATGAATGTGGGAGCACAC
>NW_017728943.1:130278885-130303225 GCF_001723895.1 Crocodylus porosus
CCCTTTTAAGCACCTTCTCCGTAAGCTGAGTGTGCCTACTTATTTCCTCATACTGCTTTTGACTTCCATCTCCTTTTATCACTTTTGTTGTCCACCTTTGGGCCCTCTCTAACTTTGGCACATCCTTTGTAAAATATGGAGTCCAAAACTGCACACAATTATCTAGATGAGGACTAACCAGTGCCTCAAAGAGAACAAGAATGGTTACACAAATGAGCTGGAGGTATTCTGTACAAAAGTCCTCAATCCTTTTAGATTACAGGTGCTCCTCAATAGACTCAAGGCACCCTGATTGAGAATCACTGATTCAATAGATCACTGTTTAAGTACTATGTGCTAATGGCTTATTATGAACAGAGGAAAATCTGCTACTAATAAACTACTTTATTTCCACTGTCCAAAGAGAGTCAAATAAAAACAGCCAACCTAGATAAATGATATCAAGTCAAACTTTTAAAACATATTTCAGATTTTATTGTTTGAATGACTCCTAACATAAGGAAAGCTTTGGGGACTTTTTATAGTAATTGTACCACCATAATTAAAAAACAGAAATATTTTTAATGCCTCATTCTCTGGGGTCCCATTTATGACTCTCAAAATTCACTTAAAGCAGAGAAAAACCAAGTTTCTGTCCCAGTTCTATCATGAAAGTCTTTCATTATAGTGAAGGTAGATATCACAATGACTAATCTCTTTCCAAATCAGTATGCAGTCATTCACATGGCTCCAGAGATCCAACTCAATTTTTAGTAAACTAGCAGCAGAAATGCAGCATAAGTAAAAGAAAGTAAAATTGCTGATATTCTTCCTCTCTGGGGACAGAACACTGTGACATGTATCAATATATTACATGATGAATTGGGAGCATTTGTCTCCTACTTTTGGTCTGAGAGATGGCTAATGGCCTACTGCAACTATGGATTCTGAGGCGAGCTGACAAAAGACATAAGTTAGAATATACAAAAACGCATACAGCATGTAATAGCAGTCAGCAATGAAAAATTATCTGAAGGAAGGAGAGCTACATAAAGGCTGGAAGTTTTTCATATGGTGGGTCACTGAGGTGAGGCAACTCCTAGATAATTACCAATCCCTGGTGAGAAACCAGCGACTATGAATTAAAGATCGTAATAGAACCTACAAAATCTATCCAGAATCGTACGTTTCTCTTTTCTTTCTCCGTGTGTGTGACGCACACTACCATCTGCTGGACAAACTGCTGAAATAACTCAATAAAATGCAGGTTTCTTTTTGAGCAGAGCACTACTTTCCTAAAACATTTACCTGAGGCAGATGCAAAACAACCTGGGATGTGTGGAGACCATATAGTGCTGTAAATGACCCCTTCATGGCCTTTAAAAGTGCATAATGACTTCCCCACAGCTGGGTCCCACTAAATAAAAAGAAAAACAAAGTCTGCAGGCACAGTGTGGCAATACTTGAATCATATAATTTATACAACATTTCCTTAGCTTATTTTAGCATTCCTTACAGAGTTTCCAAAAAGCTTTTAAAATAATTTTATTTTACTAGGTTATGTGTACAATAAGGTTTTTACCTGCATATATGCACAAAATGTATATCAATCTTACACTACCATCTTTATTAAGAGAAAGAATAAAATATCTCAATATTACAGCCATTCATACCGTGTGCATCTGCAAAAATGTGGTCACCAAACACAATTTTACATATTTAAAACTATCCTTTGAAATACACCTGGCTGCTTAGCTATTTAGATGTTTTTGGAATCAGAAGGCTAAATGGCATACACATGAATGTGGGAGCACACCTGTGCCCATTTACCCCTATATTAAATTAGAAACAAAAATTAAAAAAACAAATTCAGCGGCCCTCTTGCAATCATTTTACACAAACCTCTGAAGGATATCACTGTGTATCCTGCACCTTAAGATTTCACAGGATCCTTCCTTTAATGCACACAATTGAGAGAATCCCTGTGTTTCAAGAGATTTGTATGTGAAGGGCAATGTTACAAGCCAGTTAAAGAAGACATTACAGTACTGGTTTAAAGACAGAGGGGAAAAGAGACAACAAAAAACTGTGAAGTAGGGGTGTACCTATACAGATTGTGGGAGCCAATACCAATAGCAGATTTTTAAGGTGACATAATGGCCAATACCAATCTGATTTCCAATACAGCTTCATGCAGCTGCTAAGTCTGTTGTGGTGAACAGGGAGGGAGGAGGGAAGGGGCATGGGGCGGGGCAGATCAAGGCTCCTGTGGTGAGGGAGAGAGTGGGGCAGGGGCTGGGGCAGGCTACAACCCACGCCACACAGATCTGGGGCACAGAGCCATCTCCTGCCCCTCTCCATCCCTCATTGTAAGGGTCTTGATCTGTCCCCCACCCCTCACGTCCCTTCCCTCTCCGCTCCCCATCCACCATAACAGACTTACCAGCTGCACATAGCTCTCTAAGCTGCCAGGCCGTGCTCATTGCCACCTGCGTGCTGCGCTGCGGCTGCGCGCATGCATGGACATTTATTGGCCAAATTCTCGGCCACATCAGGTCAATTTGCAATGCACTCAATTTTCTTTATATCAGTGCCGATCTGATATCAGACTGATGTATCGGTGTACCCCTATTATGAAGGGCAAATGCTGTTTTTGAACACAAATAAGGAATCTCACATTAAAAAACAAATAACATTATTTGGCCTTCCATAAAAAGTCCAACATACCAGTTTGGCTGTTTGATCCCATGAACCAGACACCACTAACTGCTCTCCTCTGGTTTGGCTCCAGTGAACACTATAAGCCTACAAATTATATAACATTGTTTAGAATAGCATTAGCATCCAAGCTTGATTTTCCAGCTAACCAGAGTTCCATTAAGAATACTTGGATTTTCAGTTTGCATCATACTCAGCTGAAAACGTGCACATCTGGCACTGAAAAGAAGTCAGTGAAGCCACTTACCTATGTAGGTTATTTAAATTCAACATCTGAAACAGTCTTCAAGTTCTGTTTTTTGTTGTCATATAAATAAATACCCAACACCAACAGACAAATCTATTAATAAAGGAGTAAGTTTGAAATGTGTTGAGTATTTGTTGTGAAAAGACTCCAATATCTCTTAAAGACCTCCATATCTCTTACTTCTTTGCACACAAAAGTACTTTTATAGAGTTGGCTTATTTAAAAAACGAGTATCATCAATAGAAAAACTGATTTAAGGAACAGAATAATTAGATATGCCAAATTTATGCCCTTAAGGACCTCTCTTTCATATATTATTACAAACAGAATCACTATATTAAAAGAATGTTAAGATTGCAAAACTAAGCAACATGCAAGTTAAGAAATTCTAAAATTAGGGCAGATGTCTTTAGTGTGAGGGGAGAACAGTATGCCAAGTAAATAGTTCAAAGTACAGTTGCTTTCAACTTGCATTTCAGCCTTTTCTAGATTCAGGTTAGGTCAGCTGTTTTTATCCAGCTGCCGATTTGCTGCACACACATTAGCGATGTTGATATGAAAATGAGGTATATGTCTGGCTGTCATCCTCATAGAGCTGGCAGTGCTAACTGCCTATTATCTCAGAACCACATAATGCCTTACATATACCAGACTGCATATTACACCTACTGTATTCAAGGGTGTATGAGAGTCGAGGTCCTGGAACAAGCCAGGTTGTTTTATTCTCTTCCCCAATACAAACACAGGTGCTCCAGCAGCAGCTGGCTTGAGCAATGAGGAAAGGCTAACAATGCAACAGAAATGCTAACTTTCAGAATTTCCGTACACAGCTACTTGATTTTTAATCTTAGTACTCCAACAATGCTAGCTGTTGCATTATACCAACAGTTGATACTTTAGGCAAGAGCAAACTAAAATTAAGAGAAAAGTAAAAGCTCAGGCAAATAGACAACAGTAAATTCTAAATGCATTTTACAGAATAAAATCAATGAAAGCATTCTTTTGTCTTACATTCCAATGGGACTATATTATAACTGGAGCAAATCATGCGATTAAATTAGCTTTGGTTATTCATGAGGTTCAGCAAATGGCTGGAGCTGGAACAAAATTCAATGTCCTTTGATAATAAAGATGTGCATTTACATTAAAATTGTTTTTGCTTCTTGAAGTGGGAGGATTGAATCATATTTGGAAAAACAGAAAATCGATCCCTGCCAATTTTACCATTAAAACTACTATAGATGCAATGGCAATGTCTATTAGAAATGTCAGATGTGTATTAAGGATTAAGAAGGCAATCAATCATCTTAAAAAGCATTGTCTGTTGGTGATTACCACAAGGTATTAATTATATGCTTTTCAAGATCCAGCCTTTCAGTGAATGCTTGTAAGGCCTGATCCAATCCTTCCATATTTCATAATAAACAGTCAGCCCACGTGAGTGATGTTGTCTTCTAACCTATGGCTGGCTGCCTTCAACTCTCCACACCCCATGTTAAACCAAGAAATTGACAGAAAAATGTATCTGGCAGACAACAGATGGTGTAGCTGAATCAATAATAATCCTACAGACAGTATTACAATTACAAAACAATATGAATAACAGGAGGTGCACTAAACGAAAGATCTTAGGGATCATGTTCTACTTACATTTTTGTACAACAAGCAGCATAAAGCCCTTGGACACTTATCATAAAATAAACTTGAAAATTGGATAACAAAAATAATTCACCTACCAGAATTTTTCATTTAAAATAACACTTTATAAATAATTAAAACGGTGACCAAGTCAAAGAAGCAAGTTTACACAGAAAAACATTCACAGGTGACTACACTCACTTGGACTTCAGCTTTTGCTTCACAGGCCATGAAGCACTTGAGTCTTGTGTTAATTTATGACCAGGAGTGGATATCAAGTTATTTGTTACTACTTGGACACCTACCAGCTCACCAAATAAGTTGTGATATTATCTGGATAAAATACATTCACTAACCCACACAACAGGGCAGAAAAAAGCTAATGATGACAAAAGCTGTGTTTAGTGGTATGCACGGGGAGAAAGAAAAGGATGCAAGGAATAGCGAGATAGAGTAAGAGAAATAAGCAATTATAAAGTAAGATACATTCAGTACTATATTGTGTTGCCCTCTTAAAAACATAATAAAGACTGTGGAATACAGTAAGTCTGGAAACATTAAAAAAAGGAAGTAGATCAGAACACAACTCAAGTGAAATTGTGGTGAGGCAATACTGCTAACTGCAGTAGATAATTTCTGTATAGCCCTAAAGAAAACTAAGTTATAGTACTATACTATCCTCCAGAACCTACATAAATCCCATCTGGATCAGGCTTTGTACAATTTGGTCATTAGTATATAAGAAAACACATGGTTATTACATAAGAAAGCATATAATCATGAATTTTCCTGAATAAAAAACCAAGTAAATTCTATGATCGATTACATCTAAGCAGCAACTAGTGCTTCCTTTGAAAATACTACAGGTGGTCCTGTATCAGCTTTGGTAGAAAGAAAATGTACTACTTTCAACCCCAAAATCTGTTTGGTAACTATTGCTCTAGAACAGTGGTTTTCAACCATTTTATAGTTCAACCTTTTTATATTCTAAAGCGGGGTACATATATTATATCCCCCCATTAGATGCAAAGAACCCCTCGGAAAATGCTAGCTATTATTTTTCACTAGATTTTTTACTACAGAAAAATAATATAGCTGTTCTTTGGTTGTGAAGAATCCAGACCACAACAGGGCAGAATGTTTTTAACAGTATGGATTTCTGCTGAAATCTCTTGGTTTACCTTGGAAATCATGTCTGCACACCTAACAGTGCTAACATTATGTGGCAATCTGTGGCATCCTTGAAAGGATCTCAAGGCACCCTGGTTGAGAATCACTGCCATTAATGGAAAACTACTTTAAGTGATCTGTGTTGGTTACCCATCAAGTTATGGATTATCTCTTAACTAGACCTAATGTCCATACAGCATATGTTTAATAACTATTAGATTTCTCAACTTCCTATCACCACAAGAAACTTCACTGTGCCTCAAAAAAGTTACACAGATAAAGAAATGTCAAGCTGAGGGTAATATGCCATACTAATCCTCTTCATAGCTCCATGCAAAGATTTAATTATAACTCTGACATACCACATGCTTCAATTTTGCTCACCAGCCATGAGCACTTGGTTACATTGCTAATGGCAGTGAGAATTTTTCATCCCTTTCCCCAACGTGTTCCAAGCAAACTGAAGTGTTTTTTTATAGATGTTCCAAGCCTTATACAGAATTGGCGAATTCTTTTTCAACGGAGTGAATGATGCCCGTGATGTTTTAACATCTGGATTACTTGGCTTGCTTTGCTTGTGGTTTTATGATCAATCATACATACCAAATGGCAGGGGCGGGGAAGGGATGGGGAGTGGACTTTTTTTGTCCTGCAACAAAAGACACTTTAGGTTCACAGATGAACACTTCCCTTTGAGGGTCTGAATTACACCAAAGCTGCAAAGGAAGTGAGATCCCTTTAAAACTCCACATTGTTATGCTCCACCTAATTTTCAGGCTCGGCTCATTTCCTCCTCTTCGTTTTCCTCAACTTTTCTTCTATCCCACTTCTTTTGCAGCTTACTTTTTACCTATTCCACTTCCCACTGACCCCAATTCCATGACGTCTACCATCTGCAATCTTAGAAAAATTCCCTCTCCTTGCATTACCTCTTCTCCTCTTCTTAGGGTGCTTCATGTGTTTACCACAAACACCACTACCTTGGCTGTAACACCAGCAACAACTACTGCACCCTGCAAGAACACATGGCCCACCAGCTGATTTTCACTTATGGTCTTGAGCACCAATTTGTTGTCATACTGTAGCATCATGGAGGATGTCACCTTGCCCCATGTCAACAAGTTACATTTGGCCAGCATGGGTTGGCAGCTGGCCGTTCAAAGATATAGCTATGCTGAAGGGTAATGACTCTCCTAAACAAGCCTAGAAATGTAAGATATTTGTCTTGCATTTTATACCTTTAACTTTTCTTATGCAGCTAAGACAAATAGGAAGCTGAGATTGAAATGTATTTAAAAGTACTTAACCCCTGAAGGTGGTATCTGGGAATTCTTTCCAGTGCATTTTGTCAGTGGCGTCACAGTGGGCAATGCCTGCCATATAACTCCCTTCAAGAGAGCAATCCTGGCAGAAGCAGAAGCTGACAGGTGTTTAAACAGCTTGTGGGATTTTTCTGGCTCAACCAAAGCCCCAAACCTCCAGAGAATCAGCAATATGCAAAAGGAGTTCTTGGAATGCTTTAAATGTATTTGCTACTGACACCGCTTCACCCAGCAAGAACAAGAGATCTTTAGGAAGCAAGACAGGATGCTTATATCACATCCCTGGATTCTATGCTTCTGGCACCTGTGGCGTAGCCAGGGAAACCACTGACGAGAACTTGTATGGGAATACAGGGAGGTTTGCCTGGCCCTAACAGATCTTGTTAGTAAAAAAAAAAAAAAAAAAAAATCCAGTCTTGTGTGCATGACATGCACAAACACCTACAGTAGAGACCACACTAAACATACCTAAAGAACAGCTGTATTTCTTACACTCAATACACTAGTCTTCCTTGAAGCATTTCCTGTCTAACCTACCATAGCAATAAATACTGCTGTGTTATACAAGGAGTCATTCCAGACTGACATACTTGCTGTCTGGTCTCCTACCCAACTCCTTATTCTCTGCTTCAGTAAATACCAGACACACACATGCACAGACACTCATTAAAAACCTTGCAGGAAATTTACATCTATACTACATTGTTAAAAACCTTCTCATGTAAGTCTAACATTGCTATTAGCTGTCGAATATTGTTTGTCATCCATGTCAGTTCACTCTTAAACTTCATCTGAAAGATCCTGAACTCTTTACCTTGCACTACCTCTGGCTGATTGTACAAGAGCCTATATTCTGATCCCATTTGTGAACTGACCCTTCTCTTTACTATTTATATTACCCAGCCACTTATCTCTTGCTGTTCTGAGTACCTGTGCATGGTACCAGATAAGCACTCCCTGTGTGCTCTCTCTCTCTCTCTCTGTGCTCTATTCATTTCCACTAAGTTCTATACAGTTAAATAAAACTATTTTATTGATTTCCTTCCCTTTCCAAAAAGCACCATTTCAGAAGGGCCTGCCAATCATAAATCTATTCAATGGCTTACATCAAAACACACTGCTGTACTAGATCAGCCCTGATCAGAGGTCTATTTAATCTGTAGCGGTCTATGAGGAACGAATACTAGATATTTCTTTCATTTAAAGCCATATAAAACACAATTGTGACATATTCTGTGGAAAATTTTTCTGAACTCAGCAAGTTAGTGACTGGTTTATGTCACTCATATTACTTTATACAGTGCAAGAAATTAGCTATATTTCTCAAAAGATAGTTTGTAAGAAGCTACTGGTCAGCAAAACTGCTTCAATACAGTGCCCTTCTTTGAAGACCATATTGCTTCAGATCTACAAAAAAATAATTCCTCATCTTTATGAGGGAGCTGACATACCATCATTTATTTTACAAGGCTGAAGTTCCTATGAAGGAGGAAAACCACATAGCGTAACCATTTTTTTTTTTTACCTATAAGAAAACTACATTTTATATAGATACATACATAAATAAATAACAGATCTATTGATCTATCTATCTGTCTATAGAATCTAGTCAGGCACAGATCAATAGACAGACTGACTGATCCACATACATCTATATCTATTTCTCTTATGTGTGTGCGCGTGCGTGCGTGTATGAATCGGGGGAAGGGGGGGCAGCAGCAGGGGAAGGGGAGCAGCAGGCCTGTGCCTGATGCAGGGAGTGTTGAGGAGGACCAGGCCCGAGGGTGTGGAGAAGCCGGCCCTGGGGAGGAGCAGCAGGCCCAGGCTGATGTGGTAGTGGGACAGGAGTGGGCTTAGGGCTGACGTGGGGGGGACGGGGGGCAGGGAAAGAGCGGGCCTAGGCCTACTGCTTCTGCTGCGTTGGGCCGGGCCTGCTGCTCCCCACCCCACCACCGCCATGTCAACCCATGTCGGCCCTGCAGGTGGTGACAATGGAAGGGGGGAGAAGCAGACCGAGGCCAGCGCTGGTGGCCTTGCCCCTCTGCAGCATCCTGGCCCCGCTTCCCCCACCATGCCGCCACCGCCACCTCCAAGGAGCAAGGGGCAGGGGGCCAAGCCAGCTCTGGTGGCCTCCCCCTCACTCCACTCCATCATTGCCCCCTGCAGGAAGCAGGGCAGGGAGGGTGATGCCATCTCCCTGTTCCATCTGCTCCATTGACAGGGACATGGGATGGAGGCGGTGGCATCATGGTGACACTCCACCACACTACCACCTACTGTCCCAACGCTGTATTCACACTCTGATTGGCTATTTCAGTAAAGTGTTATGGACAGACAGACAAATAGATTAAGGCTTTCATAATATTATAATATATATATTGTGTGTGTGCATGCGCATGTGTAGATACATATATATATATAGATGCATAAATGCACGTACATACATACACACATATAACGAAACATAAAAAAATACCTTATAATACAGCATTATTTTATCTTTATTAATACTGTAGCGGTAAACAAATTGATTTTACAAAAACGTTAGTCTTGCTATATTAATCCAAATCCAAAATGGCTTTGAAGTTAAGACAACCCCCACCTCAATAATTAGATTCTATATGTAGAAAGTATAACTTTGTTATAATCTCTATGTACAGAATCTATTTGGTGGAAGGACATCATAAATGTGTCCCTTTAGCTGCTGCGGTACGGAAAGCAGCGGTGGGGGTTGAACAGCCAGACTCCCACCCCTTTCTCCCCATCCCATGCCACTCCCCATACTTGTACCTGTTCCCCCTGTCCCTGGCCTGGTGCTGCCTGCCCCTCCGTGCCTGTGCCTGCCTTCACCTCCATGCCCCCCTGAAGCACGCCTCCCCCACCTGCTCATCCCAAAGCCTGCCTCTCATCCCTACTCCCCGACTACAGCCCATCTCCACCACCTCGTATTTCCGCCAGCAGCCTGCACCCACTGCCCATCCCCCAGTGTACCTGCCCTCCCTAGACTCCCTGCACACCACTCGGCCATATCTTCTACTGCAGCTCTGCTCCCCTGGAGCAGTCAACAGCAGTAGTGGCCCTGGCCCTGCCCCAGCCCAGCCTGGCATATGAGAAGTGACAGCAGCTTCCCTGCCTAACAAGACATTCCAACCTGGGACAGGTGGCAGAACACATCTGGCTTCAGCCTTGAGCCTGGGACCAAAGTCAAAGCTGACCCCCCAACACGCCCCCAATCTACCCCAGGCTGATACTTAAATCCTAGACAAGGCTTTCCTCACCCTCCACCCCTTGCTGACTGGCGGGGGTGGGGGAGAAAGCTTGTCTTGGATTCACGTAAATATGGAAATTCTGTCAATAGATTTACTGGAAGGTTGATCATACCCATATACAAAACCATGCTTTTCTCAATGTTTCTCCTTAAACATGGCTGTAATCTCTGGATTGTGTCCAACTCTTCTCTTTAAATTGTGAAACCCTCTGGCTGAGACCTGGTCTGTTCACTAACACTTCTTATGAAGCCAGAGGAATTACCATTGAAGGACTACTGCTACTTAACCCCTCTGAAGAATCAAGAGGACAATCACTGAAACATCCCATGAAATGTGTTAGTGTCACATGACTAAATGTCACCAATTCCACGTGCACTTTGTAGTTTAGCTCATGTTCAAAAAAATTTGCTCCTGTTTAGCTCACTTTTAAAAGGTTACATATAGCTCCTAGCTATAGGTTATGTGTAGCCCCAAGCAAAGAAACTCACATTTGGAAAAGTGATTTGGTAAAAGTAACCCCTCCCCCCAACTTAATAATGCAAGCAATAAAAAGGCAGTGGAGTTAAAGTTTCAAGTGTGCCTCTTTTACCTCCTGAGTGTGTTCTTTATACACTTGCAGTGGACCTGTGGGTTTAGCCGTGTCCCAGATCTGCAGAGATCCATCCCCACTAGAAGTGACCAGCACATGTTCATTGTTCTCACTCCATGTCACATCAAACAGGCCATCACTCCAGTCAAAACTAAACCAGGGTAATCAAGATATTCATCCATGAGAAATGACTTAATAAGTGGTTGGATCAGTTACATTCAAAGATTTACCAACATGTTCTTTAGGGTACTGTATTCACCATATGTCCATAAGAACACTGGTCTCAAAGAAGAGCCTTACAGATGGTAGTGGTAAACACAGAACAGTCTTCAGGGTTATAATAAAAACATAGAACTTTCTATAGAACAGCAAACTCAGAAGACAGCAAGTGCTTAGTAGATTGTTTAATAGCTAAGAGCAGCAAGCTACCTAATTATTAACTGAAAAATAATATTCTCTATATCCTAAAGTTGAGTTGCTTACTATACTTAAATTTAAGACTTCTTCTCAGATTATGCCAACCAATCACTTTGCATTTCAATGTGTTTCAAAATTTTTCTTCTAGTCGTGGCTCCACCAGTTTTTAAGTGAGACACAGCTGAGCTGTGAGGGGTGCTAACCACCTTAGAGCAGGGTGTCAGACACATAGCCCATAAACAGGATTTGGCCCGCAGAACCATTGCATCTGGCCTACCAGCAATCCAGTGCGCTATTGGAAGTGTAGGTCCACAACACCACATACCCCTAGCACCGCACACCAGCCAGAACTGTATAGCACTGGGCAGTGGCACAAAGCTGGAACCACGTGGCCGCCTGGAGCCACATTTGGGCAGCAGCACAGAACTCCGGCTGGTCAGCAGTGACATGAGCATGCAGCAATGCTGGACTGAGGGCATGCAGCAGCGAGAAGCCAAGGGTATGCAGAGGGATGGAGCATTAGCCGGGTGTGTGCAACTGAATGGAGCCATGTTTGGGTGGCAGCACAGACATGCTGTGTAACCCTGAACCCATGCTGCCACCTGAGCACAGCACCATGGATCCAGTGTGGAACAAGCCCCCAGTGGGGCCAATGGTCTGGATCTGGCCCTGCAGAGAGGCTGCAGCTGCGAGCTAGGGCTGGGGCTGCACTGGGCTCTTCTTGGCGGGGGCTGGGCTGCACTCAGGGCACGCAGTGATAGCACTGGGAGGGCAGCTATAGGCTGGTTTCAGCCACCCCAAAGTTTGCCATAGACCCCACCAGCCCCACCTCCCAGAGCTGCCACCCATCCCGCTCTGAGTGCAGCCTGGCCCAGCCCCTGCCGGGAAGAGCCCAGTGCAGCCCCAGCCTCCAGCCTGCCCATACTACATGTGCAGATCCAGGGCACATGCCCCACTCCCATGTGGTATACACAGCAGTGGGAGCTGCCCCTCCTACCCCTGCATCAGTCCCTGCCCCAGCCCCACTCCCTCCCTCACTGCAGGGGTCTTGATCTGCACCCCCATGCCCCTTCCCTCCCTCTTCCACCACAGTAGACCTACCAGCTATACGCAGCTCTCCATGCTGCCAGGCTGTGCTCCTTACTGCCTATGTGCTGCACTGCAGCTGCGCATACGCACAACCCATTTATCAGCTACATTATCGGCCACATCAGGCAAAAAAGCCAATTTCTGATATAGCCAATTTTCTTTATATCAGTACCGATCTGATATCAGACCAATGTATCAGCGCACCTCTACTTACAGGGAAACATACAAAACAGTATCTGGCTCTACTCCTTCAAGCCCATTCAGTGGGGAGCTTAGATGAAATGAGATGACACACTAGTTCTGAAGGAAGACACAACATTAAAGTATGACAGCCGATTCCTCTATTTCCCCTAAAATAATGTGTGTCATGGGTGGTGTGTCACCTTCAACTTTAAAAATGATATTTAATATTAGAAGCAAACAAAAGGAAAGCAACTTGTATTTAAGTACAAAGATGTACAGACTCCGTAACAGAGATTCTAAAATAACCTGGTCAGTCTTTGCACGACAAGCTATATATGGAAATCTTTCCATTTTAATAAGCAAAAATGTGTTACCTTCTGAGAAGACCAATCCCAGTTTCATTTTGTTCTAGCACTGCTAGTGTCCCACAACCTGCAACAACAAAGCAGAACAAACCATCAATTGGCTTAATCCAGTGGGAAATATGAAACAAAGGTTTTCAGTCAATGCAAATATGGAAGGAATATGAACCTCCTTGACAGACTAGGACAATTAACTGTAGTTACAGGTAACTTGTTTGGGTATACTTATGTCCATCTAGATATGGGGTGGGTAAAGTCTGACATACAGGCCATATCATGCCTGTGGAAAACTCCATTTCCCAGAAGCCCCTGCCCACATTGCTGCAGCTGGTTTCCAATTAGACCCCAGTAGTGGCGGCACTATGACAGCGCATGGCCAAGGTTTCCATGGGGACTGGCCCCAGCAGTACTGACAGGGCACATGAGTGGGCGGGGAGCTGCTCCGGGGCTGGGATCTTGCAGTGGTGACAGTGTGGTCTGGAGCCAGGGCAGAGCTGTGATCTGCCCGTACACCCTGGCTCTGCCTTGGTCCCAGTACCCACGAGCAGGTCCCCACCCAGCCACGTGCCCCACCAGCGCTGCTGGGGCTGGTCTCCATGGAAACCCAGCCGCCAGGCAGTCACGACATTGCTGCTACTCGGGTCTCCATGGAAGCTGGCTGCAGTGATGTGGGAAGGGGCTGCTGGGAAATGGAGTCCGGCCACAGGCAAAATCCACCATTTTGCCCACTCCTGATCTAGATAGTTCATTAGCACCGGTTTTCTAAATATCTACTAGAAAAGTGGGGAAAGGGACAGCTCATGAGGGAAAAAAGCAGGAAAACACTTCTCATACTTTTCCAAGAAGCTTTATGTCACAGATATACTCGTATAGGATTTTTCAAGATCCAGTGAGAATATACTGGAGATAATACTACAGCCCTTCAGACAAAAGATCTGATAAAGCTAAAATTTACTGTGGAAGAAGTGAGATACTCAATCCTAAGAAAACCATACATATGAGGGAGATGCTCATAAATAGAAAAAAAACAAGCCCATTTGTGTCTGAACATGTTCACATACTGTTCTTACAAGACTGGGTAAAACCTCAATCTGGCAATGGGACTACAAGAAGGGAGCTGGGACCTGCCTCTGCTAAGAATAGAGAAAACTTTTTTCTTCCAATGTATTTACCCTGCACATCAGACTACTTTTTAAGCTACTCAAGCATACTGCCATCACAAACTTAGCTTTCCCCTGAGAGGATTGTTCTGGATTGGAACAGAGGACTGGAAGAGGCTCCCAC
Organism: Crocodylus porosus; assembly: GCF_001723895.1. Lineage (NCBI taxonomy): Eukaryota > Metazoa > Chordata > Crocodylia > Crocodylidae > Crocodylus > Crocodylus porosus. The sequence goes on from NW_017728943.1 coordinate 130,293,153, forward strand.
AGGCCACTAAGTCTGCATTCACAGACACTGAAGAACCCTTCTTCCCCTCATTATAACTCTAAATTCTTAAGCAAAACTACGAGAAACAATACTCAGTTTCTTCCTGGCCCCAACTGGCAACCAACAAAACCCTGTGGCATGGGATTCCCAGATACCTTTCTACCAGCAACAGGGATAAAAATACAGGAAAAAAAATCTGGTTGGGAGGGAAACTGGCACCAAGGCTCAGGGGCAAGGACAAATGTGAAGGTCACTTTCTGAAACTGACCATCACCCATTAGAAAAAAGAAACAACACAAATCACATCTGCATAACGCAGAAGCAACAAAGAAGGTGGGAAATCACAAAAGTTTTGGAAGATGTTGATAAGATGTACACAGTTTAGGAGTCTGATGATGCATTTGCAGGTAACAAAAGCTTTTTACCAAAGCAACTTTGTGAAGAGATGGAAATATGTGAGCTATTTTGGTTCCATAATAATTATACTAAAAAGACTGTACATTCCATGTTTAGGTATACAGACGCTCCTCTATCATGGTAATTATATGATGAACAACAACACAAAAAGAGCAGCAGCCCCTCTTGCTTCCACTTCAGTGAAAGGGGCAAGCAGCAATTGATTTTAAGGCAGGACTGGGCCCTCAGTCCTGAATCTACCAAAGCATGCCAAACTAACTCTTTAGAAGTAAGTTGTTTCAGCCAGGCTTCAGAAGGCACACACCTGCATGTGAAGTTACACATTACATTTATAATATACTAAGGGTATTTAAAATGTGAGCATACGCGTATCTTAACGCTTAGTAACTTGTGCAGGCATTTGAGGGAAAGAGATTGGCTTGCTGCAGTTATTTCCTGTCTGAACGGGAGGAATAGAAAATAGCAAATAGGTTTTGTTATGCTTTGTGGCTCTCCTTTCATTTGTTGTGCAGAAAAGCAGTGGTGTGAGGTTGTACAGGTTCAGGCTTCTATGTACAGCATGCCCAGCTCTATACCATCATAAGAACATGAGAAGTGCTGTACTGGGTCAGATCAATGGTCCATTTAGCCCAATAGTCTGCCTCTGACAGTTATATCTTTTATTTGTCCCAAGCAATCAGTGATGTGCCCTTAGTGGCCACCCTCATCAATGGGGGCTTATAGCTCTGCTTGGTGGGCTTTGGCCCACATTCTGGAATGGCACATCAAAAGGCAAAGTGGCAGAAATGGATGCTAAACAAGGAGAGCACTGAACTGGTTCTCTCTGGAGTGATCTACGCCCTTTTCAATACCTGCCCCAGCATCCACCATTACTGGTTTAGAGATGCCAAAGGAAACATCTCCAACCATTTGGTTTAATAGGCCATCAACAGTTGGATCATCCATAAATTTAAACTGTCCCTTTTTTTAACCTGGCTCTGCTTTCTGCCTCTGCCACCCCCTGGGGCAATGAAATCCACAACATGGTGTAAAAAAATAAAATAAAAGGACTTTCTCTTGTTAGTTTTAAACCAGTCACCTACTAATTTCAGTGGATCCAGTCTTGTTGGGATCCCACCAGGGATCTTTTTCAGGATCCTCTACTTATAAGCTGGTGTAGCCAGAGGTCTAAACAGCCTTCTTAGGAATTAGGGGATCATAGGAAAGCAGAGCTAAAAGGGACTTCACAGGACCATCTAGTCCAGCCCCCTGCTCAAGGCAGGACCATCTCAGCCAAGTGCTTGCCACACCTGCTCTTGAAAGCTTCTTGTGACAGACAGTGTGCAGCTGTAGTCACAAAGGCAAATAGAGAGGGTAGATGCACATGTGTTCATAAAGAGGAACTGTAAGCAGGTTATTTTATCAAGGTAACTCTGTTTCTCTTATTCACCTACTTCTGTTCTGCTTCTGGCATCAGCAGCTAACATTCTAGCATGGTCTGATATGCAGAAATACTTGAAACAGTTAAGAGTCCTTCCATACACAATGAGGCCAACTGATGATAATGCAAAGAGAGAAGAAAATACAGCTTAGACAAGTCTATACAAGCATTTATTTCTAAATGCAATGCATCAAATTGGAGAAAGTCCAGTGGAGAGCAACAAAAATGGTGAGGGGGCTGGGGCACATGACTTCTGAAGAAGGGCTGAGAGAACTGAGCTTATTTAATCTAGAGAAGAGAAGACTGAGACATGGTTTAATTGCAGCCTTCAACTACCTGAAGGGAGGTCCAGAGAGGATGGATCCAGACTGTTCTCAGTGGAGGCAGATGACAGAACAAGAAGCGATGGGCTCAAGTTGCAGCAAGGAAAGTTTAGGTTAGATATTGGGAAAAACTCTCAAGTTAGCCAGAGAGGCTGTGGACTCTCCATCCTTGGAGGTTTCTAAGCCCCAGGGAGACAAAGCCTTGGCTGAGAAAAGATGGCTGGGGACGGCCCTGCTTTGAGCGGTGGGGTTGAACTAGATGACCTCTTGAGATCCCTTCCACCTCCATTGTCTAGGACAGCATTTCTCAAGCTGTGGGTCACAAGAATATATGAAAGGATCCCAAACACACTTTAAAAAACACATCAACAAACTTTAAAAATTGATTCTCCTTTAAAGGAGGAAAATGTGGGGAAACACAGTTTTTCCCTTGCAGGCTGGCAGAGCTCAGGCCCCCTCGTACCTCACACACTGGTGGGGCTGGGGCCTGGATCGGGGCTGGTCACAAATGGGTTCTGGTACAAAAAAGGTTGAGACGCACAAAAATTGGGCTCTATGGAGATGCCACCGCTTCCCCAGGCAGCCTACTGCCGTACCGGCTCTCACACAGTCAGGAAACCGCTCCTCACCTTCATCCTCGGCTCTGCCGCCCCTGCTGCTGCCCCCCTACTGCCACCTGCCTGTGCTCACCTGCGATGCCGTAGTGCTGCGAGGTGGCGCACGCCACGCGCCCCGCCAGGTAGGGCGAGAATTCCACTGCGTAGCCATGTCTCCCTGGCAACCGCAACACCTGCGAACGCGCCGCACTCCCCCCGCCCGGCTGCATGGCCACCGAGCCAGCCGGCGCGCCCGAGACAGCAGCGAACTACTGCGCAGGCGCAGTGACCCCCTCCTGTTGCTCCGGAAGTGTCGGGGTTGGGCAGAAGCCGCGCTGGTGCCATCTTGGGTGTGGGCAAAAGGAGGGGGAAGGGGGGCTGGGACTGCCTCTAGTTAGCACCTTCTCCTGGCTGTGCTGTGGGTGTGGCGCTTTGCATCTAGGGGTGTAGGTTGGAGCGATGTTAGTCTAAAAGCATAGGCAGATAAGGGTCTTTGGGTAAATGTGATGTCTTTTATTAGACCAGCTCAAATCGTTGCATCCAATAGCTTTGCATCCAGCTTTCCTGCCCTCCCAAGCTGAGCGAGGGAGTGGGAAGCAAGCCCAGCTTGGGAGTCACAGGGTGGCAAAAGTTGCAGCCAGTTAAGGGAGCTGGCAGTGCTGCACCCAGCTTATATTGAGCTTGTGCACTGCAGGGTGTGCAGGAATTGTGAGTTGCCTTGAGACACTGCAGGGTAGCAAGGTGTCATGCATTAGATGCCCCTGGGGTTTTGAACCCTGAACCCTTGGATGAAAGTCTGGAGGTTTCTCTCTCTCTCTCTCTTTTTTTTTTTTGGGGGGGGGGAGAGGGAGGAGGTTGGCTGGGGTGTGAGGCTTTGGTATCAGTTTCTAGGGCAGTGTTTCTCAAACCATGGGTCATAACCTGGAAGTGGGTTGCAAGAATATATGAAAAGGTTGGGAGCAAACTTTAAAAATGGATTCTCCTTTAAAAGAGAAAAGTGGAGGATGCGGTTTTTCCCTTGCAGGCTGGCTGAGCTCCAGTCTGAGAGGGGCTGCTTGGGAGACCCCTACTCCATATTCCCTCCAGCCCCATCAAATCCTATCTATATATGGATAAGCAAAGATAGTATGTAAATCCTGATTTTACACTTGAGAAAACAGAGACAAACAGAGATTAAGTGACTTAGCCAAGATGACAGGATATCTATCACAGACCTGGAAAGTGAATTCTGTTCTGGGATGTAAAGTCCTGCTCTTCAGGCTCATACTCAATACCAAAATCCTAATTATAATAACAATTGTAATACCCACATTAATATGTAGTCCTTAAATTGATAATCTTGAACCTAAATTACTAAAAGCAATTCCAAGAATTTATCAGACTCTCAATTAAAAAAAAAAAATAGTTGAAATATGTGTTTGAACCAATTCAATGACTGAAGAATAATGGCATGTACTGTAGAGACCCAACGCTAATTGTCAAATTCAGACTTTGTGTCAGCACAGACTTCATATGACCCAGTAAACAGAAAACATCATAGCATCTCCTACACTCTCACACTCTCACTGATTGCTTGGGACAAATAAAAGATATAACTGTCAGAGGCAGACTATTGGGCTAAATTTATAGGATTAAGTTATTACTGGGTGTAATTTTACATTGTGTTATTAGACCAGCTCAAATAACTGGGCCAAAATGTACCCTCTATATCATCCCATTAAATCAATAGGTTTGGCTAAGGCATAAAGTAAAAGAGAATTTATGAGGCAGAAGTTTGGTCACATACAGCCTTCAGTGACCAAGAATGAGTTCTGAAATTAAAAATGGTTGCAACATTGAGCCTGGATCCAGAAAAAAGTAATACACAAGTGCAAAGTCCACACTTATTTACTTTGCTGTAGCAATTTCCATATTAATTTGCAGACAAGTTATCACTAGCACATCAAAAGTGTTAGGAAAGTTTCATTAACTGCATTTTTAAGCTATTTTGCAACTCTAGCCGGAAGGTCAGTATCATAAATAACAAAGTTCTGCAAAGAGGTTGTGCAAAGCTTTCTTTTACAAGGCAGAACCAGTTCTTTCCTAGAACCAGTTCTTTCTTAGACTAAACATGAATGGAGAACGCCTTAAAGAAAATCTTTCATAAACAGCCTTATTGGGCAAAATATCAAGACATATATATATATATGGATACAAAAAAAAACTCCAACCCCCCCAACTCATTTATTGTAACATAAGCCCCAATCGTTCACTCTCACAGAAAAACCTCTAAGAAAAGGCCCTGAGGAGTCACTTTCCTTGGAATGCGCAAAGGCTAAGGTCTCACATTGTCCTGTGATTTTCCCAAGCACGTGTGAAAATTTCAAAGAAATTCAGGGGCTATGTAGCAAAGGCAATCCCTAGCAAAGGCAAGGACCTCGTGACTTGGTATTTGCTCTGCCGCTCAATGGCCCTGCCCCAGTTTCCTAGCTGTGGGGCTGAAGGGGCTTCCCCTGGCTACACTTGGACACAGAGCTTGTGGAAAAGATAAAAAAGCCTGGGACTGTATAGTATTTTCCACTTATTTTATATGAACAGAAGAGGAACAGTGAGTCCTAAAGCTCTGTAAAGTCAATAAGAAAACTTACATGCTTCTAAGGTCACTTTCTTACCTTTCCTGTCTGTCTTCCTGCCCACAAATGAAGCCCAGACTGTCCAAAATCTAGATGGGGAGGAAATGGTGGCATCTCAGAAGTCAGGTACCAGAAGCCTACTTTGAGGTAAAGAAGAAAAGATGTGTGTGCATACCAATGCAGGATGATCTTGGCTATAAATATGTACAGAATCACATGTGAAACTACAATAGCAACTAGCAAGTGAAACCATTTGGCAAGCTAAAGCACCTAATGCAGAAAATTTTGAGAAAGGACTCATGATCTAACAATTAAGGAAAAAGTTGTTTTGCAAGCAGAGAGGAGAAATATAAACAAAGCTTGGAAACACTGCTTGCATTTTCCTGCCCAACCTGCAGAACCACAAATTTATTTTCTAGTTATTAAAAATATTTTGTTAATATTCAATATGAAGGACAACCAATATCAATGCTATTTTGTTTATCCTAGAGTCACTTAATGTTTCTTCAGCCCCAAAATATCCCCACCTAGGAGTGGACAGCAGGTGGCAGCCATGTTCCATCTAAAAGTTAAGACAAGAAGGCTGAGGGAGAAGCACTCTAACTTTCAAGCTTTACTCGTAAGTGCCAAGGGTTAGGTTGGGAGCAAGCAGAACACACGTTAGCTCTTGTGGGGCGGGAGGAGGCGGTTGCAGAAGGGCGGGGCTCAGAGCCTGCCTACATGGGCCAAGCCCAGCAGGTAGAGAGGGCTCTCGCATACCTCCCAATGTGCCCTGCAGGCTCCTTGGGTTCCCCAAGACTCCTAGATGGAGCCAAACAAAAAAGCCACTACTGATTGGCTGGTGGACATCACAGCTGTCCACCTGGACCTTATGCAGGAGCTATTAGTCATCACCACAAGCCACCCTGTGCATGCCCACCCAGTAACACCCTACACCCACCAAACGTGTGCATGTGTGGGATGCCTAGGTTTGGGGGGGTATATACACATATATATACGTGTGTGTGTGTGTGTGTGTGTGTGTGTTTTCCAGATGCCTGTATTGTGTGTGTGTGTGTGTGTGTGTGTGTGATGTATGCCTGTATTCCTGCCCCCAATCCTGGTGGTCCTCACCCCACACAGTAGCAGGCTGTCTGAATCCGCAAAGCCCTGACTAAATAGTTCCTCCCCTCCCCAGAGTGCCCCTGCCATGGCCCCCACCCACATGGGTAACTGGTGCCGCCTTAGTCAGGGTGTCAGCGACTGGGTGGGATGGGTCCCCTGTGGCAAAACTTACCAACCAGTGAGTGGCTGCGCTGCTCCCAAAACCGGCCGCAAAACTCCCAGAAGTGGCTGTGGTGCTTCCAGAAGTGACCGCAGCCTACATCCAACACTTGCACTCCATGGCCAATGCTCGCGTGCACGGGGGGGTGGGGAGTGTACTGGCACTCCTGCCTGCCCCTCTCTCCCACCGCCCATCACCCAAGTGGAGAGTGCTGCCAGTCAGGGAGTGCACCAGCTCTCTCAGAGGGTGCATGTACACCTCTGTGCACCCCCTATGCATTGCCACTGCCAGGCCATGGGTGTCCAGCCCCCAGTTCCTTTGGCCCTGCATCATGGACACCACTGCCCACAACCCAGGCTGGCCAGGCCCCAGTCCCTCTCCTTTTGCAACCCCTGCTACCCCCACAGGGGTATGCAGTGAAGCTACAAGAAAAATACAGCCCAAGGAAGAGATGTGCCTCATTTTAATCAAATGTTGAAGCTGCCAGGCTTTTAGTGTTTATGAAACAAAAACTGTGCGATGTTGCCTGCTCCAGAACTTGGAACCTTCTTCTCAGTTAAAATTGAAAGAGTGGGGAAGAGACCCTGGCTGCACTGGGCGGCTATGATGACATTTAAGGAGGGGAGTAGGCAGCCATGGGGGGGCTCAACTTAACAAACACAAGTCCTTAGGGCAGCAGAAGGAATACTGCCCATGAAACTGCCACCCCTTAGTTTAATTAAATGTTGCAGCTGCCAAACTTTTTGTGTGTATAATAAAGAAAAATTGGAAAGCTACCTACTCTGGAACTTGGACCCAAGCCCAGGAGGCTACCTATCCTCGCAGGGGCTGCACTGCTCCCTGACAGCTGGATCCAGGTCTGGAGTGGCCTGACCCGGTGGGCTGCCCGCACTGTTAGCCCCACTGTTGTGAGCACTCCCGCACCCTTCCAGAACCGGCCAGGAACCTCTTTGGGGCCCTGTACCTACACCAGTAACCACCAGCTGCTAGGGGTAGTTAGTTGGCTCTAGATGGTGGGCTGAGTCAATGCCAGCCCTGGCATCAGATCTCAGGCAGCCTGATATCCCTCCCCTCCCTGAAGTAGGCCTCGCCAGATGCCTCCCTGGCTCCTGGAACCATGAGTCAGTGGCTCCAAAAGCCCAAATCTCCTCTTCAGGGCTCCCCTGCCCCCCAGCATCTCCCAATCAATATGCAGTGTGGAGCGTTCCCCCATAGCCACTATCTAGGGCTGCCATCCAGGGTCCCCCCTTCAGAATTTTTGAGCATGTCACCCCAGGCTCATGCTGGGGAGTCTGGTAGCAGCCTGTCCCACCGCTCTGACCCAGGAAGTCAATAGTCTCCCTGTGGGAGGTGGTGCTGATGCCACTCAGGGGTGTTGTAGCTGGATCCCAAGTGGTCTTTGACCCTGCTCATAAAATCTTTATCTTGATGCTGCGATTCTCTCAGCTCCACAGCAGCAATGGTGGCCTTCCTCAGACAGCAGGTGTCATTTAACCAGCTTTATGGTCCTACTCAATGTAACACTGACTGATATGACCCCAGTAACAATAGGAGGTAATAAACCTTGCACCTCAGCTTTGTTCCAGGCCAATAGTGCAGGGGTTAGGGAACAGGTGTTCGAGAGGCATGAGGTGGAGAGCATCAATAAATCAGTATCATCATCCTTCCATGTGCACAGTCATCGAGCCAAGAGCATGCTGAATATCAGAGTATGCAACTATAAGCACACCCTAACCTACCAAGAAATCACATTAGACCATTCCCTCACCTATAAACATTGCATTCAGAAGGTCAATAGTAAAGTCTCTTCATGGCTGCCTTTAGATTTTTAGCCAGCATGACATGGGGTGCCAACTTCAAAGTTTTCAGAACCACTGCACTTTCAATGGTATATACCCCAGCAGAGTGCTGTGTTCCTGTTTGGTCCCGAAGCTGTCACACTAAAAAGCTCAATACTGTACTTAAAAGTGTACTGAGACTCATAACAGGCTGCACAACTTACACACAGATGTATTCCCTTCACTCCAGGGTATTAGACCAAGTGACATAAGAAGACAGACCCTAACCGCTCCCCTGCTGCTGAGTTTCTGGGACCTTGGAGAGCCCAGAGGCCAGGTACTATGGTCTTGTGTGTTGAGCTAAATTTAGATAATGGGTGGTGTGAATGAAAACGAAATGGTCATTCAGAGTAATCCGGTCTGAAACCTGTTCTTATGTCGTTTTATACCAAAACCAAACGAGTCCCCCATTGGGCATGAGCTTGACAGAGAATTATGAGTCAAGCTGAACAGACTAAGATCTGGATATGGACACTTGAAAACAACACTGTAAAAGATGAACATCTTGGCCAGCCCCCTGTGGAAATGCAGTGTCCAGCAAACAACATAGCACTTAATCAAAAGCCACAATCTTTACAAATGGCCAGATGGGGTAGATGGAATTACATGCTGAGTGATAATACCAGAGAGTGGCTTATAGCTGGCTAAACAGAACAAGTTTGGGGGGGGAGGCATGGGAACAGGATTTGAGCTCCGGCTGAGGATAGAGCACTGCCCTGCAACAGGGGGAGCGGCGTGATACAAAGCCCCATGAGTTGTCAGTGGAATGTGACCTAACATCAATCACGATGGGATGTGGTACAGATGTTCATTATGGTGCCCTAACCTTCAGTGCTCAAGCCTGATATCACATCTATCCATGGTTATCTTAGAGAGGGATCTGCCATTTTTACAACTCTGTGTACAGATGTGCCCTGACCAGTTATAGCTGTAGAGTGCTTTCTGAGAGCTTACTGTGAAATAAGTGTAACTTTTGTACCTGGCTGAAATTTCTAGGACAACATTGTGCTTTCCTCATGCTCAGAAATAATCCAAAGTTGTAAGGAGTGTGATGATGCACAGTGCTACTTAACATAGCACCAATTTTACAGCTCTTCACAGGCCAACTATCTGAGCAGTTATTCAGCTTCTTGGACAGATTTTGTGACCCAGCCTGTGCACTGTGCTACCTCACTGCACTGCTACTAGTAACTTGTGCTAGATAGTTTTTGCAGTGCTACTCTTACGCTAACTAGCACTTGTGTGAACAGTTAAACTGGCAGAGTTTGGGGAGCTAATATGTGCTGAGCTAGCACAGGTACATCCCCATAGTGCTGCCTTACACCATTTACCTAGATCTTAATAAATAGAGACCTACCAAATTCACAATTTTGCAGATTTTTTAAATTCCACGAAATCCAGCATTGTCTGTGAAATCCACAGAAAAAACAGTAAGGCTGCTGGGGCCAGCCCAGTGCTGGCCTCAGCCTTCCCTATCCCACCTGGGGTAATTCGCTGCATGCCAAAGCACACATGGCATGGGTGTTCCCCAGGGACAAATAGCAGCAGCACAAGGTGCACCGCCTCCACTTGTCCCCTGGGAACATCCACACTCTTCTAGACA
>NW_017728943.1:130303409-130312768 GCF_001723895.1 Crocodylus porosus
ATTCTCCACAAGAATCAGCATTTACTTACTAGTAAAAAATAAGACCCTTCCATTTTAAATATTAAAGCTGAGATTGTGTAATCGTAAGACTCCAGGAGGAACCCAACCTGAAAAAATACCAGTTGTTTCAAAATTCATTATGAGAATTGTCAAGCCTGCAAGCAGCCAGAGTAAACTGTAGATAGTTGGGAAACCAGAGCAGCAGAATCATGTGTGGAAGGCAAGACAACTATTATCTAGAAAGTATGGAGAATTAGGAGAAAAAAAATTCTGTAGGATTAAAGGAATATAAAGGAGTTAGAGGGGGATAACTTTTCTTCTAGGTAGGAAAAAGGAGGTACCTACCAAGAGTGAAATTTTGTGAAAAGGAAAAGGTGAGTAGCTTAGGGCACTATATATAATTTATTGCAGTTTCCTTAGTTCATTGGTTCAGTCCAACTTAAGGTAGTATTTGAGAATTAATGCAACACAAAATATTGGTGCAAGGTGTGTTGACTGCACAAAATTGTAAAAGACTTTATTTAGTCATTGTGGACACAAACAGAAGTGCAGCTCCCTGTTGTAACTCACAGCACTTTGCAGGAAGTGCCAGGAGTTAGCGATCCCTTGGACCCAAAAGACATTTGCTGTTGGGTCCCAGGGGTTGGGGGATCCAGCTGTAATTTGGAGTGGCTGCAAGCCTGCAATGTCTGGGGAGCTCTTGTGTGCCAAGCTCCCTAGGCTGAGGAAGAGAAACCGCAACCCAAGCTCCCTTCTCCACCTCTCATCTGAAGACAGCACTGAGAGCAAGGCTGAACTCTGTCAGCCCAGCCCTACTCCCAGCCACACTGACGCAGGTTAATGAAAGCACTCCGCTTTGAAGCACCTTCTTCTGAATCCTCATGTCCATTTCTAAGTGAGGAATAGACTGCAAAAAGTCCTGTTTTTTAGCTCACTGGTGGAAATACATGTCAATCATTTTTACAATCAGGTAACTCACCCCTTGGATGAGAGAGGAGGTTGACATTGTATACCTTGACTTCCAAAAAGCCTTTGATCTGGTATCCCACAATGTTCTCATGAGAAAATTGGAGGATTGTGGGCTTAACCACGAGACAGTTAGGTGGGTAGGAAACTGGCTGTAGGACTGGGTAGGACCCAGAGAGTCCTAATGAACTGTGTCAGCTTGGCGAAAAGTAGACAGTGGTATCCCTCAGGGGTCCATGCTTGGTCCAGTGCTTTTCAACATCTTTATCAATGATTTGGATGTGGGGTTGAAGAGCTCACTGGCTAAGTTCGTGGATGACACCAAATTATGGGGAAGCATGGTCACGCTTGAAGATAGGCTACAGATACAGATGGACCTAGATAGGCTAGCAAGTTGGGCGGATTGGAACCACATGAAGTTCAACATTGAGAAATGTAGAGTGCTCCACCTGGAGTTGAACAATCCCCTACACACCTACGGGTTTGGCGGCACCAAACTGACCAGCACCACGAATGAAAGGAACCTGGGGGTAATAGGTAAGTACAATATACATATGAGCTGGCAGTGCGACGCTGTAGCCAGCAGGGCGAATAATACTCTGGCATGCATCAGTTGATGCATCTCCAGCAAAACCAAGAAAGTGACTCTTTTGCTTTACTTAGCATTGGTGAGATCGCATCTGGAGTACTGCATCCAGTTTTGGGTGCCACACTTTAACAAGGATGTGGTAAAGTTTGAGAGAGTCCAGAGAAAGGCCACCCCTGTACACTAATGCTCGTAGTATGGGGAACAAGCAGGAGGAACTTGCCCTCCTGCTAGCTAACACAAACCCAGACATAGTGGGGCTCACTGAAACGTGGTGGGATCCAGTGCACGACTGGGCGGTGAACATCAAGGGCTTTATAGGCTGTACAGGAAGGATAGAACAAAAAGGAAAGGTGGGGGTGTGGTGCTCTGTGTCAAAGAACAGTTCACATCCTCAGCAAGCAGCGCTGGGTCAGAGGAGGGGCAGACTGAAGTGCTCTGGGTCAGAATACAAGGGGGTCAGGGGGAAAGGGACTTAACGGTGGGGGTCTACTACAGACCTCCCAACCAGGGAGAAGAACTAGACCAGGAATTCTCAGGTCAGCTCACAGAGGCAGTTAAGTCAAAGGATGTGGTTATCATGGGGGACCTAACCTATCTGGACGTCTGCTGGGAAGACTAGTTGGCCAGTAGGTTCCTAGCTCATGTAGGTTCCTAGCTATGTTACAGGACCTCCATCTAACCCAGGAGGTGCACAGTCCCACCAGGGGAAATACCTTGTTAGACCTGGTCCTGGCCACAAGTGACGACCTGGTGAGGGGACTGCAGGTGCTCGATCACCTGGGTGATAGCGATCATCGCCTATTGGAATTCACCATCCAGCGCAGGGTGGCAAAGGCCTGCAGCAAGACAGCAGCCCTGGACTTCAGGAGGGCGGATTTCACTGAGCTAAGGAGACTAGTCAGGGAAGCACTGAGGTCCCGGAGGGGAGGGGAGTTGGGAGTCCAAGAAGAGTGGTCATTCCTTAAGGGGACAAACCTCCAAGCCCAAAGGGTCACAATCCCAACACAGATCAAAGGGGGCAAGAGTGCTCAAAAGCCCCCATGGCTCACCAAAAGCATCCAGGAACGTCTCAAAACTAAAAAGGAGACGTACACCCAATGGAAGGGAGGGGTCATCACCAGGGAGGACTATACCTCTGTTGCTTGGGATTGTAGGGGGACTGTTAGGAAGGCCAAGGCAGAGATGGAACTGGGACTAGTGACCCGGATCAAAGATAAGAAGAAGTCCTTTTTTAAATACAGAGAGAGTAAAAAGAAGGTTCCGGGTAAGGTGGGGCCTCTGCAGGACACACTAGGAAATCTGGTTGTCTCACCAGATGACAAAGCTAACCTATTTAACACTTTCTTTGCCTCCATTTTTCTGAGCAGGGACCAAGTCATCCCCCCAACTGGGATCCCTGATGGTCCCAGGAGAGGCACAGCCAGACCCAGGGTCAGAGAGGACCTAAGATGTGGAGAGAAGTGGGCATGCTAGAAGGGAGCGACAGGCTGCAATTGGATCTGGATAGGTTACAGGGGTGGGCAGATGAGAACAGGATCGGTTTCAATACTAAGTGCAGGGTAGTACACCTAGGGAGAAAGAACCAGCAGCATACCTACAGGCTGGGGAACTCCCTTCTCATCAGCACAGAGGCAGAAAAGGCTCTTGGAGTCATCATTGATTCCAAGATGAACATGGGCCGCCAATGTGGGGACGCAGTCAGGAAGGGTAACCGCACCTTGTCATGCATCCACAGATGCATCATGAGCAGGTCCAAGGAGGTGATCCTCCCCCTCTATATGATATTGGTCAGGCTACAGTTGGAGTATTGTGTCCAGTTCTGGGCACTGCACTTCAGTAGGGATATGGACAGCATCGAGAGGGTGCAGAGGAGGACCACTCACATGATCAGGGGACAGCAAGGCAGGCCCTATGAGCAAAGGCTACGAGACCTGAACTTGTTCAGCCTCCACGAGAGAAGGCTGAGAGGGGATCTGGTGGCCATCTATAAACTTGCCAAGGGAGACCAGCAGGGAATGGGAGAGTCCCGGTTGTCCTGAGCACTACTGGGAGTAACAAGGAATGACAGCCATAAGTTGACAGCCATAAGTAGATTCAGGCTAGATACCAGGAGGCACTACTTCACAGTCAGGGCGGCTAAGATCTGGAACTAACTTCCAAAGGAAGTGATGCTTGCTCCTACCCTGGGGGTCTTTAAAAGGAGGCTGGATAATCACCTAGCCAGGGTCATAGTTTCTAGGGTCTGAAGGGACCTGAGTAGATCATCTAGTCCGACCCCCTGCCATGGCAGGAAAGTGTACAGGGTCATTTGACTCCAGGACTCTTTCCTGCCCATGGCAGGGGCTCAGACTAAGTGATCTGCTCAGGTCCCTTCCGACCCTACCAACCAACCAACCAACTATATGATCACAGACTTACATGGCAACCCATATGAGGATAGGCTGAGGGACCTGGGACTCTTCAGCTTGAAAAAGAGAAGGCTGAGGGGCGACTTGGTAGCAGCTTACCAGTATATCAGGGGAGTACATCAAGGGCTCAGGAGTAAACCAGGGGTAATGGCCACAGACTCCTGGAAGACTGTTACAGGCTCAACATTAGGAAAAACTTCTTCACGGTTAGGATGTCCAGGGAATAAGCTCCCTTCAGAGGTGGTGCAATTGCCTACCCTGGAAATTTTCAAGAGGAGACTGGATGGTCACTTTGCTGGGATCACCTGATCCGAGTTGTCTTTCCTCCGTGGTGCAAGAGGATGGATCTTCTGAGGTCCCTTCCAGCCTTACAGTCTATGACTCTATGAATTTGTCCTTGTGATTCTATTAGCTGTGCCTAGAAGTAGAGTGGTGCCTAGAAGTAGCCAGAAGGAGCAGTGTTCTGATCCAGCCAGAGAAGGAGGGAGGTGACCTTTTTGTGGTGGCCCTGCCCTTTGCTGCTGATTGGTCAAGGGGGCCAGTGGTGACCCCCCCATACCAAAGGGATGCCCTGTATTCTGGGGATGCATCAGTGGCCTCCCTTGTTCTGTAGCAGGTTAAGGGTATTGCTAGGTCAAACAGTCTTCAGCTTCAGCTCAGTCCTTTTTTTCCTGGGCACACTTGTCCCACAGGAAACCCTTAAACATAACTCAGTCCACATGCAGCATCAATCATCCACTCACCCAGTCCCTCAAGGGTAGACTCACAATGCTGAATCTTTCCTAGCCCCTGAGAAGAAGCCTCCGGTTCACTGCTGCTCATCCTCCACACAGTTCTCCTTCTCAGATGGTTTCCAAGTCCTTTTTCAGCTCTCAGGGCATTTATTCATGTACTTCAGGATGTGGGAAGGGGCACTTTAATTACAGCATCTCTGAGAGCCACTCTAATTAAAGCTCCCAGAGCATCATATGTCTCAGCATCCCTGTGCTGAAAAATGATGGTGGGCAGGCTTTAACTGAAGTTCATCAAACAAGCTGTAGTTAAAGCACCCCAACGATTTCTCACTGCAGGGACACTGATACACGTGATACTGGAGTCTGCTGAAGTGTGGTGATTACCCTGCTCCAACAGACTTGATTAATCAAGTCAGTTCCAATGCACTGTATTACAGTGCACTGGAGCAGGCTCAATGCACATGTATAGGTACCCTCAGTGACTGACTTCCAGCTCCTAGGAGCATGACTCTGCTTTCTCAGGTCTTTTTTCTCTCCCTGAGGTCTCTAACTCTCTTAGCTCTCCCTCTGTGAGTCTCTCTAGCTTCATCTCTCTGTTCCCAATTCCATCTGCCTTATCAGTCTCTCTTTCCTGAATCATTCCCCAGGAGCCCTCTGGTTCCTTCTGGAGGTCTCGCTCTTGCTTCCCTTCCCTGGGCCTTTTGACTTCTTGTGACTGCTACTTATCTCCCTTAGCTGGTTCAGTCCTCCTCAGCAGCCTGCAGACCACTCCCAGGTCGCCTGAGCTTGCAGACTGCCCCCAGGCTCCTTGAGCTGACAGTCTGTTACAGTCATATATATTTGATTAAAATAATCTTATTTCCTCACCATTTATATGAATTGCAGGTGATTCCATGTATAGCGCTGCTTAAGGATCTGACAATCCTCTTTCCTATGGTTTTAGGATTTATCTGTACTGAAACCATGATCTTGTATTACCCTGAAGGGATTTAAGCTTCATGCATTGCACTCTAATACTACTTGTTGTATCATTGTCCACTGCCACCGTGTTTCTGAATGGCTATGCAATTCTAAATTGTTCAATGGCATCCCTAACAGAATGAACTGACCAAAAATCTCCCTTTGGCCTTTCCCCAGTTAAACATTGTTTTTAATATGTGATCTAATCATACATTTTCCATCCATCCTTGTTAAGGCATGGGATCTCATACAGTCTTTTAATAAATAACTCTGTTTCATGTCTTGATTATAAAAGTTATTTAAAGATTTTCCAGATTCTAGCTTAATCTAAAAAGACTAAAATTTGCCAATTTTTTTTGTCTAGAAAAATATAAATATTTCATTGGTAATGACCTACCTGATGATTCTGTTTTAAGTAATTGTTTTTCCTTGCTTGGGACCTGCCCCAAAGCCCATTCAAAAAAAAAAAGATTGGTTCAGGCCCAGGTATTGTTTCAAGATCTCCCAGTCATTTTGGTTTCCCATATCCATAATTTTGTCTTTCTACTTTTAATGGACCAGACTGGACAGTGCTTCTGCATACTCTTTCACTGCTTGTTAGAGGAGACTTTACAATAGTTGAACTTCTTTTCATTCCAAAATATTTAGAGAAAATATTTTAAAGAGAGTTATGTCTACAGTACCTACCTGTATATAAGATGTTTAGTTTACAAATGTCGAAACTCATATGTGAATTACCATTTATTTAACTGAGCTGATTATTACTAGCTAGCATAGATAAACCAAGTTATTGAATTAATACATTCTGCCAAGACATAGAAATGGTGGATTTAAGCGCCATAGCCTTACATAGCCTTAGACATAATATGTCATTCTTAATTAGAACAGTTCTCTTTGGAGATGCAGAGAATTTAGGACCCCATTTTGGACTATTTATTGAAGGAATTTAAAAATTCTATTATGCCAATATTTGAGTTCTAGTCCTTTCAAGATGAGACTTTAAAAGTGAGTCCAGGTATTTGGTCCAGGCCATGAAAATGTCTTCTATTTAGTGCAAATATAGTATCGGTTTGGTGTTGCAATTTTCTGAAAACTCCTTTTCCAGGTAGCTCATGAAGAGGTTATCATACTGGGGAGCCATCCATGTGTCCATGTCTGCACCCATGGTTTGGAGGAAGTGTTGGTTATTTCAGGTGAAGTTGGTATGAGTAAGGGTGAAATGGATGATTTGTGCAATACGTTTCAGTTGCAGATCTAAGTCTGGTCCATTTTCCTGAAGGTATTTTAGGCGGGCAACTGTGCTTTCATGGTGTAGGGTGTCACCTTTAGCATTTTTCTTCCTGAAACAGTCAATTTAGTAGGCCAATGTGTGTTCCTGTTGACTGGGAGGTGTCCAGTCAGATGTTTTGTTGTTGGCTTTGTTAATCTATTGAGGCAGAAGAGTTATCAGAAATAGTTCTGTCTTGGTTGTAAAGGTATTCTTGTGTGTGAAGTCTGCAAAAAATTTCTCTAATTCTCCACATATTATTATCTTGGAGCTATTTTCTGGAGTGATAGCTTGCTTATGTTTTAAATCTTTAGCAAGAAAAACAAAAAAATCAAATCTTAAAGTTAATATATTATATTAACAACACGAGTCTTTGTATTATAGTAGTACTTACTGCCTGATCAGAAATCAAGGCTCCTTTATGTTAGTGCCAAAAAAAAATCCCCCACACACAGAGAGAACTGCTGACATGACAATTTTACCATCTTACTAGTCAATAAGAGTTTTGCCACTGATTTAAATCAGTGCAGAAGCAACCCCAAGCTTGGGCAAGTTGATTACATGCAAATTATCTGTACTGATTATATTAATTTTAAGGCATTTAGGGAACAAGATGATGCTTATTTTTCCATGGACAGTTATTTTTGAAGAAAGAAAAAAAACACATGAACTACTGTATACAGCAAGTTAAGTATATTTTTTCTATAGTGAAATAAAATAATCCTTTATATTGCCTAATATAGACCCCAATCTAGAAGGGCACCTCAATACATAATTATTGAAGTTACCTCAAGAAAATAACAGGGTGAAAGGCAGGAACTTCCCTTATAAAGTATATAGCCAAATTGTCTGCACTGTGATATATTGAATAATTTGTAATTGCTTCAGTTAATTCAGGGCTTCATCCCACTAGCACTGTAGGGATGCAGCCAGACACCTGGAGCAAAGCAAAATGGGTGACTTCTGGTATGTGAATATGCAAGTGCCAGCAGCAGCTACTTTTTGTTTTCCTTCCCCGCAATTTGGCACCTGAGGCAGTTGCCCTTATTGCCTCTTCTACCCTTCAGTTATACCACTGGATCCCACTTCCAAAGTCAATAGAAAAAAATCCTTAGAGCCCAATCCAAATTCCATTACCCTCATACAATATTAATACTGAAGTCTGCACTGCCCAGTGGGTAAAAAACCACATGTATTTTCCTCCTCCTCAGAGCCAATTATTTCCTTTAACATCTGATGAATATGTACTGTTCTCAAGCACAGCACCACAGAAGCATGTTGTTTTGGCTTCTTGAAATGTGACATATCTGCAGTGGTGGGTGGATTTGCATGACAGCTATGATTCTGCATGACAGCTTTGTATTTTGTGCTTTTGTGCTCCTTTAAAAACAAGTCAGTACGTATCATTTTTGACCATCACACAAACTAAAAATCTGTTGTATGCTGTAGATTAGATGACAATTAATTTTCCTGTAGTTGCTCTACACTTGTTTATCACATACAAAATTGAAGACCAATTATAGTGTGAATAAGTCAGGTGTGATTTTGATGGTTCTTGGAGGAAGGAAGTACCAGTTGTTTCTAGTGAAGTTGTTATGGGTGAGGATGAAATGGATGATTTGTTCAGTATGTTGTGGTTGCTGAGGGTAGTTCGAAGGTATTTTAGGCAGGCATCTGTGCCTTCCTGGTGTACTTCTACAAGTTGACTGCTAACTAGAACAATAAAGTATTTGTGCTATTTGTGCTTAGGGTAAGCAAGGAAAGCAGATTCATCAGCTTCATTACAGTTAGGGTGAGTTTCAGTTCTTGGCTCCCTTGCACGTGTGTGTGTCAATGGTTGGGGTTGCCAGCACGGCACAGGAATGCCCGCCTGACTTCCAAGTACAAAGATGTTTTTCAAAGGGGCAGGTTGCAACCTGACAATGCTGAATTCTAGCTATTTTGTTAGAAATGTTATTGGCCTCAGAGCCCTACATGTGAGGCCTAAACACAGCTGTCCCTTGCAAGTGAGTCTCTGCAAAGTATTCAACAGCGTGTGCTGCTCTCTGGAAAACGAGTCTCCTTGCTCCTCACATCTAAGGGCTCTTGACAAAGAGGATGAGCTGTACCTGCAGCTCATGGGTGAGAGAGATAAATGCTTGAAGTACAAACAAGGGGCAAGGATATCTCAGGGTGATATCTTTTATTGGACAGACCGTGTAGCTGAGATAAAGTTAGACAAGGTTTCCAATGTAAGACATTCTTTCTTGCATCTCAGGGGGAGGAAGAAAGTCTTAGGTTGGAAAGCTTGCCTAACTTTATCTCACCTACACAGCTGGGCCAGTAACAGATATCACTCTACAAAATCCTTGCCTCTTGCATAATTTCTGGACCATCATGGCTATAACATTACTCTGACACTGAAATATACACATGCCTCTCTCTTTCCCCTTCCC
>NW_017728943.1:130313258-130339164 GCF_001723895.1 Crocodylus porosus
GGGGGGGGAATGCTCAGGACTGCCCCCTAGAGGGGTGAAATGGGGTGACCGCTCCGGGCCCCGCGGAGCGGCGACTCCATGTCCTCCCGCCCAACCGCCCGCTACCCCCACTGCCGATGGCGTCCGGGGCGCGAGGCATCGGGGCGGGGGCAGGGCCAGGGCCAGGGCCCCGCACCCTGCTCGGGTCGCCTCCGCCGATACTACAAGTTTGCCCAGGGCTGCCAGGAGGCTCGCCAGGGCGCTGCTTGAAAGGAGAATCCGCTTCAAAAGTTTGTTTGCGACACTTCCATATCTTGCAGCCCATTTTCGGGTCACGACCCACGGGTTGCGACACACGGGACTCGATGACCTCCTGAGGGCCCTGCCAACCCGCATCTTCTCTGTCAGTCGGGGGCGGAGGCAGGGGCCAAGGCAGCAGAGGCGAGAGGCAGCAGACAAGGGCCGAGCAGGAAGGCGGCCCCGTGCAGCCGGGGCGGAGCTGGGGCGGGGCGGTCCCGCCGAGCCGCGAGCAGGCAGCAGCGCTGCGGGCTGCGGCGGGGACTGACAGTCGGGGCCAGCCCGGGACATGGCACGGGCACGGGCCTGAGCCCGGCGCCATGAGCGACAGCAGCGAGGGGGGCCTCAGCTTCGCCGTGCCCAGCCCCCCGGCCGGCGCGGGGGCGGGTGGCGGGGGTAGCCGCGAGCCCGGCGGGCGGGCGGAGAGCGGCGCCCTGCAGAGCCTGCGGGAGGCGTGCGAGGCGGTGGGCGCCGCCCTGGACGCGCTGCCCTTCGCCGAGCTGGACTTCGGCGAAACGGCCGTGCTGGACCGCTTCTACAGCGCCGGTGAGTCCGCCCGCTCGGGCACGTGGCGTCCCCGACCCCGACCCCGACCCTGGCCGTGGCCCCGCGTTGGGGCGCCCTCAGCAGCGCGGCTCCCTCCGGCGCCTCCACCCTCCAGGCACCTCCTCTCCCCAGCGGTGTATGTGTTATATTTTTCATAGACATTCGGGCTGGAAGGGACCTCGGGAGATCATCCAGTCCAGCCCCCTGCCCCAGGGGCAGGCAGTCAACTGGGGTCAGAGGATCCCAGCAGGAGATAAGCATCCCAATGTTTCTTAACAGCATCCATAGTAGGTGTTTGCACCACCTCTGGGGGGAGTCAGTTCCAGGCCTTGGGGGCTTGGACAGTAAAGAAGATCTTCTTTAAGTCCAGTGTGACATGGTCACAGAGGAGTTGATGACTATTGGACCTTGGCAGCCCTTTTGGCAGCCCTGGATCTTCTCCCCACCCCCAACCTCAGCTGAGCTGCCCCTGCCAGTTTGGGGCACAGCATGTTGGGGTCACACCAGCTGCTTCCTCCCTGGAGCAGACTCCCACAAGGCAAAATTTCTTCATGGTTCATGTGACCAGACTAGAATAGACTTGCAGGGGTTGGTGCAGGCACCTGTCCTGAAGATCTTCCAGAGTAGTCTGGATGCGCATCTTGCTCGGGTTGTTTGACCCCTGCAGTCTTTCCTGCCCAATGGGGGGCTGGACCCAGTAATCTCATGAGGCCCCTTCCATCCCCCAACTTCTGTGAATCTGTGCTCCCAAGAGCCTGCTGGGGATGCCACAGGTGACAGCTTGCGGATAGGGTCGCCGTGCCAAGAAATATTTGTCAGCAAACTCTTTACTGACAACCAAACATTGTTTACTTTAATTGGCATTTGCCTCCTCAGTTTGAACCCAGCCTTCATCCAGTGCTTGGTGGAGGGGTTGCATTGACATTGTGTAAAACAGTGGTCACCAGGCAGTGGATCTTAGTCCACCAGGAGATCTTGGAGGTGATCCGAGGCTGGGGATTGGGGGCTGAATGCCACACCATGTTAGCACTGTCAGGTGTGCAAATGTCATTCTCAGGGTAAGCCTGGAGATTTCAAGCAGGAAACCACACTGCTGAAGACATCCTGCCCTGTTGTGGTCTTTCTGAGTTCTTTGCAACAGAAGAATTGATCTGTTTGTTTTCCATAGTCAAAAACAGGAGTGAAAACTAAGATCTGGTGTTTTCTGAGGGGTGCCTTGAGTCTAGAAATGTTACAAACCACTGCTGTATTATCTTACCATAGCCAAAAAATGCATGAAAGCAAAGAGCCTGCATTTTCCAAAGGGTGCCTCGAGTCCAACAAGGGGTGCTTTGAATCTAGAAAGGTTGAGAGCCACTGGATTAAACAGAGCTCTGTCTGGGATGTAAATTAGCTGGCAGGAAAATCCCTGCACTCTTTCTCCCCTTATCCCTCTTCCCTCATACCCCCTACCCCCCGTTTCTCCCATTCAGCTGCATTCTCACTGGCAAAACTGAAGCTATTTGACTTGCAGGCAGTGTCTATGCTGGGCATTCTGGTATGGTTAGTCTGGCTCCATTGACAAAAAGACCTGCCGTATTCAAGGCCACTGAGTGCTGCCCCCTGTCAAGTAAATCAAAGTGGGGTGGGGTGGGGAGGAATAGCAGCTGTTTATCAGATTCTTAAGGAATCCACTCTGTTCCTGAAAACAGAGAGCATCTGAAATCAAGCATATCCTGGATGGGTGGTATGCCATTTACACAGCATGCTCCCTTTTCCTCTTTGTTCCTTTTTCCTGCCACCTGTATATATGGGCCATTTGTTTGACACTGTGGAAGTCCCACCACATTGGCTGGAGCAGAATGTCTGACCTCCTGATCTTACAGCTGTTAGAAGTGCTGTGCTATTACATCCTAATAGGAAGGCAAAGAGGTTCAATTTTTTGGATTTTTGTGTACAGATGAAGGTACTCTGCAGGACTCAGAGTCTGCCACGCTGGAGTGGGTGAAATGTTAGATCTTCTGATCAGTTTCTCCGCTTATAGAAATATCTATGAACATCTGCCATTGTGGCTGCCTGTGGCGTGTTCAGGTTCCTCTCAGCTTCATGCCTCTAAGATAAATTGCCTTGATCAGGGCTTAAATTACAGATTATATTAGGCTAAGATTCAGTAGCTCAGAGAAGTGTTTCTTGCATATGGAGATCAGACCTGATGGTGGGCCCCTCCAGTTGTGGCAGTCAGGACTTTGGCACATAACGCTGCATAACTGAAAGCTTATGCAATGCAACATTACTTCAGTGGCTTTTCAGCAAGTTGGGGAAATGTAAAAACCTAGCATTTTCTAGCCACTATCTATGTGGATTTAACCCCAAGTATTACAAAATTAGGCAAACTATCTTGACATTCTTCTTCTGTAAAAAGCAAGATTCATCAAAGTACGGCTAAAATAAGACAAACTTGAAGCCCTATGGCTAATTGAAAGAAGATACAGGGAGCAGACACTGCTTGTGCTGTAGAAGCCAAGTGCTACTTGCATAGTGTGGTTAAAATAGTGCATATTTCAGCACAGCTCTACTATTTAGTAGTACCTGTCTAGGGGTAAATGAGAGATTACTGGGAGAGTCCACATGCAGAGTCCTAGGTAACGGCCTGCTGAGAAGTACCTTCTACTCCTCAGAGAACGTCCAGACTTTTTGGAGTATCTTCTTGGACATAGGGCCAAATGTTTGAAGGTCTACTTGTTGCTCCTGTGGCACTTAGTTTTTTTCCAAATAGCATGCAATTCACAAGGTTAGCGACAGTTCTTCACAGTAACCTGTGGCAAAACTATGAGCAACAGCAGAGGGACGAGTACAGTCTATCAGCATTCAGAAAGGCAAAATAGCAGTATTCTCATTTGTATGGTTATCTTTGCAAATCATGAAGGTGATTTAAAGAAAACAAAATCCAAAAAACAAGAATTTTAAATTCTGCAGACATGTGTGGCTTGGATTCCCTCCCTGCCTGCCTGTGTAGCAAACAGATTTTTTGACGACCTCACTTCATACTGTAAAATCAGCTGAAGGAAAAAGAAGCATTAGAGAAGTGAAAGATGGCAGATTAAATCTCTGACATATCACATTAGTTTATATACAGTTTTGATCTTTTTCTTTCATGATATCCTTTAGTACTCCAAATGCATTTGCTAAACAGAAATGAAAGAGTTGTCCCTGGTTGCAGCCTAATCTTTGTTCTTGTTTGTAATGGTGTGCCAGTCACTTTGGTGTTACATAAATAATCTGTAATTGAGCTTAATTCAGTGGAGTATTTGGATGGGCCAAACATGTTTTATCAGAATGAAAATGAAGAACTATTATTAGAGTGCTTTCCATTTCTGATCTAGGCTTTGTTGTAGCCACAACATTTAGGTTTGGTGCAGAATAATTCTTTATAAAACCTAATGGATGAAATCCTGATTTACTGAAACCACAGCTTTCTTCTTGGCTTCAACAAGGCTAGGATTTGGTCCTGTATGAATATTTTTGTAACTTTTCTCCTCCCAATTACATTGAAATGATTTATTTTTGAGAATTTTGCATTTCCTTTCATGGCGTTAAATACAAAGAAAGCAGCATTGAGGTAATTTGCATGAGAACATGATCAAACTGTTTGTATTGTTGGAACAGGATAAAATAAGAGGAAAAACCCAACATACATAAGGGAATGATGGGTGTTATTAGGGAGAGTTGGAGGAAAAAAGTAAATTAGACTTAAAGATGTGACTGTCATATTGAATTGTGGTGTTTGCATTTAAATGAAATTATTGGCCCTAAATTTGGCCCGTATCTTATGCAAGCTTCGAAGTGTACACTGTGCAGAACTATGGACCTAAAAGTGAAAGTGAATTTATATTTATTTGAGATTTAATTGTGTCTAGTTGGAGCCCTGCAGAGGAAGTTAAGGAAAGGACTTTTACAATATTCTTCTTGACCTGGGCTGTGCTTCTGCCTATACCAATAGGATGCTTGCTTGAGTAAAGAGTACAACATTGGACTTAATATCTGTAAAATGAAGATTTGGGAAAAAGTAAGAACCACTAAAGGTACTGTTTTCCTTAACTTAAAAATAGAGTTTTTAAGGTCAGAAAACACCATTATAGTAAACTAGTCTGACCTGCAAAACACAAGCCCACTATATGTATCCAAACAAGTGATATCTGTGAGCGAGTAACTGAATTAAGGATTCATGTGGCCTAAAAGGCTGATCTCTGTGAAATCTGCAGGAAAAAAACTTAACAAAAATAAAATGCTGGCTCCCCTGTGGGAGCCAGCTGTCTTCCTGGCCACATGGCCTAGCATGAAGGTGAACAAGATGCTACTGTCCCCACCTGTCACCACTAATCGGTGGAGAGGACTGCTTTTGTGTGGCCCCAGCCCTTTCTACCAATCAGTGGCAAGGTGTGGAAGCGTGTGACAGACAGCCCTCTCAGCCAGTCAGTGGTAGGGAGGGGGACACTGGGGTGCCTTGGTGAATGAGAGGTGTAGGGGGGCCCCACCATGATAAGCCCATGGAAATTGCAGGTGGCCCCAAGATCTGCCCACAAAATCTGTTGGCTGCCTCCTCAGGTTGAGTAAATCCCTGCTTATGAGTTAAAGGATAAAAGCTTATGCCAATATGTGTACGTCCAATAATTATACTGGAAAATAATCAAATTGTAAACTAAAATATTGCAGATGGCCCTGTGGTGTTGCAAAAGCTACTTTTTTAACGTTAAAAAGTATATGTAAAAATGTTACTATAATGGCCCTGTCCTCAAAGGTACCCAACATCTGCAGCTTCTGTTGTCATTAATAGGATACAGCATATTCCATTTATGCGCATTACTGATTTTACTGTGTAATGCTAAGCCAGCCCCAGTTTTTTGCCTACTATGTACACTGTACAGGCAAGTTATCTGCCTATCAGCTGGGTGTATAAACCACTTAAGTACATAGTAATACTTCAGCCCCCACTTTCTGCTTCCTAATATAATTATCAATTTTTAACTGCGTAATTTAGATCCTGTCAGCTTCAAGGCTGGTGTTAGAGTCAGAAGGCCCCCTTGAGAAAGGAGATAAGGGGCTTTAACTATGAGGAAAAGCTTAGCACAGACTGTTCCTGTATTTAATGAGAATTGTTTACATTGCCTAAGGGAAATGCCTAGTCTGGGTAAGCGGGTGGCCTTTTTACTGTCCTGAGGTTAAGCACTTAAACAGCACTTTTGAAAATTGGGCCATAAATGAGTAGACCGGCTATGGCTTTACATCTAGTTCATATCAGTGGCTTTTTATTATCTCATACACCTAACTGTCTGTTTTAGTAAGCTAAAAATTAGGATTTGTTGATTGTGTGCGGTTCTTTATTATTACATAGTGTGCAAACACACATTGCAAACATGAGTAAATGTACCATTGTCTATCTGAACACAGTGCAAAATGTAAACAAAAAGCATACAAAGGAAAAAGAAATATTCTGCGTTATGAACCTTGCTCTTGCAAGCTTACCATGAATGGAAATTCATAAAAGTTCAGATGAGTTCTGGGCTCAAAAGACTTGTGGGAAAAGAGGGTATACAGGTTGTAGTCATATTGATCTAGAGGCAAAAGGAATCGGAACTCATGGTAGAGATGATACCTTTTATTAGACCAACTAGATTTTTGCAAAAAAAAATATTTTAATTGCAACCTTCCGGTACAAACACCCTTCTTCAGGCATTGGAGAAACGATTGTAACAGTTCTTCGTGGTAAGAAGGTTGTTTGTGTCGGAAAGCTTTCAATTAAAGACTTTTCTTTGCAAAAATCTAGTTGGTCTAATAAAAGATATCATCTCTACCACAAGTTCTGATTCCTTTTGTGGGAAGAGACCCATTATTAATAGTTTGGGAAATATATCTGAAATGATTTTAACCTGATAGCATCCTGTAAATTACCGGGTGTCAAAGACATGGCCTGTTTCACTTGGCCTGCAGGGTTCCTTGTAGGGACAGGGCATTTGTGGAGAGGGTGAGTTGGAGTGGGACCTGCTACTAAATTCCCAGACATGAAGCCCCGTTGGGGATGCATGTTGTTAGCAGGTGGATGGGAGGGAAGGAAGGAGCAATGGTTCTGTTAATCTTCATGGCACTGCTACTCAACCTGCTGCTGGAGGTAGATCTGGATCCAGCTTGTGAGGAGCCCGCTGGTCTGGATCTGACTCAGGTGGTCAGTCTAGTTTTACCCCCTGCTTGAAGTTAATAGAACAGTTCCTATATTTTCATTTTAAATCAATGTGGAGGTGAGCTAACTGGCAAAATGAAGGTTATCAAAGGTCTACCTACACCGTAATGGTGTTTTCGGCTTGTGTTGTTATGGCCAATTTCTGTAGCCAGTGGCACACAAGAGAATGGTTAGCATCATGTCTGGCTGCCTTGATTCCCCAGTATGAATGACTAAGTACCCATTTATAACTAGGGATAGTCTGACAGCAGGGCTTGAACTGCTGCTTCTGGAGCCATAACAGGATGCATTAATCACTTGGGCACCATTGCCCTAAAGTCAGTGATGCAGAAGTGCTGAAAACAAGGTAATAATGGTAAAACCATTCTGTTTCATTATGGTCAGTAAAATTATATGTATTTAACACTTTAAGTGTAAGTCCTGTGTCCTGTCCTAAGATTGAGAATGTGTAAAATCTTAGAAGCTCTCCTGCTTAAGGGCACAAACCAACCATTAACTAACTAGAAGGGCTTGGAGAAAAACTAGTTTGCCCTGAGTTTCTTGTACTTTCCCTGAAGTGATTTGGTACTCACTGCTTTCAGAGACAGAATAAATGAACCTCTGTTTTAATGCAGTAAGATAAATGTCTGTATTTCTCTTTCTTGTTTTCCACAACTCCATCTTGCAAGGCAAGTTTTTTTTATTCTCTAACATTTAGGTGACTTTTTTTAGGTTAAAGATAATTTTAATGTATGTAGAAAATGTAATATCTAGATTTCAGTAGATTTCTTTTTTGTACCTTGTCTGGCTGGAAGATAAAGGGAAGATAAATTACAGTGACTCTCACTTGGAGGATCTGAAATTCAAGTGTTTAGTCTGGAGGCTGTTTAAGAAGCAATCTGATAGATGTGTTTCCACCATAATGACCTCAGTGCATCACTGGAACTTTTTCCTGAGCTCTGATTGTACTTGAATCATAAGGATAAACAATCCTTATGCATTTCTGATGTCAGTAATGTTGCATAAAGCAAGATTGGGTCTGTTAAGTAATGGACAGATAAAATAGTTCTCTTCTTAGCTTTTTCTGGTTCTGTTATGTCAATTCCTTGGGCTACTTTGGCATCATCATCGGTGTATGTGTATTGCTTAGATGTTATATGCTGGAAGTTTGAGGTATATACATTGAAGAGTATTGCTGCTAGCACTGACCCTTGTGAGACCCTGTTCTTCAGAGTTCATACTCTGCATTTTTCTCCTTGGCTAGCAGTGAGTTTGAATAATCTGTTGGGCTAGGGGCAAATTACACACAAACTGATATAAGTGATTTGAAACCAGTTCAAATCTGTGACACAGCAGAAGTTCAGTGCACATAAACTTCCTTCAAAATAGCCAAAACTGGTTTAAGATAAACCTGGATGGATGTAGTATCTGACTTAACTGATTTAGGTTAAATTGGTTTATTGAACTTCTGTCCCAGATCCCTTCCAGATTCAAGTTAACTCAAAGTCCTCCCAGCAAACCCCTCCCTCTCCCAGGTGGACGGGCTAGCCTTGGCTTAAGCTGTCTTCTGCAGCGGAGCAGGGAGGTGTTTTCTAGCACATCTTGGCTTTTGGCCTGGGCCACTGCAGGCATGTGGCTTCACTTCTGGAATCAAAACCGAATGTCCGTTCACTTGTTTATTGGTTCAATCTATGCAGTTTAGCCTAACCTGCAAAGTCTGAGTCAATTCAGCCTTAGGCTTTTTGACTGTGTACTTAGCCCTGGAGATAATGGTCATGATGAAAGCATATAAGCTTGCAGTCAGGTATCTCATTTGAGGCCTTGGTGCCATATAGTATCACAGGTGACTGTGAGGTCAATAAAAAACTGCACCTTTTTTCTTCCTCATTTCAAATCTGTTTTCTGTGTCAAATGTAAGTAATGTAACTTGACCAGTGGTACACTACTTTTTCCGAAAGCCAGCTTGTTGTTTTGGGAGGTGGAAATCAGTGATGGTCCCTATTCTATTCAGGATTATGCTGTCCATGAGTTTGTAGGTAACGCAGAATAGTGAGATGGGTTGGTTGCTTTTTGGATCCCATGGTGGTTTGTTGGGTTTCAGGATACAGGTGTTACCATAGTAGCCCAAGGAACTGACAGGATTAGAAAAGATGCTGAGTACTGACATGGAACTCATTGCCAACTATCTCCACAAGTGGTATTTAATGTTGAGCATCAGTAAGTCATCAGTATCATCATTCTTCCACCTGGACAGTTGTTGAGCCAAGACCACACTGAATATTGGAGGAGGCAACCATATACTTCCCCATTAGCCATACCCCAACCTACCTAGGAGTTGCAGTACACTGCTCCTTCACCTATAAACATAACATTCAGTAGGTCAGCGGTAAAGTCCCTGCACAAGTAGCTGCCTGAGGATGTTTAGCTAGTATGCCGTGGGGTGCCAACTTTTAAAATGCTCAGAACCACTGTATTTGCAATGGCATATGCACCAGCAGAATCTTGGGCTCCTGTATGGTCAAGAAGTTGTTGTACTAAAAAGGTCAAAACTGTGTTTAACTGTGCTGAGACTCATGACAGGCTGCACAACTTACAGACAGATGTAATCCCTGCATGCTAAAGCATTAGACCAAGTGATATAAGAAGAGAGACCCTAACATCATTACTGGCAGTAGAGGCAAGAGATGACAAAAATCACCTGCTTCATCAACTGTTAACTGAAGACCCAAATAGATGAAGGCTGTAGAGGCTTAAAAGTCATAAACTGATTATACATGAAGCCCACTAGCTTCTGGTAGATACTGGGAATGCTGAACCAAACCTATGGGCAGCAATGGAGGGGACCGACTACTAGGAAAGGTTGGATCTAGTCCTGCGGTGTTTTATATCAACACCAAGCGAGTCCCTCACTGAGCACAACTTTGACAGAGAAGCATCGGTCAAGCCAAACAGACTGAGATCTAGATATGAACACTTCAAAACAACACTTTTATAAGATTAACAGTGTCCAACAAACAGCACAGCACTTAATTGAAAGCTGCAGTTCTTTACAAATGCCCAGAGTGGGTAAATGGAATTTGCACATTGAGCAATAATACCAGATAGTGGCGTATAGATTTGGAAGTTGATACCTGATGCCAAAGGGAAGGGAGAAAGAGTGTCTTAGCTTTGTTCTTGTACCTCATATAGGTTTTGGCTGGAAACCTGAGCATTTGTTCAATGTCTGGAAAACAAGTACCAGAATATGCTGAACTTGGGGAAGAAGCAAAACTTCAGAGAGCTACTGTAGTCATATGAGAAAAGTGATTTTGCTTGGAAGTTGTCTTAAATCTGTATATTTTCTTTATGCTTTTACATAGCTCACTTCTGCTGTGCAAGGACAGAGGAGTGAAGGGAATCAGCACTGGTGTTTCTCTCTACAGTCGTTAAATTCTTTCTTGATAGTATTTTGTTTACCTTGGGAGACACTCAATTTCCAGGATTCCTCATGTGGCATAAAATAGACAGTAGGATTTAAACAGAAAGTTGTCGCTTGAAGTAGTGTATTTGTTGGGCTTAAACTTTCTGGGAATTCTGAGATTTAATGACGCACTAAGTTTTACTCTCTGTTCTTGAAATACAAAGGATTAAGATTCTTAAAAACTAATGCTAACAGTCTTAATTTCTAAAGGTTGATGTTTTTCCCAGCACAAAAATACATACTTCCAACAATCTGAGCTATTTATAGTAGTAGTAAAGCAACGCCAGTGTTAGAAGTATTACAGGTCCTCAAAGCAAGGCAATGTGGAATTCTTGTGAAGCATTATTTTTCTTACCATTTTATTCTTTCTGTGCTTTTTATTAAACTTCAGGCATTGAAATGCTTCACTTTCCATTTATGATTATACTGCATTTGTTTATATTACTTTTTTCCTTTCTTTTTTTCCCTTAATGTTTAGACAGTTTGTTTTGAAGCATATGCGGGGGAGGAGGAGGGAACTGAATTGCTCCTTGGAGCCTTGCCTAAAGAGGCCAAGCTAAAATAGCAGCTGTTTACTAGGTCCATGGCAGAAAGAACTATCCTGATGTAGTATTCTTATGGTTGCATTTGCAGAACATTAAAATAATTAAACAAAACACTTATTTCAGTCTTTTTTATGTTGAATTGAGTACCAATAACAAATATTGTGGTGCCACAAGTGGCTAGGATTAAGAAATGTTGAGTTTTCAAAAACTACTAATACTTCTGCTATGGAGCTGATGATTAATGTCATGCCCACACAGAGTTTACTGTTGTGTCACTAGGTGTTATGATACAGAGACCAATTACTCACTTTATTATAGTAGATGTTGTAGCCATGATGGTTCAGGAATTATGCAAGAGTCAAGGATGTTTTACGGTGATATCTTTTATTGGACCAACTGCATAGACAGGATAGAGTTGGACAAGCTTTTGAATGTAAGAGGTTCTTCTGACCTGACAGAACATCTTGTATACAAAATCCTGTCTAACTCTATCCCAACTATTCAGTTGGTCCAAATTAGAAGGTATCATCCCAAGAAATCCTTGCATTTCACTTTTATACACTCGTCTTCTTTGTAAGATCAAATGAAGTGCAAAGATAAGAGAGAGGGTTCTGAACAATCACTCCTGGGGAAAAAATGGTTCCTAATTGACAAAGTAGCTGATTTATTCACTGTGTGGTGCCTGTGGATGGTGTTTAAGACTGGAATTTTTAGTTTCCAACCTCTCTTAACTTTCTCTGGATACTGGACTCCAGATGTTAGTAACTTTAGTTTTACAGGTCAGTTTGGGAATTCCAGTCCTTGGAGAGCTTAGGAGATGGCCTGAATCATAACATAGATATTGTTCAAGTGTGTCAGAATGAAACACCATGTGTTTCTGACAAACGGTTCTTTGCTTGGTGTTTTTGACTTTATCCATTTTGAAGATAGATCAAAAATAAAAGGCCTGCCACTTCATTTGTCTGGCCACAATTACAGCTAGTTGGATTGTGAAGAACATTATGACATTTGGAAACTAAACCATTACTCACAAATTATTTTTTTTCCCATAGTTGACTAGCTGTGTTTTAATCAGGTGGGGTGTTTCCTCCAGATTCCAAATTTGGATTTACTTATGTGTTCTGAAGAAATGTTTTCTCCCATACTTCTGTCATTACGTTACACATGAACTAAGAGGAGCAGGATGGAAATATATGGACAGTGTGGTTTAGAAATTGGAACACTGTTCTGTGAGTCTGCAGACCTTGGTTCTGTTAATTGCCTTATTATCAGTTTATCATGTCTCACATCTGAGTGCCTCTGTTACTGCCCCCTCATCCCTTTTCTTTATCTAAAGCTCCTTAGTACAAGGAGTTTGTTGTTTTTTTCCTGTATATTTACACAGTGTGT
This sequence comes from Crocodylus porosus, assembly GCF_001723895.1. Lineage (NCBI taxonomy): Eukaryota > Metazoa > Chordata > Crocodylia > Crocodylidae > Crocodylus > Crocodylus porosus. The sequence continues at coordinate 130,325,668 of NW_017728943.1, forward strand.
TGTACAGTGGGATCCTGGGACCCTACTAATCATAGTGAATGAGAAGCAGCCTGTTCCTGCAGTCTTTTTTTAGCCATATATCTCCCATGATCTCATTGAGATAGTTGAGTGAGGGGTAGTGGTTCAAACTCTAATTGGCTCATGAGTTAAGGCTGGCATGTTTCAGTGAGCATGTAAAGTGCAGTTGGTACTTGAGCAATATGTACAAAACAATTGCCACCTCTCTATTAATTCAAACTAAAATGACAGGAGCAATGGAGAGAGTCCAGAGGCGGGCAACAAAAATGGTGAGAGGGCTGGGGCACATGACTTATGAGGAGAGGCTGAGGGAACTGGGCTTATTTAGTCTAGAGAAGAGAAGACTGAGAGGGGATTTAATAGCAGCCTTCAACTACCTGAAGAGAGGTTCAAAAAAGGATGGAGCTAGACTGTTCTCAGTGGTGGTAGATGGCAGAACAAGGAGCAATGGTCTGAAATTGCAGCAGGGGAAGTTTGGGTTTAGATGTTGGGAAATGTTTTCTCACTAGAAGGGTAGTAAAACACTGGAACAGGTTACCCAGAGAGGTTGTGGACTCTCCATCCTTGGAGGTCTTCAAAACCCAAGTAGATAAAGCTTTGGCTGGGATGATCTAGTTGGGGATGGTCCTGCTTTGAGCAGGGGGTTGGACTAGATTACCTGCAGAGGTCCCTTCCAACCCTCATTTTCTATGGTTCTATGATAGGGCAGTTCTACAGACCTATTGCTACATCTTTTACTACATTAACAGCATCAAACTGTCTTCCTTTGAAGACAGAAAACTAGGTACTTTGAGGAGAGCCTGTTTTTACAATGTTCACTTGGAACTTCTCTCATTGTGACCAAACGGGATGTATAACAGATGAAAAGGACCCCTGCAATTTACCACCGGCATGATAAAAACTTTATTTCTAGTGTTTATTTTTAAATGCAAGTTTAAATAATTTTTTGAAATAAAGAAACCTAATAGAAATAGTAACTTAAATATCTGAAGCATAATTCAAAAATGAGCTTTAAATTCCATTATACAAGCAGAGTAAAATACTCCTACATGGAATCACCTGAAGGAGCATCTAAGAAAATGAAGAGACTTAATAAATTTATTTAGCACCTTTATCTGAACCAGTACAAGATTATTCTCTACATTAAATTCCGCAGTGAATTGTCTTAAGTTTTAAATGACTAGGAGTGGGTCTAAACTACAGGCCTGGAGGAAGGCATCCATGTACACTAGCTTTAAACTACCTGGCTTGGCTGTTCAGCAGTATATGGGCTGTATTAGTGAGCTCAGTGTGGGTTAATACTTGACTGTTTTTTAACCCAATTTTCCAGGCAGTTTTGTAGGCTGCTCCTAGCTGCTGCAACTATACTTCTAAGTGTACTCAAGCTAGCCAGTTTAAAGCAGGCTTGGGTATGTCTGCCTGAGTCGCAGTGACTGCAGTACAGGTGCACTCTGCAACTAGGGCATATTTTCATACTACTATCATCTCATACTGTAAAAATCTAAGTAATGTTTTTTGATATTATGTTTAGTCATCTGAAATAATTCCTTTGTATACATACGTACTTGTCTGAATGATGTGGACATACAGAACAACAATCTCCTTTTATCAGTGGAGGACAGAGACTCATAAGACAACAGGTGTCTTTCTTGAGGATAGTAAAGGAGTTCATATCTGTGATTGGGAACCTTCTGAGAGCTGTCAGATGAGTAAACACTTACAGGAAGTCCATATTCGTTTGTGTTCTAAGAGAAAATGGACTGCAGACAAAACTCGACAGAAGATGAGCATTAGTGGTTTATTTTGCCATATTTTTATTCTTGTCTCTGTAAACATTAAGGACCAAATGTATCCCTTGACATGAGCAGGTGCAATTCTTGTAAAGTTAATGAGAGCTGTTCAGTATTAATACTTGCAGAACTTGTGCCAGTGATGGCGTTTATTTTGAATGCTGCCTACTATGCAAAGAAAAAGCCAAAGGCATTTTGAGGCCAAAAGATGAAGTTCTCACTGAACAGGATTTTAAATTGTCTAAGTGATATAAAAATCGTGGTTCGTTTCTCGGGAGGAGGAAAAAAAAACTTCAGCTACAGACACACTCTATTAGCAACACAAAAGGTATATATTTGCAAATAGGGTCAGAGAGAGAGACAAAAGAGCACAAACACTCTGCCCCCGGGCACAATCATTAGCAGGCTTTTATCCCCTCTCTCCTGACCACGTGTGCAGAAGGAGGAATTTTTACAACTCATTTCCGGTTCATACAAACATATATGTAAACATGTCGCTTCACACGTCCCATGTGCATTATAATTAACTACTTAAGTATGCGGGGCGGGTAGGCTTAATATGCATTAGGTTATCACACGTGCGTAGATGGGACCCAAGGTTACTCAAGGTTCAGCCTGAAGGCAAAAATGGCATTTGCTCTTATCTTAGCCTAAGAATGTGGGGGTCATGAAAGAAAGTGTGATTTAGTGCAACAAAGAGATAGTAAATTTGCAGAACAGAGAGGGAGTGATACCTTAGTACAAAGGGCCTTTGGTGGTTTTCCCTTCAATTTCCAACCCCCCCCTTCCCTCTCCCATTAAGGAGACAAGGAGGGGTAGCAGCTGTGGTTTTTTTTTTTTTCTAAATCTGCTATTGATAATGCATTTTTAATAATATTTCTAACATAAGTACCTAAAATCCACTTGAATTGACAGGTACTAAGAGCATATGTGCATCTAAAAATCTCATAAGCTACCTTCCTTCATCTTCATCTAAATGCCTTTAACAGCGTGGTCTCAAATCTATAACCCTTTTTAACAGAGTGAGTAAATCCATTGTGGAACCTTACAGTTGTGACTGAATTAGCTGATGGCTCTTGAAGATGATGTGGCCTGAGTAAGTGAGCAGTGTAATTTTTCAGAGGCAACCATGCTTTTTGGAATGGGCCTTCCTGCAGAACTGGCTGCAGCTCTAACTTTGTCTCTAACATAGCTTCCCTATGTACACACTCTGATTTGCTTCAACTTTAGTGGTGCTTTCATCCCCAGCTAACTGGCTTATCCAGGACTAGAGACCAGAGCCTGAGTGAGTGATAGTTTCACTTTGAGGAGGAAGGGGAGTGTCATTTCCTAGTTCCTTGCATAGAATCATAGGGTTGGGATTGACCTCAAGGGTAATTTGGTCCAGGTCACCTCAATACAGAAAGGATGCATATGAAATCATCCAGGTGTTCATGGTACTCGGACAGGAAAGTTCCTCTAAGTTTATTGATAAGATCCTAGACTGCAGCACAAAGAAGTATGAGAGTAATCCACAGAAATCCTAGTGGCACCTCCATGAGAATGCAGCAAGTATCAGGACATAAAAATACATGTATAGCTTTGTATTTAGCTGAGCTAAGTTGACTTTTGGGGTTTAGATCCAGGAGCCTGTCATCTGAGTTAAGTGAAGACATATCCATAAGTCAAAACTTCCACTTTCTTACCATGTCCCATCCTCTCCAAATTCATTTTTATAAACACAGTAACTTAAAATTCCTTATGCACAACTTATGCCCTGCCTTTTGGGGAAAAAAAGAGAAACAGTTTTATGCTCTTTAATTTTATGTATCTCTTGGATACTACCGCTGTGGTATTTAAAGATAGAGATTCTTAAACTCCCATGTATCTATAAAATGTATCTAAAGTTGGATTAGTTTCACTCTGCATGTAGGCTGATACCAACCCAGGAACAAAAGTGACTTGCCTAGACTTGTGATGATGAAAATAATACATTTTTTTCTTTATTCATTGTGTACATACTTCCAGTGTTTCAAGGTTGTATCAGTTCATGTAGTGGGAACACCCGTGACTACAACTGATTCAATGTAAAAGTTTTCATTTTAACTTCAACAGCTTGTTGCCTGAACATATGCATTAAATGTGGGAAATAGAAATGTGTTGTCTTTTTTTTTTTTAAGGACTCCAACAAGTTTGGTTGCTTTTGATTGAATCACTCATGTTGTCTGACTTTGTTTAGCCTGCTTGCCTGGGCTTCTCCCAAGCTGCCTGCAAGGGCTACCTGCACAGTCCCCGAGCTGCACAGAGCCTGGTGCTTCACTCCATGGCCGTAGGGCAGCAAACTAAAATGCCTTGGAGGTGTTTTAGTTTGCTGCATCCCAAAGTCACTTAAGGTGTATTACGCTGCCGAATGTGCTACAGCGCCTAGAATTGATGCACAATATGCTGCCAATGCATGCAAACACAACACCATCAAAGCAGTGCAAAAGTATTTGACCTACTTTAAAGTGTTGTATATACATGCCCCTTATTTCATCTACCCATGGCCTTTCAAGTCTCTCCTGTACTGATTATCAGGAGAGTTAGGTTATAAAATTAAATTACCTGCGTAACCCTCAATGTGATGTTTTGACAATATTTTCAGAGTAGCAAAAGAATTAATGGTGCTCTTTTAGCAACTGGATAGCAGAATTGAGTAGGTGATAAGTGTATGTCACCTGGACTCTGTTTATGATTTACAACTATAGAGGAACAGTAATCTGGTTAATCTTGAAATTGGTTTTGTTAAATAAAACTAAACTGAAATCTTTACTAATTTTCTTGGATGTTTGGCTATAACTTATTATACTAGAATACAAATGTTAAAATTATTTGTAAATTATTGTTATTTCTTTCTCATATTCTGTATAAGGCTGCATCTCACTCATGAAAGTTAGCAGGCTTTCTGACAAGATTTTCTGTATTTACTGAAACCCTGTGAGTTTTTTTCATGAGAACCTTGTGTAAGTCCAAAGTAGGGGGGGGTTGTGGGGGGTTGTGTTTTTTTGGTAATGGGTGATTACAAAAAAAATCATGGAAAGAAAATGAGAGCTCTGAATTACATGGGACATGTTCATTTCTTGTTTCTTTTTCCTTTTTCCGTAAATAATGAGACTAAAAGGTCCTTGTTTAAAGACAGGTATGAAGTAACTAGCCTGGTACAGTCTGAGAACTAACAGGTAGCAGTGGGGCACTGCAAGGCAATAGACTGGGAATGGGAGTATGAAGGAACTGAGCCTTTATTGATGGGAACTGCTCAGAAAACAAGGGTTTTTCATGGACAATTTCACCCTTTAAGTGATGCCCCCCCATCCCAATTTTGGCTGAAAACCATAAATATTTTCATTTCAAATGGTGCCTTCTGGGTGTTGTAGTTTGGGTGCCTGATGCTTCCATTATCTCTCTGGACTGGACTCTAACACCTGAACTAAATCTCCTATAATTTTTTGGGTGGTCTTAGTTCTGGTAAGTGTATCTTAATGTTAAAGTTTCCTTTATAATTTGCATTCCTGTATTGGCTGTTTAGGATTTAACCTTAAGCATTTTATTAATCTTTTCCCTTCCAGAGGTGCAGAGAGTCCTGGATTTTTAGAATGTAATGCTCTTCAGTTAGGGACCACCTCCTCCTCCCCCTCCCCAATCCCTTTTTGTGTGTCAGGAAAGCATTTGGCATGTTGAGTACTGCCACAAACAAATTATAGAAATTAAGGGCTGGAAGGGACCTTGAAAGATCGAGTCCAACCCTCCTGCTCTGGACAAGAATACTGCTGAGATCAAATGATCCCAGCAAGGTGTCTGTCCAGTCTCCTCTTGAAGACTTCCAAGGTTGGGGACTGTACCACCTCCTTGGGAAGTCCATTCCAGATTCTGGCCACTTTTACCACAAAGAAGTTCTTCCTTATGTGAAACCATCCTCTGACAGTTTATGGCCATTGCTCCTTGTCCTCCCTTGGGGTGGCCTAGTGAACAGATTTTTTCCCAGCTCCCAATATTCACCACTTACATACTTTATAGAGAACCACCAAGTGCAAGTACTTGGCATGAATACCAGTCCTTCTATGTAGCATGCTGTATGGGCACAGGTAGGTATGAGCATGCCAAGCTGAATCACAGACTGCATGTGGCTGCATACATGCCATTTAGGCGTGTAAAGCAAAATGGAATTTAACCATAAGGTGCACATTCTTGATGCAGTGATTCGCACCTTAGATATTTTGCACACCAAAATGAAGATATTTTTTGCCATCATCATGCCAATTATTTGATGATTTGTGTTGAGCAAGTGTGTATTTCATCATGTAATTATTCAGGAATATTCAGAGATTCCTATTGCACATCTGTGGAGTATAATTATACATGTCAGCAATAGTGGCATATTAATTGTTTTAGTAAAAAACACCATGTGGAAAATTTAACATTTTTTTTTTTTTTAGTACAAATGTCTATTAACATGCCAGCTCATCTCCTTTGCTTCCCTGAACCTTGAAGTATCAACAATTGAGTCTTATACCCAGATTCTGTACACACAAGTACCAGACTATTTAGCATATGAACTGTGACTCACTGAAACTATTTTGGCTATAAGCAATTCATATTTAATCTTGACATATAATAGGGAGTGATATGAATGTAAAACTATTAAACCTGTGCAAAACATTTAATGGGATCAGTGTGCAATCCAAACTGCACTAAACTATCATAATGTAAATCTTCTATCCTTCTAAGTAAGTCTAGCAAAATTCTTAACTGTGGTAACCTGGCTTCTTCCTCTTTTAGATCCTCACTTTCATTCAACAAACATCAAGTCATGTAATGGAGTATAAATGATCTCAAATTAGCATTAGTTACTCTGTCAACTCTGCTATTGGAACAATGAATTTGTTCCTAAAGCTGAATTCAGCCTATTGCTGGACTGGAGTAAAGATTATCTCTGCCTTTAAACTGGAGGACCAAATTCAGCATTAGCAGAATTGTTAGCACATTATTTTCAACCAGCTCTCTACCAGTCATGAATTTGACTGTGTTTCACATAGGAAGATTTGCAGATTCAGATCATAACGTCTAGCTCAGGCCAGGTCAGGGAGCCATGTCTCCTAAATTGGTGGTCCTAAATTGGTGGTCTGACCCTTGGCTCGTAATTGCTTGTAATGTCATTATGAGTTCTGGATAAGATCTGTAATATATCACCCTGTTAAAGTAATTAAAAATAACAAATGTGGTCATCTTCAGGAGAAATGATCTAAAGTCAATTGCTAAAATGCAACAAGGATAGGTGCAAAGTTCTGCCTTTGGAATGAAACAGCCAAATGCACAAGCATGGACTGGGGAAGGACTAGGTGTGTTGCAGCATTGTAGAACAGGACCTGGGGGGGTCACAGTGGACCATAAGCTGAATATGATTTCCACCCTGTCCCATTCCCCCCGCAACAAGAGCACATAGTGTGTACATAGTGTGCTCTTGCTGGGTGTGGGGGAAAGAAAACCAACAGCATAGTGAGTTATATTAATAGGAGTGTTACTTGCAAATTAAGGGAAGTGATTTTTCTGCTCTATTTGGCACAGGTGAGGCCTCACCTGGATGACTGTGTCCAGTTTTTGGTCCCTCACTTCAAGTTAGATGTGGACAAATTAGAGTCCAGTGGAGAGGGACAAAATGATTAGAGGCCTGGGAAACATGTCTTATGAGGAAAGTCTGAAAGAACTAGGATTACTTCTGGAGAAGAGAAGACTGAGGGGAGATTTGATAACAGTCTTCATATACCTGAAGGCTGGTTATATGAAGGATGGAGATGGACTGTTCTCTGTGGCTGCATGGGCAAGAAGCAATGGCCTTAAATCGCAGGAAGGGAAATTTAGGTTGGACAGTGGGAAGAACTTTCTGACAATGAGGGTGTTTAAGCATTGGAATAAGCTATCCAGAGACGTTGACTGTAGACATTTTTAATAACAGGTTAGACAGACATTTGACTGATATGCTTTGACTGGGGGCAGTCCTGCCTTGACCAAGGGATTGGACTTGATGACTTCTCAGGGTCCCTTAAATCTGTAGAATGGTGGTTAAGTATTAGATCACTGTAATTACTACTAAAATTATTCTGAATTGTTCATGGGACAGACATTTGGTGATGGCTTGGTATGTGGAAATGACAACGAGTCTTTGAATTTTTAAGTTGGGATGTTTATGTTTTCTTCTAGAGTAAATGGCATATGACAATGATGAGTCAAGGCTTTCCTTAAAGCTTTCAGCCATAAAACTGAGATGAATGAGAATCAGTGCTGTCAGGCTATCTGGTAATACTGCTGGAAAAGCCAAATACAAACCTGTTTATCAGGACTTTTTAAATCTAGTCTCAGCTATTAACAGCCGTTGTGTGGTGTTTAACAATTTAGTTCAGGTGAGTCATATCCGTTTTCTGTTGTGCGATGCAATAGTGCAATTACTCTAAGGCTAGGCAGTCTGTATTAGCTTAGTGAGACACTGCAGGGCGGTGACAAACAGTAGCAATTTTAAGCACGTGGTGACCTAATGTGAGTTAATATAGCTTCACTAATTGACAAACATCTCTCAGAAAGTTCAAGTTCATTAAATTGAGGAATATGAAATATCAGTAACATGTCTGTAATTTTATAGACATGTCATACTGTGCAGGGGGGCTGGACCCGATGATCCTGTAAGGTCTTTCCAGCCCCTAACATCTATGAATTTATGAATTATTTTTTTTTAGCAAACCTAGAACAAACTATTGTCAGATTGTTTCCACTAATTGGGGAAGAGGCAGAATTTTGGTCACTTCTCAAGCATCCCTATGCCCTTTGTCTGTGAACTAGGCATCTCTTGTGATAGCTGCTTTGCTTGGGTAAATTAAGGAGATGTGCACCAAATTGATAGCCATTGAAACTGGACTGTGGATCAAGAACTGTAGCTGTGGGACCACTGATATGAAGAGAAATGTGAAGAATGCTAGCTTTGCTGTGGAGAACTACTTGTATTCTAATTTTCTAATAATATTCTAATTATTCTAACATTGCCAAGAGCTAAAGCTTTAAAGGTTTGCATTATTTCTCCAGGGAAGGGCTAGGAGCTTACTGTTGCAATGAAAGGTGAAATGTTTGTGTAATTGTTTGTCTGTAGTACCGGGAATTTAAGACTATACTGTGCCTCAGAAGACCTGGCAATGCTGAGAATGAAATCTAGGTTATATGTGTAAACTTTATGTAACTTGCTGAAAGCGTGCCTCTTTCTGTTAGTGATAAGTTCCTTCTTATAGCATCTTAGGGTTAGCCCTTTGAATTTAAAATGAATTTGCATGACATTGAGCAAAATTATTGTGAAGTACCTTCCCCAGTGGTGTCTTGCTCCTTGTTGAAATTTTGACATTATTGCAACATAAATAAAGAAGAAAATATATGGCTAAACCCAAAGATGCTGCTTGTCTTGCCTTCACTTGGTGATTAAGTAGTAGAAACAGTTAAACATAGTATTCTGTGGTGTAGTTGTTTTTGCCTCTTTCCTTCAAAAATAAGGAGATGAACAAGTGAAGGAGATGACAGAGCAGAGAATACACTACTGCAATGGGTTGTTCTCTGTTTTAGGATTTTGCAGGCAATTATTCATACTTTTTTATGAAAGAAATGCAATACACATGGGTGTAAAAATAAAAACAATATTTTGAATACAAAGTGCATTAAACTGTGAATCATCCTGATCTCATTTTTGAATCTTTAATACCTAGAAATATTTGTATGGGTTTTCTTCTAGTAAGTGGCATATGCACCTTTATCTGTAATGCTCCATTAATATATCATTCTGACAAGGCATATGTGTCAGTATACGTAGATACTCAGTTGTAGGGGAATTTGCATTCTACAGGTGGTGGATTTGTTGCTGTAGCTATAGGGGAAAAATCATGCATCACACAGGTATGCAGGAAGAAAATTAGGAAGGCCCAAACACAATTTGAGATGCAGCTAGCAAGGGACAGAAAAAGCAATGAACTATTCTACAAGTATGTCAAAAGTAAGAAGACCAAATAAATTGTGGGCCTCTAATAGAATGCAGAAGCCTGTCTAAATATGGAAAAGTCAGAGAAGGCTGTATTTAATGTGTTTTTTACTTCAGTCTTCACAAATCGTGGCAGCTGCTAGATGACAAGTGCAGTTGGCAGCAAAAATAGGGGTGAAGACAAGCATCCTAGAGTAGTGGCAGAACAGGTTAGGGATTACTTAGAGATGCTAGATGCTTTGAAGTGTGCGGGGCTGGTTGGTATTGCAGCTAGATTACTGTACCTAGGGTACTGCAGGAATTGGCTGAGGTAATTTTAGAGCTGTGGGCTATCCTTTTTGAGAATTTAAAGAGGTCAGGTAAGGCCCTGGATGACTGGAAAAAGGGCACTAGTTCATCTTTAAGAAAGGGAAGAAGGACAATCTGGGGAATTACAGACCAGTCAGCCTAACCTGAATACCTGGGAAGATCATGGAGCAGGTCCTCATGGAATTTATTAGGAAGCACATAGAGGAGAAGGTGATCAAGAACAGCTAGCATAGGTTCATGAAGAGCAAGACCATCATACCTGACCAACCTGATTTCCTTCTATGATAAGGTGACAGGGTCTGTGGATGAGGGGAGAACAGTAAATGTTATACCTGTATTTTAGCAAGGCTTTAGATGCTGTCTCCCACAAAATTCTTATTAACAAACTAAGGAAATACAGACTAGAGAAAAGTACCTAAAGGTGGATACATAACTGGTTGGATCATCATGCTCAGTAAGTAGTCATCAGTGGCTCAGTGTCTTTTTGGGAAGAGGTATAAAGTGGGGTTCCTTAGGTGTCTGTCCTAGGTCCAGTATCATTTGGGCTAGGGACAGACATTAAAAAAGCCAGAGCCTAAATTGATTCAGTCTTTGCAGGTTAGTTTAACATGAGGAACCCTACACCCCCACCCACCCACACCCTGCTCAGCTGAGCTCCACACTCCCGCTGCCCCTCTGCAGGAGGAGGTGGAGGGGGAAGTGTTCCCCCCAAGCATGGTACAGAGCCTCCCCCTGCCTCCCACCCCTGCTCTGGGGCCAGGCAGCATTGCATGGAGTCCTCCCCCCAGCCCCGCAGGGGCAGTGGGGGAAGGGAAGGAGGAGGAAAGGCCCCCATTCAGTGCCTCATAGAGTCCCCCTCCCCACTCTGGGTGGAGGAAGAGGGGGAAGAGTTCCCCCTCAGGATGGAACAGAGCTTCCCTCGCCACCCTGCAGGACAAGCAACCCAGCATGGCCCCATTAAGGTGAAGGGGGCAGGGAGAAGAGTTCATTCCTCCCTCTGTCCCTTCCCTGCAGTTGGGGTCTGCCATCTCCAGGGCCCCTGCTGCAGCCCCCTTCCCTCTGCTCCTCAGCAGACAGGCTGACCCTGGCTGTGGTGGGAGAAGAGGGGAAGGAGGGAAGAATTAACCCCCTCCCTGCCCACTTTGCCTTAACAGGGCCATGCCTGCTGGTGTCTCTGCTAGGGCCTGTCCCTGCTCCAGCTAGACAGCAGAGGGGCAGGGTCAGCTCTGCAGCTGGAGCAGACAACCCAGCTCAGCTCAGCCCAGCCCAGCCCAGCCCAGAGAGCATGCCGGGATCCTGGTGGAGTCTGAGTTATCTTAAACCAGCAAGGGGTCTGGGACAGACATTGCATAAACTGGTTTGAGCCAAATCAGTGAAGTCTGATACTACATTCAACCAGGTTTATCTCAAACCTGTTTCAGCCATTTTCAAATTGGTTTATGTGCACTGAACATCTGTTCTGTTACAGGTTTAAACAAGTTTCTGATCACTTAAACTGGGGTATGCATAATGTCTGTCCCTAGCTTTAATGTTTAACTTTCATTAATGATGAAGGGACTGAGTACTTTAGCAGATTTGAAGGTACTACCAAGTTGGATAGCATTGCAGACACTCTGGAGGGTAGGGCTAGGATCCAGAATGACCTGGATAGACTGGAAAAATGGTCTGCAATAGATCAGATGAGATGTCTACAAGGACCAGTATAAGGTTGTGTGCTTGGACAGAATATTTGCATGAAAAAATACAGACTGGGCAATGACTGGCTAGACTGCAGTGCTACAGAGGACCTACAGGTTATAGTGGACTGTAAATTGAATAAGCCAATGTGCTCTTGTTGCAACACAAAAGCCAGTACCAAGAGAAGTGAGTCTTTTGCTCTGTTCATCACTGGTGAGACCTCACGTAGAGTACTGAGTCCACACTTCAGGAAGGATGTAGATAGTTTGGAAAGAAACCAGCATTGAGTGACAAAAATGATTAGGGGCCTGAGAAGCAAGACTTATGGGGAAAGGCTGAAAAAACTAGGGTTATTTAGTCTGGAGAAGAGAAGACTGGTGTGTGGGGGGTGGATTTGATAAACTTTCAAATGCCTAAAGGGTGATTTATAGAGAGGATGGAGGTAGTCCTGTCCTCTACAGCCACAGAAAATAGTCTAAGAGTAATGGCCTCAAGTTGCAGCAGAGGAAATTTAGGCCGGATATCCAGAACTTTTTGACTACTTGGGTGGTCAGACATTGGAACAAACTACTTAGAAAAGTTGTGGAATCTCTACCCCTGGAAGTTTTCAAGATCAGGTTAGACAGACATTTGGCTGGGCTAGTTTAGTCAAAAATGATCTTGCCTAGAGCAGGGGGCTGAATTAGATAACCTTATGAAATCCCTTCCAGCCCTACTTTCTTATGATCCTATGAACACCAAGGCAAACAATTCTGCTGACTTGTGTCTATAGCCATCAAGGAATGTGTGCTAAATAGGGCTAATTGTGTATAATTTTCTAAGGTAGTTTTTATCTAGCACTGTAGCTAACACAGTAATTTGTTACTCTTAGTCATAGACTTCTAGCTCTAAGCTTTTCTGACACATTAAAGATATGGCTCTATAGAAAGCGTTGAGTATAGTCTGTTTCATGTATTCCAGGTGACACAGGTATCTCTGTTCTCTATGTTCTTCTAAATATTGTGACAGCTTTCTAAAAAGAAAATCATGATCGGGCAGTTATGGTTAGGAAAAATCTCACCCTCCAAATGAGCAGAGTCTAAACTTTGACAGGGTACTGTAAAATAAATCTTTCCATAAGACAGTTTGTTTTACCTCTGAGTGATTTATCTTCTGCCCTGAAGACAGTCATGTTTCACTAGAACATATTCTGAGTATTTCTTGTTTGTTGACTTTATTTTCCTGAGGAATTAAAAGTACATATGTTTATACATTTTCAGGCTACATGTTCAGATAAACATAGCGGTTATATTGAATTTTTTAAGGAAGATAAAGTTTTGTGACTGATCAGTGTATTAAGAAACACCTTCTTTTCCCCTTTTTATTTTTACATTCATGTTTATTTGAAAGGAACTACTGTAATTCACCATGCTCTTCTGATGCATAATGATTCTTAGAGCTGAATCTTTTCATAGAATCAATGAGTCGGAAGGGACCTAGACAGATCATTGAGTCCGACCCCCTGCCATGGGCAGGAAGGAGCACTGGGGGTGGCAGAGGTCATAAGACCCCAGGTAGGTGCCTATCCAGTCTCCTCTTGAAGATTTCCAGGGAAGGTGAGAGCATCACCTCTCTGGAAAGCCTGTTCCAGGCTCTGGCCACCCTTACAGTGAAGTAGTTCTTCCTAATATCTAACCTAAACCT
>NW_017728943.1:130339279-130340775 GCF_001723895.1 Crocodylus porosus
CCCCCCTCAGTCTCCTCTTTCGGAGACTGAAGAGATTCAGGTCCCTCAGCCTCTCCTCATAGGGCTGGCCATCAAGGCCCTCAACTATATGAGTGGCCCTCCTTTTAAACTAGTGAAATACATTCTGTTGCAAGTAGACTTTATGTAAAGAGCAGAAGAGGAAAACTAATTTCTGAGAATGGGTGAGAAGGGCACTCAGCAAACCAATATTGTTTTCAAAGTTTCCTCTTCATTATATAGACACCAGGTACATACACATACAGAGCGTGTGGGTTTGTTTTTCTTGCAGTGTTCAGCATTGATCTAATTTGTTACTCAATTAGTTTCAATGCAAGTTCTAAGGCTTCAGTGGAAGCAAACTTAGGTCTCTCAGACTTGTACATCTCTAGATGCATTGTTGTACCTTGTCACGAATGTGAGGGAATTCAAAATACCTATAGTCTCTTCTTTTTATCATTTGAGGATTTATTTTGTAATGTTTGTATTTTATGAGGAGTTTCATCTGAGGACCTGAAAGCCCTCTTACTTTTCTATAAAATTTTCTCATTCTTTCATTTTTCTACCGTTTCAATTTATTGTGTACATGTCTCATACGCTAACTAGATTAAGGCTAATGTATGTTCTCTGATCTTTTGCTTAGAGAGGGTGAAAGCAGTAGAAATACCTGAAAGCAACTCAGGCAGGGAAGCTAAGTCAAAACATTTGTCTTGGTTCTTTGAGGCTTCCAAATTGTCTCATGTCCTCTGAGATGGGGTAGAGAACATGGAAGAGACTTGGAAAACCATATGCATTTTACTTGGAAATGTGTGGGACCAAACAGTGTGTTTGTCTGGGGAAGCACTAGAATGAAAGGCAGGGTTTAATTTTCTTTGGAGAAGCCAGAGATTCTTCAGCCACATCAGCATCCCAGAATCCATGGAGGGTGTCTACAGATCTCTGAGCATTTATGGAGCAGCATTATTTTTCTTAGGCTGTCTCTCTGTTGTTGTTTGTTTATTAACCTTTGTTTGTTTCACACCTTTATAGGGCTGATTATTTGATCACTCAAAGTTTGGTCAATTGACTGGTTAAGCATTGGGCAAAAATTATTAAAACCCCCCCTACCAATAGGTCCAAATAATGCACAGAAAAAGCACACATTTTCCATTAAGAAATTTGTTAAAAACCCATAAAATATCACATTTCTGTCAAGGAAACTACATAAAGATGTAGATTTTGTGTGTTTGTTTTTTGGGGATGCAGGGGCTGTTGTTGGGTTTTTTTGGGTTTTTTTGTTTTTTCCATAAAAATGGCTCTAATCTTTGACCAGTCAAAAAATATGTATTCAGTTGACTGGCGTGCCAATCCCACTCATGTTTCAGTTTCATAGTTTCACAGTGTGTTTCATAGTTTGTAGGGTCGGAAGGGACCTGAGCAGATCATCTAGTCCGACCCCCTGCCATGGCAGGAAAGAATACTGGGGTCAAAGGGCAGGAATCAGGCTGCCTGCTTTCCCC
>NW_017728943.1:130340786-130399160 GCF_001723895.1 Crocodylus porosus
CTGGCCGCATCGTTAGTACCCACATGGACTAGGACCATAGGGTAATAATCGGTGGGCTGGATTACGGTCTGGAGCATCCCTTTCACGTCCTGAATCCTCACTCCAGGTAGGCAGTATACCTCGCGTGCCGAGGGGTCCCGGCAACAGATTCAAAGTTTAGTTTCCCTGATGATAATACTGTGGAAAATCTGTTCTTCTTTTTCAGGTTAAAATGGCACACACATGCCTCTACGGAATCAAAGCCTAATACTTCCCTTTGTTGCCTTTCGCTTGAAACTGATTGCCACTTTTTAGAATATTTGCTTTATTTTGCAACAGTACCATATTGTTAACCTCTGCTGTCAGATCCTTTCCCACAGTATTGTTGCCTATCTGGATATTCTCTACTTTTTCTTTTCTTTTCTTTAATTTTCTTTTCTTTTCTTATTTTCCACTCCGCCTCCCTGCTTTTTAGATGTAGTATATTTTGTATTGGTCCTTTTATTGAATTTCATCTTGCTCATTTTGACAATTTCTCAAATTAATGCAGTGATTTTGAATTCTAATCCTGTTGGCCTATGTGCTTGCAACCCCACTAAACTTGCTGTAATCTGTAGATTTTATAAGTGTATTTCACCATCTAAACAGTTAATGGAAATTTTGAATAGTACCAATGCTGGGATAAACCCCTGCAGGACTCCTCTTGATATGGTTTTTTTTTTTTCCTGTTCAATAGTGAACTGCTGTTTGAACGTCTTATTATGCCTGTCTTTTCCCCTCTTTCTACCTGTATCCTTATAACTAATTTAATTTTATGTCTTATAAATAGTGAATTTTTTTTTGCAGTACACTTTTCTTGGACAGGGTATACAATAGACCAAATGTTGTTTCTTTCTTGGCTTTGAGCAAAACATACATTTAATGTACTCTACTTATGGACAAACATTGTTAAACATGTGAGTGTTCTTCATATAAACTTGTTAATAAAATTTAAATAATTCCATCTACTGTGCAGCACACTGATGTAGAGAGCATACTCTCTCCTTTTCAGTTCTGGCCTTGTATTCAATGTACAGATCTGTGTACTCCCAGAAGATTCAGTTGTCTTCTGCCAGCAAATTCTAGTTTTAGCATTCTAACCCTTTGGAAAGTTAGAGCTCAGACCCATTGATCAGTGAGTGGCTGCTTCTGGGAAGAAATAGGGAACATTAGCAATGCCCTGATTTGCTGCACAGGGATTTTTAGGTGAAGGTCAGTGTTAGACTGATCTTGAAGAAAAGTCAGAAATATTGGATTTGCACTCCTCCCTTGGTCAAGCCACTCTAATTCCAGGCTTGGAAGTATGTCCTGACATGCCATATTATTTATAGCAGAACTGTTCTTCTTAGGGTAGAAACTTTTAAAATTACTTATTTGTGAAATGTTTTAGTATACTAAAGTAATTATATGCACAGTGCATTCAGGACAGTGCTAAATGTGGTTTACTGGAAAACCTGTTTTCCTCCCAGCTTTCCAGTTGCCACTGAGCTCACTGGAAAAAAACACACCAAAAACCCCCTTTTGGTGTGTTTGTCAACACTGGTACATGAATTCATCACATTTAAAATAATTTTTGGTAGCACGGGCTTGGGAACTTGTCTCTGTGGACATCAAGGAATTGAAGAGAATTTTTTTTAAAGAAACCTCAGCATTATTTGATCAGAAATGTCTTCTCTAATCTACCTCCTTTTCTTTCTTCTCCATTACTCCCCTAGATCAATGAGTTTGAGCTCCAAGTTGTTTTGAGAGTCAGAGTTTCAAGGCTGTGTTCCTTATCTCTGCTCTGAAGGCCTCCTTCTCTCCTGCCTCAGAATCTTACTGAGTTCATAATGACAGTCAAAAAAACAGAGGCTGAATAGATTGAATCTTTGCAGGTTAGTCTACACTACATAGATTGAACTGAGAAGGAAGTGAACAGATATTCACTTCTCTTTCCAGAAATGCAGCCACATGCTTGCAGTGGCTCAGACCAGAAGTTGGGGGGTGCTACAGCATGCTTCCCAGCCACTGCCAAAGGGAAGGGAGGCTTTAAACTCCATCTTTGGCCCTCATGGGACCCCAGCCCCAGTCTGCCCCTGGGGGGAACAGCCTCTGCCAGGCTACTGTCCCCCATTCCCTGATTGAGGGGAAGGGACAGGCCCTGCCTGGCTTTTCCTTTACTCCCTGCTTGAGTGGAGGGGTGGGGAATGTGGTCAGATGCCAGCCAGACTGGCAGGCTGAGGTGGAGGCAGGGGAGACGGATTTAAATTCCTCCTCACTCACCCGCAAGGGACCCTAGCCAAGGTCTACCTGGCAGGGTCAAAGCAGCCCCAGCCCAGATTTTCCCCTGCTCCTCGTGGAAGCAGAGAGGCAAGGAGCATGGTGAGATGCGAGTCAGGGTGGCATGAACTTATGTTTGGTTACAGGTTTAAAAGTTTCTGATCACTTAAACTGGTTTATGTGTAACTTCTGTCTCTAGCCCAAAATATTGACTTGTTTGGGGTTTTGTGTTTTGTTTTTGTAAAACTTGAATCTTCCCATTATGGAACAAACTAACAAACTTGTGTTCTAGTTTTGGGGACCTAGGCAAGAGTGACAAACAGACAGAAAATTCAGACAGTAACTGTAGCAGCTTCACTTCCTGTCAGGATGTACACGGAAGCCCTTTGCAAAAACTGTGCTGCCTTAGTGCTAACTAATTAACTAAATGGATCATGCTCGCTCTTACACCAGACAGATATTACAGAACAGCAAAGCATAGGCTCAGTGTCTGTATCGCCAAGTGTTTATTTTCCCATTCACTACTTTTAGCTCATTAGGGTTAATGAAGGAATATGAGGATTTTTCTTTCCTTTTGTGTGTAGTCCTGAGCCCTTTCAAACTTCCCCTGACTGCCTCTTCATAATGTAAGTCTGGCAAGATGCTCCATTTAGGTTTGTCCCTGTTATGACCAAGATAATAAGGGCTCATTCTTCAAGAGTCAGGTCCCATATTGTTGACAGCCACTTTTTAGAAGATAATTAACACCTGCTAGGTTGTGAACAACACCTGACTTGCCTCTTCAGCCCACCTCCAAAAAGCCACCCTGAACCAAATCACACCTGTAAGTGATTAAGAACCATGAAGAGCAGGTAGCTGGTATTTAATTACATTAACTTCTTACTGACCTCCCTAGTCTTTCTCTCTTTGTTTAATGAGTGAGTAAAATAAACCTCCACTCTTAATTTAGGGTGTAGCTGTATGTGCTACAGTGGATCTAATTGGTCTCAACTTTTTGTACATATGTAAGTTGACCAAACAGCAAAAAATTAAAACAGTCATTAGCTGCATATGGAGAATGGATGAAAGCTGTGTTATGCAGCTGAGCTCTAGAATTTTCTAAGAACTTTCCTTTAATTTTTTGCATTTGTGAAAGAGAGCCTTAACACGTTTTAGCTGCTCATCAACAGGGATCCTGTTTTTTCCTGATTAAAAAATCACAAATTCTCTGATTAAAACTCCATTATTAAAAATGAAGTCCCCTTAGTCCACCCCCCACCACAGCGGAGCGGAGCCTGGCTCCCACCGCAGCTGCCTATTCCAGGCTCGTGTGGGTCGGCAGCTCCCCACCACTGTGCACTTCTGCGGGGGTGGGGGGACCCATGCCCCCAGATCTGTGCATGGGGCTGGGGCAGGCATAGGCTGCCTGCTTGGGCTCCAACCCTGCTGACCTTTCCTGGGGCCTCCACAGCCCATCAGGTGTGACCCAATGCTGCAGGGCACAGCGGGTACTCACTGGGAAGCTGATTGTTGCTGCAAGCTCCTCACTGCCCTGGCAATGCATCTCTGAGTACGTGGCTGCAGCAAGGGACACAACCCCGCACCGCCACCCCTGCTGCTGCCACACACACGGGGAATATGTCACCAGGGCAGCGTGGAGCTTACAGCAGCAATGAGCTGCCCCACGCAGCCCCACTGTGCTGTGCAGCACCAGGTTGCACCCACAGGGCTGTGGAGGCTGAGGGGGAGGGCAGCAGGGCAGGAACTTGAACCCCACCTCTACCCCACACAGATCTGGGGGGCACGGGTTTCCTCTGTCCCTACTGGGAGTGTGCACAGCAGTGGGGAGCCAGCCCACCCTCTGCCCCTTGGACAAGTTGCCTGCAGCCCCATTCAGCTCCCCGCTGGGGCCCTGTGGCAGCGCATTGTGGTCCTGGCAGCAGCCCCAGTCCTGTCCAACTTTCTCCTTTTGTGGGCCTCAATGCACCCCACTTACCTGCGGGAACTGTTCTCCAGGCTGGCTGGCAGCCATGTGCATGTGTATGCACATGGCACCCAATGCCTGACCGCCCTTCTGCTTCCTCCCAGCCTCTTGCAAGCTGGAACTCTGCCAGCCTACAGAGAGCTTGCTGCACAACTGCAAAATGCGGGTTTCTCCGTTAAAATAAGAAATCAGCATTTTCCTCCGGCAAAGAGGAAAAGTCATGTTTTTCTCCATTTTTTCAGGGGGAAATGGAAAACCTGGATCCCTACTTATAAAGAAGGTGCCTTTCAGTTTACTTGTCTTTTTGGCTTTTGCTTCTCATGCATGTATTGCTTAGACCTTTTTCTTTTAGAATTAAAGTGTCACTACCATAACGTCCTGGGACAAATATTACCTTGTAAGCTCTGCAGAGTCTCAGGCTCAGGTCTTTTTTTTTTTTTTAATATTGATTTTTTTTTTTTTTAACTTGCTTCAGTACCCTTCTCATAAGTATCTATTTGACTTTGGCCTTTCTTGGAATAGTCCACCTGTATTAGCTTCTACGTAGTCTTCAAGGTACTGTCATTTTTTGGTGTGCTTACTTCCTATATGCTTGTTCTCTTCTCTTTCCATTTAAAATCTAGCATACTTCCTTCTGTGCTATGTTGTTTAGCTTCTAGTTGCTGTTGCTTTTTGTCAGTGAGTACATTTATTTCACTTTGCTGGTCATAGCTCTGGGTATCAAGTTCCCCATTGGCATCAATGGGGCAGAATTCCACCCAGAAGCTCTGACCTTTGCTATCATGCAGCTCCTTTTGGTTTATATTCTCTCTCTCTTTCACTTTCTGTATCTCATCTGAAATTATCTGTAGTGTGACATCGCGTTTTTTTTATCAATGTGCTTTGGTCCATGTTTTTGGAGAAAATGCCAGAAACTGATTGCCATCAGTGTTTCTAAGTGTCCTGGTACCAGGTGGAGAAGGCTGGTGTGCAAGTTTGTTAATCATTGTTCACAGATGACCTTATGTAGGGATAGCATGGTGACAGCCATGCAGAGTACATGGAGTGTTTAATCACTGTTTATTTCTGCTTCAGGTGTGGTTGTTTAAACTGGACTCCATGCAGGGACTGATAAAATTATTGTCAAGTTTTTACATGAATTTTTAAACCCAAGGTCCTGTACATCAGTTAATTAATATGATCATATTTTTATTTTTACTCTGGTTCACCTTTTAACTTCCTCTGCTTTCTTCTGCTCCCCTCCCATCTCTAGTCACACATTTATTGAATTTTCCTAAACAGACTGTTAGACCTTCAGCTCAGGGGCCAAATATCTGCATAGTGCCCAGGACAGTAGAGCCTAACAGGTTATGGACACATGATTGATTGCAGCAATTTCAACAGGAAGTAGGAGACTTACCACAGAGCAGCTGATGTGTAGCTGCTGTCTGCCTCTGGGTTTTTTTTCTTTTCTTTTTGTTTTTATTCCCACAGTAAGTGAAAGCTGAACTGTGAAACTTTAGCCCTGTTTTGTTCAGGAACAGGCTTCCCTGGATTAGGTCTCACTTACTGTGGGCCAAGGACATTATCACATAGCAGCTGTGGAAGGTCCCAACCCTCTTGCATTGTATTACAGTTTGATCATTTGTCAATACCCAAAGAAACCTAGGACAGAAAGGGGACCTTCTCATTACAAAGGCCAGTGCCCTGCTATCACAGGCAACCATGTCATGTAACCCAACTCATGCTAAAATCTTAAAAATACGTTTCCTGTCTCTACTGCTCCTATTAGAAGGTGGTTCCAGGATCTTGCTACTCTAGTGGCTAGGATCTTTTAATTTATAGTTACAGTCCCTTGCAGTTCATACCTGTTTGTTCTTGGGCCAACACTGTCCTTGAATTTTAATAGCTCTTCTCCATCCCTGGTCTTTACAATAGTTTGTGGAATGTTTGCATTTCACCACTCATGGAAGCCATTTGTTCCCAAACGGGATGGCCTACATGGGCTTGGCGTCACTCTTGTGGCTGCTGCTATGACTTGCATCTCACCCATCTGTTCCCATTCTTCACACTGCAAACCCATAAATGCTCAAATGAGGATAGTGTCAAAGACTAGGAGCAGGTGGCTTGGGCTTGTTTCTGGAAGCCACCAGAGAAGCATGGAAAAACACCCCAAGAAATCCAGAATTCCTCCCATTTCCCATTCTCACATGTGACCTTTTTTCTCTAAATTATGAAATTTGTCAGACCTATGCACTAACTTCCTCTTTCTTTGACCATGTCTGCGGTTATTTGGAGCCCTCTGCTTTGAAAGCACACCCATCTGTTCTACCCTTTGCCCAGTTTCCTGTGCACTCAATCTCTCTGCAAGCCTCCAAGCTCTGTGGCAGTTTGAGATCCATTGTTTTCACCTGTTTGCTTGATTCTTCTGGAAAACTATGCTGCTCCAAACTCACGTTTCTTCATGCAGACATATTGGGACTTGTGTTTGCAGGCATTGGCCATCCCATTTTTCCAAAGATGCTTCCAGTGGTCTGGGAACTGTTTAGGTTAAATGACCCTCCATTACCTGAGGGGTAGATACATAATGCGGTGTTGCCATTGTATGGGTGACTCCATGTATGGTGGTACATTTAGTGATGTAGCAATCTCATAATAGCCACCAGAATTCGTAGGTTTTTCCTAATCAGATCTCTCAAATTGTAACAGCTAGTTTCATGATGTTTTTAGTACATTCTGTTTCTTCCACCACACTCAAAGTGTATTTTGGTAAGATTGATGCTGCACATTGGAAAACAGTTTTGCAAAACTAGTCAGTTGTCCAGATTTGTAATATGGCTAATTAATCACTGTCACTGCCCAGTAGTGTTAATTTTTATGCTGCAGTTTCCTCACAACTGCTTTTTCTCTCGTATAGTATCAGTCTCTCACCTTACCCAGATATCCCACCCCCAAATGATTTTTCTAGTTAAGTTGGGTAACCTGCTTCTTAACTGTTGGTTTCACTGTCCCCTACATTTTAATTTACTCATACTCTGGCAACACTGAAAGGAATAAACCATCAACAAACCTTTCTGTAATCAATTTTTCTAGATAATGTAAATAATTTGCTATTAACCATAGAAGCTAGGGACAGAAATTACACACAAACCGGCAATATAAGTGACCAGAAATCAGTTCAAATCTATAACACAACACAAGTTCAGTGCACATATACCATTTTCAAAATGGCCAAAGCCAGTTTAAAATAAACCTGGATGGATGTAGTATCAGACTTAACTGATTTAGGGTAAATCAGTTTATTGAACTTCTGTCCCAGATTCCCTCCAGATTCAAGTTAACTTAGTTCCCCAGCATCCCAGGATGCTTTGCACCTTTCCCCACAACCCCTGCCCACAAGGTGCGCAGGGTATATTTGGCCCAGGCTGTCTGCTGTAGCCAAGCAGGGGGGCATGTTCTAGCATCTCCTGGCTTCTGGCCTGGGCCACTGGAGGCATATTCCTTCAAAAGTGAATGTCTGTTCCTTTGCTTATCATTTCAATCTGCGCAGCTTAGACTAACCTGCAAGGATTGAATCAATTCTGCCTCAGGTTTTTTAACTGTCTGTACTTAGCCAGAATGATAAATGTAATATTGGGTGCAGCTATGAAGATGTTGAAATGGATGTAGGTTGTTTTCGTTTCTTCTGCTCCTGGAAGATTTTGCAATAGCACATTTCCTTGCTAGTTAAAACTGCTGACATTATAAAAGTAAATGCAAGGCCCAATCCTGTGGACCAGCAGTGAGGCAACACATTTAAAAGTTTCCCAAGTTGAGCTCCGAAGTAAGTATAGTCACCTGCGCGTCTTTCTACTGTCTTTTATTTGTGAGCTTTATTTAGTAAACCCTGAATAAAGAGAAGGTGAAAAAGGAGGGAAAAACTTACATTAAAGGTAAGGATTGTCATGTTATTCTGGAAGTTGCAGCTGCTCACTATGCCTGTCCTAGCTAAGTCATTGTGGCATAGTGAATGCAAAGCAATAGTCACATGGTTAGGATGAGAGCAATTCAGAAAGTATCTGGAAACAGAAGTGTATTCCTTGTAGATCTATTTTGAATTGCAGTTGCATTAGTGAACTGCCACTCCATAATTTTTAATTGCACTCCTGTAGTAAAGTAGCACATTCAAAAAGAATGTGTGTCCATATTAAAAAATATAGTACAACAATGCAGCATTTAGTTGGTGGCCTGGACAGTCTTTGCTGTGCTGTTGTATGTTAAACAAGTAGGGGATGAACTTTGGTCACTTTGCATCTCATTAATCATTTTCTCAATGATTAGAGCCACCAACTGTAGCTCAGGGCAAAGGGCTTGGCATTTTTACCATGCATAAGAAGCATTAAACCTTGTTAAACTTTAAAACTCTGCTACAAGCTTTAAGATCCCAGTTTTAGTATGCATTTCTCAGATAGAATTTTACCCAAGTATGATGAGTTATATTGGTAAAAGACCTCTGGTGCTTCCATAAGCTGCATTCTCCGCTAGAAGGTTTTTTGGGTAGAGCTCTATTGGCTTTGACAAACCCTTTTGAATGTAGAACAGGTTCCCTGAGTTGACTGAATAAATAGCAAAAATTTGCCTTCCCTAACGCATGATGATTTAGTTGGGACTATTGTTAGTATAAGCATTGTTTAACTAATAACATCTTGTCTGTTGGTGCCACTGTGCAGTTAGCCCAGGTACTGGTGGCAGTTCAACTGCTCTGCCCAAGATGTTGCATAATATCCAGCTGGATAGCCAAAGCTAACTCTGGTGTATCTATGGGCCCTGCTACACATTCAAATTAAAGTCGGATAGAAACCAGCTATGGAGTTGTTACACATTTTCAAGCACTATTTTTGTAGCCAGTTGGCTTTTTTTTATAACTCAGTAGTCATTTTTATGATGTGATAATTACTTTGCACACAAGGCTGGTCTAAATATTGCACAATTAACTAGTTAATTATGTGATAATTACTTCCCACTTGTGTCTGGTCTTACTTTGCACATGAGGTTGGTCTAAATTTATTGTGCTATTAGCCAGTTTATTGTGTAATATATGTAACATGTAGCAGAACCGTACTCTACACTAAAGGTGTATGATGGGTATACACAGGTAGGTACACTGGAGTGCCTGCTGATTTAGTCCTTCCCTACTCCCACCTCTTGACTGGTGCCTGTTTTACATGACTACAGCAGGAAACGGTGATTATAGACCTCTGATGCACGGCTTTTACAGGTAGATCTTAAAGTGCTTTACAGAGGAAGGAAGTATCATTCCTACCTTTTCTTCAAATGGTTCTTTATCAATTATCCGTGTCCAGCTCAACTTTTGTGTGAGAGACGGTGGAATTCAACCTTTTGGACAAACTCAAGTGATCTGGCTTTGTGTGAGGGGTAAAATTTGCCTTTCAGCCCCACAACCAGAAAGCTGTCTGTGAGATGCAGCTCAGGTCCTCTGCTACCAGTGCGTGCTCCTCACACCCCTACCTTATCTCAGCCTGCCTTGAAACCTATCCTGTTCACTAGGCTGTTTAGAGCCAGAGTAGGTTTTGTCCCTTCGCAGTATGTGGGGTATACAGGAGTCTTCTGAACAGTGTGCTGGCACAGCCTCTGTACTCCACTCTGGGTTGGCATACTGAGAAGGCTTGTTGTCTTTTTTTCCTGCTCCATGTGTATTTAATTCCATATATTATTATTTCTCTGGTTCTGAAAACAGAACTGTACTATCTGGATAATGTACTGAAAAGCTATTTTGCTTTATAGAGAAGCTAAGTACCATTGTAAACTTGATTGAAATACTATTTTGTAACTTGTAAAATAATTTTTTGCAGTGAATGGGAAACATGTCATCTACTGCAAAACTACAGATCAGTATCTTCTTTTGATGGGAGTGATAGACTACAGTTACAGAGATGTGGTAAATGGGGTTCTGGCACATACACTGGTGACCAGTGTGTTCTGTGTACTTTCTTCTTAAGTTAAATTTTGCTTATTGCCTCAAAAGTTTCAACATCATCTCTCAAGATTTGAGAGTTAAATAATGCAAAGTTACTCAAATTCCTCCTTTCACGGCATGACAAAACTATACAACAGTTTAAGAATTGCTCGAGAGAGGATCCACATGACTAAATGTAATTAAAAATAGAACTTCCTGTAATGTAATTCTTTTTTTTTTTCTTTTTTGAAGAAAAACATAACTACAGCAAAATAAAATGTAACATTATTGTAATACTTAGCTGGCTCTTGTTTCTCTTTCTCTCTTTTTTGTTTAATGCTATGGTGCAAAATCATGGTGCATGTGATTTGAGTTTTGTGTTCCTTGCCATAATAGAAAGAAAATGTAAATAGAGATTTGCTTTTAGTTCTGTTCACTCAGGGAAAACATTTTGGGCATTTCTAAAAGAAAGTGTCCCTCAGGTAATTATGAAACTTGCAAGGTATGTCAATTTTTAATGATTGTTTTAATTCTTTTTAATACCCAGGAGTATTAAATTGTAATTGATACCCAGTAGTTATCAATTACATGAGGATATGGCTTGCTGATTTTGGGGGCAGATCCCAGGGCCGGCTGTCTGTCATGCCCCACCCTCCTCACCAGTTAGTTACAAGGGCTCTCCATGTGGCCCTGCCCCTTGCCGCTGATTGGTGGACAGGGGTGGAGCTGCATGATAGGCAGCCATCTTGCCAGCCAGCAGCCTTTTGGCTGCATGTGTGGGGCGGTCCATGAAGACTGCTGGCTTCTCCTCGGAAGGCAACATTTTATTTTCAGTCTTTTTTTTAGCAGCAAGTCCGTCATTTTTCTCACAGCCTGCCCAAATTTGAGTTTTTTTGCAAAAATCATGTAATTGCAAATTTGATAGGTTCCTACCAATAGTTTACACAGCCCATTTGATCTTTTTTTTTCCTTAGCCAAAATATACTGATTTTTTCAGAATCTTGGTGTGGGGAGTAAGGAGAGAACGTGAGGTGGGTGTAAATGCCAGATGGTGTGTGCATCAGAGGCAAAGATGAGTCAGGGGGTTTTTTTGTTGCTTTTTTGATTCCACAAGGGTATTGGAGCAGAAGACAGCTCCCTGATATGATACAAAACTTCATATGTTAGCTGGAATGGCTGTTTCATGATTTGATTATTATTTTTTTTTTTTTTTTTTTTTTTTTTCTTTTCCATAAATTTGAGGAAAGGAGGCTGGAGTGCATCCTCTCTAAGCCTTCTGTTACTTTAGGTTTTGTTTGCTTGACTTGGGTCTCTGGATAAATTGTGCCGAGACTATTGTTCCTGATCAATAAGCACTTGTGCACATGCTTAACTACTATTGCAAGTACAATTTAATATGCACAGAACTTTAGGTATAGGCAGGCATGTTTTAAAACAGAACATAAGTTGTGTTTGGGTGTTTAGGACAGTCAGACCCAGATAATATCATTCTTTTTTATATCACACATTGTTTGTTATCACAACTTTTATTATCAGGGCCTGACTTCCATATGTAACAAAGTCCCCCCCTCCCCCAATTGTTACTGTGCATGTCATCACAAACTGCTTAATGTCGAAAACAAGTGATCTCCAGTGGGTAAATATATCACTTAATGTCACAATTACCAAGTGATGGTCTAAGATTTAATCAGTTAGCAAACAATTATTGCCAAAGTAATTTGCCTTGTTAAAGAAACTTACAGTATTTAAAGATGTGTACCTACAAAACGTTTGTTTTGTGGCTTTTTTTTTTTTCAGATAATTATAAGGTGGGCTTGTCAGCTTTGTCAAAAGAAGCACTGTCAGACCCTGAATGCAGTTTGCCTGGGTCTGTCGTGCCACACGTAATTTATCTCGTACTTAAATTGTACAGGAAGCATCTGTTCTTACCCCATAGCATACTTATTATTTGTGAAACTCTTGGGGGGAAAAAACAATACAAAAATAATGGAAAGGCTAGACAGCGGGTAAAACCCTGGCACGGTGCCGTCAGAGGAGGGGCTCCAGAGGCTTAAGTCCTCCCAGCTTCTTCGTAGGGTAATTATAGGTCCCGTCAGTTAATTTACATGTGATTTTTTTTAAATATGGTATATATATAATAATTGCACATTTTACTTTGTTCTTTTTGCTAGATATTAAGTAAATGCCACCTTTGGGTGTTATATAAAGTTTAGAGAAAGGCACTAAAGCCCTCCAGAGTTAGAAGTGTAGTACCACCCTTTGTGAAGTGTTCAGAACTGGAGTAAGCACCACCTGCTGTGCTATTTCTGTGATTCTTAATGTTTAATGTGGTGATTCTTAACCATCGCGTTGGGACACTTTGGGGTGCTCCAAGATCCTGTGAGGGTGCTAGAGGAGGTGTGAGAAGATAAGCAGGTAAGGGCAGGATCAGGCTCCAAGTCAGAGGAGATAAGCACATAAGGGCTGGCTCAGACTCTTTCTGCTTGGTTGCTTCCACTACCCAGCCCCACTAGAAGGAGGTAAGCACTGTAAGAAATAACTTGGTTCTTGAAATGAGGGGCTGCTCAGTTCATAGATTCATAGATTGTGAGGCTGGAAGGGACCTCGGGAGATCATTGGGTCCAGCCCCCTGCACCAGTTCACAAGAGTTATGGAGAGAGTGTCTTGAATCTAACAGGGGGTGTCATAAGTCTGTAAAGGTTGAGAACAGCTGGCTTAACATACCTTTTTGTCAGTCTTGTGTATATGACATCAGGGTTTTGCTAGAAATAAATGAATACTAATTTGTTTCTTTTGCATTTTCCTTTCTTTTTCATTAACTCAAAGGTAGCTTGTTTTTTCTGCTGTACCTCAAATGCAGTCTGCCAGTTTTGTTCTGCATCATTCAACCCATCTATGAAGTTTAATATAGAAGTTGCCCAGCTTGCAGATGTCAAATATCAACTAGTAGTTTTTTCCAAGAGCATAAATCATTATGTATAAATTAGACAAGTAAACACTGTGTTGGAGCAAGGCTCAAAATGAACTTTTGCATTATGTCTTGTTTAGTGACATGCTAATTCTTTTTAGGTTAAGGAAATAGAGATCTCATGGGAGGGGTGTTGGGGGGAATGCTCATGAAATATAGAAACCACTTCCTGCTGATTATATATTCAGTATTCAGAAGCAGTAACTAAAAAGGGGAAATCCCTCCTATTCTTTATTTCCTCCTTATAATGCAAGCTGCCAGACAAAAACTGTTGAAGAGTAACAGCTTAGGTGGTCCAGCTCTGAAAAGCATATGGCTAATACCAGTTCTTTTATTTCTTTCTGCAGATATTGCAGTGGTGGAGATGACTGATGCTTTCCGCCAGCCTTCTTTGTTCTACCACCTGGGGGTCAGAGAAAGCTTCAGTATGGCCAACAACATCATTCTCTACTGTGATACAAATGTAGACTCCCTGCAATCACTGAAGGTAGACCTCAAGTTAAAAGATATGTATTTATATATCTAGATATATATCTAGATATATATACCTGAAAATAGACTCAAACTGCTGGTGACTGATGCAGACTGACCAAGGCTTAAGAGAAAAGCCAGAAGAATCATTTGCGTTCTGAAAAATGTGCCTGCAGTGATGGTCTGAAAACACTCTATTTGCTTAGTTTATTCAAGAGAAAATTACAAAGTGACACGGTCGCAGTCGGTCAGTACCTACATGGGGAGGACATTAAAAAAAACAAAACAAAACACCAACCCACCCCCCCACCTATTTCTAGTCTGAATGTATTTAGCTTCAGCTTTCAGTTACCAGATATTTTATCAGGTAGGGCAGTAAATCACTGGAGCAACTTACCTGGCCACGTGGTAGACACTCCATCATTCTGGATTTTTAAATCGGAACTATATCTTGTCAAAGAGCTCAGCCAGACGTTATGGGTTTGATGAAGGAGATTGATTCTTTGGCCTGCTTTATGTGAACTGGGTAATCATAACAGTTCTTGTGACCTGAAGGTCTATGAAACTTTCAGCTTTTCCAATTCCCATTTCATATTTTGCAAAGAGGAACCATATGTACTTTTGTCTTTTATACTAACAAAAATAGCAACAAGGAAAGAAAAAATAAAATTTTATTGAATGTGCCCACTCTAACAGGATACAGCAACTTTTGGAAAAACACACAGGTGGAGTTCTTAAAGGTCTGTTGCATAAGATCATAAGGCACTGCTTCATTGCTGTATATAATGTATCATGTATAAGCCTGATGCAGAGGTCTAATCTTTAAATACAATGTCCTGAATATTTTCAGGCTTTCTGAGGTCTAGGATTTAAATCGGAGAGGATGGGGAAGGGGTGTCATAGGAATGTTGGTAAGTAGGTTTAGGAGAATACAAAATACGGGGCATTTTCCACACTGTTGAGCCAGATGAATTTTTAAGTGTAGACCAGGGGCATGTAATTATTTCGGGCAGAGAGCTCCCCTCTCTCTCTGCTGGCACAGTCCAGCCCAGCTCCACAGACCCCTGCCAGCCCATGCCCCGTGCTCCTGCCACCCCGCTTTGGGCCCCGCTGGCACCGGCCCCGGGACACCGATGTGTGCTCCACACTCCTGCATGCCTGCTCGCTTTCACTCCTCCCACTTCCACTTTCCTGCCTGTCTGTGGGCCGCTCTGCACCATGTGGGTCCCAGCTGCATGGCTCAACTGTGAGACTTAGCGGAGCTGGTCAGGCCCTGAGGACTGGGGCAATCTCCCATGGTCCTCCCATGCCTCCTCCCTCTTTTAACATGAATTTCCCACTCCAATGCACAAACAGCCCCATGGTCCCAGGCCAGAAGCCTCTGCTAGGCAGGGGCTTCTGGCTGGGGGGGTGGGCCAGGTGGGCCTTACTGTTTTAGGAGCCTGCCATGGCTCTCCCTTGCTCCTGCTGCCCGGGCTCCTGTCGTTTTTACAGGCAGCCGGGGTAGATGAATATTAATTTTCTAAATTTTTAGGGGCCCCGCAGGCTAGATAGAATGGCCTGGTGGTCTGGATCCGGCCTGCGGACCATACTTTGCCCACCCCGATGTAGACTTACCTCTGAGTTCAGTTATATTATTAAAAGAGGCTTCTTTTAATGAAGCCAGTTTAAAATAAATAAAAAAGGAAAGTTCTGAGCCATTCATGCAGCCATTGAAGAACATGTCAACTTACAGTGGAAAACCATTGTTTGGTGTGTCAACGTAGTGAATCCTGGCTGGATATGATGATAGGAAGTCTGGAGCTTTACATTACTGGACATTATTGCTCACAGTTTGTTGCTCTTTCAAGTCACGGATGAGTGGTTTCTTGTATAACCTAAAAATCAGAATAGATTTTAGGAAATGTTAATACTTTTATACCTACCTACCTTTAAAATGTTGTTTTCTGTAGGCAACTTTGCAAGAGGTACAGCCTCTTAAGCTTTAGAAAAATCTGTTTTAAAACTAAATGGTTGATTAGTAGTAGTATTATTGCAGTACTTGGTCAATACATGGGGACTGAACCATGGAATTGCTGAGCTGAAAGCATGACCTGATGAGCCAGACCTTGAGTCAAGGGCTCTAACAGGTTCCTATTTTCTGATTAGGACATGGAAAGGGACAAAATCCACACTGGTGACTGGGTTTGACTTCAATGGTATCATTCTGAGGACCACTGAGAGGGTTACCTGTAGGTGTGCATCCAGTACATATTTCTTCGTGAGGTGCATGTTTCTGGTAGACCGTTTCAGTCATGCTGTGTTGCATAGAACCTAAAAAGGAAGACCATATTATGGTTAGAGAGTAAGAATGGCTCTCCGAGAGTCTCTTGATTAGTCTTGATGTTTTAACTCCAGTTAAAACAATTTAACTTCAGGAGCAGGTATTTAAAAAAAAATCCTGTTTGAAAGTATTGTGGGGGGGGGCACAGTTATTCCTGTACAGTTGTAATAGTTACTAAGGAAAAGTATGTGAGCCAGCTTGAGGAGGAAATGGGAAGACTTGAGCTGTCATCGTTCCTGCTGTGTTCCCAGGCAGCTACCTCTGGCAAGAACACTTTTTTTTTCCCCTAGTTTTGTCCTGTTACATGTAAATTGGGATTCCTTTCTGAGAGAAGTCTCAGATGACTCAGCCTCTTCCCATCATCTCACAGCCAGTTAGACTGTTAGCCATCCGATTTATATTTGCAACACAGAGTGCACTGATATAGGCTCCCATAATAAAAATCTGATGACAAAAGATCTATTGATGAGTTGAATTCAGTTATACCGAGCTCCACTTCACTGAATGAGAAAACTTAAAGGAGAAGAATTTTGGTAGCACTGACTAGTTAGATGTCCCTGGAAACTGAGTGCTTCCCATCCACAGAGCATGGACATTTTTTCTACTTTTCGATTAGGGCTCCATTTCTGTAGGCTCTCCTACATACTGCCAAGCAAGAGTGAGCATGTGGACAGTTAAAACACAGCAGCTTATACATGCTGAAGCTCTATGACCTCTGATCATGTCTATTCTGAGACTGTTCTTGAGAATGCCACTGTTTATATTTGAGGGGCCTGAACCCTGCAAGTATTTCATGTCCAGGACTCATAAGTCAATAGAAACTCAATATATATAAATCTTGAAGGTTTGAATCAGATGTTCAGAATTCCCCATCAACAGGTTCAATTCAAAGTCCACTGAAGTCATGAGAGAGACTCCCTTTGTCTACAGTTGGATTTGTGTTGGGCCCTATGTTCACGCTTAATACTCTAGAGTTAGAAGTTGGAAGGAAAAGAATAACAGATAGGTTCCTCAGCTACTTTGAGATGGGTTTTGTGTTGGTTGGGTCCTTTCTCAGGGCTAATACAAAGTACGTGGATTGCAATGAGAGTCTTTTCACTTGAGTAGGACCTCATACCTTCTGGTAACTAATAACTTACTGTCCTTTATAACAGTACTTGATTAGTAGAGGAGTCATTTCCTCTAGGTGTACTTGGGCTCTTGATTGTTCTGGTTTGTTTGTTTTTTAAAGTGGACTGAAATGCGCCTGTTTCTGTTCTTTCTTTTAATCAAAACAAAAGCAGCGTGTGTCTTCAGGAAGACTTATGCTTTCTCCTTACTTTGTTGCCTAAATTGAAACACAGACATAAAGGTGTGTCGTGTGGCTCTAAGATGGACCTGGGTGACTGACTGATTGACCTGACAGTGAAATGTGACTTCTCCCCTATCTGCATTTGTACCCAGGAGTTTTTTAGTAGAAGGGTGATGCATGGGAACATGGTTTGGTTTACTGTGGTCTTTTGGGAATTTTTCTGTTATTTCTATGTTCCATTCCCTCTTCCATTAGAGGGAGGAGGGAGGACCCAGGCAACTATAGGCCCGTCAGTCTTACCTCAATCCTAGGGAAACTTTGAGAAGATCATCATGGAGCACATCTGTGATGGGCCGGCCTCAGAGATGATGCTTAAGGGCAACCAGCATGGTTTCATTAGGGGCAGGTCATGTCAGACCAACCTGATTGCCTTTTATGATCAGGTCACAAAAGCCTTGGATGCAGGTGTTGCTGTGGATATAGTCTTTCTGGACTTCAGCGAGGCCTTTGACACTGTCTCCCACCCCATCCTCATTAAGAAATTGCGTGACTGTGGCATTGATGCCTACACAGTCAGATGGATTGCAGATTGGCTGAAGGGTCGCACTCAGAGGGTGGTGGTGGACAGGTCATGTTTGACCTGGGGAGAAGTGGGCAGCGGAGTCCCCCAGGGCTCGGTCCTTGGGCCTGCACTGTTCAACCTCTTTATCAGCGATTTGGATGATGGGGTGAAAAGCACCCTGTTTAAATTTGCTGATGATACCAAAATTTGGGGTGAGGTGAGCACACTAGTAGGAAGGGAAAGACTGCAGCAAGACTTGGATAGGTTACAGGGGTGGGCTAGCAAAAACAGGATGCGCTTCAGGGTGCTGCACTTGGGCAGTAGTAGCCAGCAGCACACTTATAGGATGGGAAACTCCCTTCTTGAGAGCATGGAGGCAGAAAGGCATCTTGGAGTCATTACTGACTCCAAGATGAATATGGGCTGACAATGCGAGGTCACGGTTGGCAGGGCTAACCGGACCTTGTCATGCATCCACAGGTGCATCTGTAGCAGGGCCAAGGAGGTGATCCTCCCCCTCTATGCAACACTGGTCAGGCCACAGCTGGAGTACTGTGTCCAGTTCTGTGTGCCCTACTTCAGGAGGGATGTGGACAACATTGAGAGGATCCAGAGGAGGGCCACCCACATGATCCGAGGACAGCAGGGCAGACCCTACAATGAGAGACTGCAGGACCTGAACCTGTTCAGCCTTCGCAAGAGAAGGCTGAGGGGTGACCTGGTGACCGAGTATAAACTCATTAGGGGGGACCAGAAGGGTTTGGGAGAGACCTTGTTTCCCCTAACACCCCCTGGCATAACAAGGAATAACGGCCATAAATTGTTAGAGAGGAGGTTTAGATTAGACATCCGTAAGAACTACTTCACAGTTAGGGCGGCTAGGATCTGGAACCAGCTTCCAAGGGAAGTGGTACTGGCTCCTACCCTGGGGGTCTTTAAGAGGAGGCTTGATGCCTACCTAGCTGGGATCATTTGAGCCCAGTTTTTTCTCCTGCCCAGGCAGGGGGTCAGACTTGAAGATCTACAAGGTCCCTTCCGACCCTACTTCTATGATTCTATGATTACCTGTCTTATCTGATCGGAAGCCTGTGACAAAGGTCATATGGGTTCACAATAACCAAAAGTGACTTGCAAGCAGGCTGCTTCATGGGATGCATTTTGACTATTTTGTCCAGATAGGTCTGTAATCTGGGGTGGTGTGCTTGTACTCCTTCAATCCCTTTTCTACTCCTGTTGTCTGCAGTAGGTGATGGTCCAATCTTGCCAGAGCTAGGCTGCATGGTCCTTCTTACACAGCCAGGCAGGCAGGCAGCCAGCAGCACCCACTGAGTCAGCTGAGAGTCCAATCACAGCCAGGCTGACCAGTTGCACTTTGGCTGCCCACCCAGCTGGCAAAGAGGGGCTGAACATCTGGCAAGATCAGGCTCTCAGCTGACTCGGCAGACGCCACTGGCTGTCTGCCCAGCTGAGAGCCCAGTTCTGTTGGAGACTGACTGCTCGTCCCTTCTTCCCAAACTGGGCGCACAGCCAGCAGTGCCTGCCACATCCTGCCAGCCCTGAAGGCCAAGGGCCCGATCCTGACCACGCCCTTTCCAAAATCCTAGCTCATCTGTTCCTTTTAGTCTGGTTGTTGTGGAGAACTTTAGTCCAGGATAAATATTTCAGAATGCTGTAAAATGTTATAATTGTAAATGTTTAGTGGCCAATAGTATTAATCATATCACTCTTCTAAAGGTATGGATAAGTGTACATTTCTAGCAGCTTCAGAAAGTAGAGGGGGAGCTTATGTGTGGGAGTACGCAGCAGCTATTGCACTGTGCAGTTGTTACACTCACACAAGCCTGGATGAAACAGGCTTAAAGTAGTAAAATTCTTCCAACGCTTTAATTACTACAGACTCATGCACACCTAATGTTTACAATGTAACAGCTGCTGCATGCTCCCCCTACCTTTTTGAAGCTACTACAAATATACATTTGTTCACACCCTTAAAGGCTGTTCAAGTTCTGATTTTAATATTTCAATTTTTTTTTTACAGGAAATTATTTGCCAGAAGAATAATGTAAGTCTGAGTTTGGTTGCTTGCTTGTTTTGTTTTTAATTTTAATTCCTAATGCTCAGGTTTCTTTTGGTCTCCACGTTGTATGTGTTATTCTCTTTCCTGTCTACTTCACTAAATATTCCCCTGCTGTATTGCTCATAGTACTGTTTTTATTCTGTTCTGTTCAGAATGCCTCCACTCCCAGCAGCAAACCTGGATACATCATTTCATAAACCTGTTGCTAGGTACCAGGTTCACTTTCTCTGTTTTATCTTTGTCCCTTCCTCTCAATAGTGTTTTCTTCTCTGCCTTTCTTTGTTTCTTTTTTTCACATACGTTTTTTCCTTTGCAATACCATTATTTTCTCTCTCACCCCCAAATTTCTTCTTCTCTCCAACTTATTTTACTTAAAGACAGCTTAACTACATGAATGCCCTTCTCTGATTCGTATGTACAGCATACATTTATTTTACCTTCAAACATTCTGTGTGCTTGTGAGAGGCATGTCTCACATATACACACATACCTGTGCATCCATCTGTTCCCTAAGAATATTGGTCCGCAGAAGCTGGGACTTTCATTCCCATTTCTCTCAGGACAGATACGCTGATGCAATTTCAGACAATCCTGCACTGACTGGAAGCCATTTGGTTTCCTAGTGCAGATTTTGACACTGTTCAAATCTGTTGCATTTGCTGTATGATAAAAGACTGTCTCTGCTGCTGTGTGCGCATGTAACTGCAAACATGTACGGATGTAGGCAGGGCATAATTCTTAGAGATTTACTGCATCAGGTTAGGAAACTAAAGCTCTGGGTGTTTACTTACCACTTGAGATTAGCAGGTGGGAAAAGTGCATTGCCACCACAAGCTGATTGGAAGTTAAAATGACTGCGCTAGTATACCAGTATTAAATTCATTAAATTTTTAAATATAATCTATATAATGACTTTAATTTGCTTGTCAGTGTTTCAGTTACAACCTGATATCCTCTGGTCTTCACTGGATTATATATACAGATGAGACAGGTAATGGATGGTGGACCAGCACTGCTGGAGTTATATCTGGCAGACTGTTTTGGCCAATGAACGTAGTGTGTCTTGTGGATATTTGAGGGCACTATTAGGACCGTGAATAAAGAAGGTTAATTCGGTAAAACAAAAAGTGAGGATTGTTTTAGAAACCAGGTGATATGACTACAGAATATTTTCCTAAAAGTGAGGCCTGTGATATGGAGCGCCTTCAAAATGGAGGATTGAAGGCATCTGGACACTTATAGGAGGTGCTCTGTCCATCCTGCTGTTCTGGCTCTGGTTCCCAGCCACCAATGCACTATAGGTATCTGCAGCTCGGCATCCATTCTTTTTCTGGACTTGCCTCCTATCCCTAAATGGGCTTGGGTTTAAACACTAACGTTGCTTTGTGAACCCTACAAAATGGCAAGCTATTGAGCCATTCCTTTTTTTTTTTTTTTTTTGGACATTGCAAAGTTTTACAAAACTGTTCATGTATACACAGTAAAGATCCATTTACTTCAATACATTTTCCTAAAGTTCAGCTTTAGAAACTGACCGATTTTTTTGCCTCAGGTAATTGGTGAAGTTATCTTAGCAGCTTCATTATATTTTTTACTTTCCTGAATTTATTTCAAATGATGACTACTGCACATTCTGGAATACTTCTGTAGATATCTTAACCTAAGTATGAATGACTTCTGGATCTTCTTTTCTATTAAGAAATTGAAAAGGGTATAAGCTAAAAATTCTCTCTAACTTTAAAAAGTGCTTGTGAAAGCCACTTTTGAGAATCTGTGTAGATAATGTTGCTGCAACAGAACAATTTTCCCACATCTTCCTACAGATAAAAATGAGCTAAAAGATGATCACTTAAGACAATAAAAAAGAAAATCTCAGGATAGACTAGGTAGCAATAATCTGGACTAAATTAATTTGCAGCCTTTGGCCATTACAAAAAAAATTAAAGCAAAATATTTTCTAGGTGGCTGAATGTCTACACAGGAACAGGCTTTAGGAGAGGAAACCCAGTAAGTAAGAAATGAACAAGAAATATAATGCAGAGTAGACTCAAATGGAAATATGGTCTGTAATTATTTGTATATGAAAGCTACGGACAGTAAGAGGGATTATCACTTAATGTGTTGTCATTACTATGCTCTGAAATGGAGGATGAGATGATAGAATTGTCATCTACCTTAAAAAAATGTTTCAGTAAATTTGAACATAAAATGTGTTCTTAAAGACTTATAGATTGTCACATAGGCATGCTTGGAAACATCATTTCTCAGGAATAAGTATGATCTTAGTTATTAATTCTGGATTATGTTCACAACCCTGTCACTGATTTACTGTGTAACCTTATCCAAGTCGCTTGGAAAGAGGGTAGTCAGATGTTCCATTTGCATTTCTTATCAATGGCAGTTTAGCACAATTCTCACCTTTTTGTCTTTGAAAATCTTCTCAGTTATCTGCACCTCAGTTTCCCTTGTCTAAAAAGGAACAATTTGCTTGTTTAAATAGTTCTTGCCTCCCAGAAATGGTGAGGTCTCCCTTAATGAAGTACCTGTAAAACACTTTGAGACTTTTGAATAAAGTTAACTCAGTGTAAAATAATATTAGTTCATTTTTCGGGGAACAGTATTATGTAGGTGATTTTAAACTAGGTATCAAATTAAAAATAATGGATAATCAGGGGTGTGGGAATCCCTGGGAGTGCTAGAATGCTGTTTACTAACATACAAACATCACTAGCCGTGGAACAATAGCATCTTGTACCACCAAGGGGTTAAATGTGTTACAAAATAGGCACTAAGGTATCAGAATGTTTGTTTTCCATATTTGTTTTTCTTGAACTTTGTCTTCCTAAAACGAAGAGGAAAAAAAATCCACTTCCAGCAATATTATCTTGTATTGGTTAGGTAAACTCTATAGAAATCTGCATAGGCAGAGCGGGGGGACGGTCACAGCACATGATCATTTCCTGTTACAACATGATGTTATAGTTGTTCAGTTGAAAGGGTTTGAAAACAACCAGCATACTTATTCTGCTTATGTCAAAGCCAGTGGTGTTTTGACAGGAGAGGGAGGACTGATATTTTGACAGGAGATAGCTATTTTGCTGTTTACGAATTTAAGCTTTGTTTTTGCTGCTATTTGATCTTTGAGGTTATACTGGCAATGGAGCAGCCCTAAAGTCTTAAGGAAGAACTTCCATTTTAAAGCAATTCTGGTATAAAATTGTTTATGCTAACTATGCAAATTCTGTTTAATTCTGTGGCTTGCATTTTACCTCCTTGGGAAAAATAGCTGCCCTTCAAGTTCATCAGCGACTTTTATTTCAGTTCCAGCAGGAATTTGTGGCATTAGTGTGCATGTGAGGGGGATGTCGTGAGTTGAGCAAAACTTAAGTTGGGTAAATATTTACTTAATTGGATACTGCTTCTAGTAAAATGGCTTTTTCTTACCCATGGATTGTGGGGTCCTGGGGGTGCTCCACCAAAGGAGCTCCTCTGTGTGGGATCTGGGGTAGGACTTGATGCCTTGGTGAGGAGGCTGAGCCCTCTGTGTGAGTGACCCTGACAGCTGTGGGTTCTGTTGGATCTTGAGTCAGGGACCTGTGGCCCATGATATGTTTCACTGTGGGAAGAGAGAGACCTCTGTAATCCCCTTCTCCTTTGACTGGAGGTGAAGTCTGTTCCAGTTAATCCAGAATTTGCCTTGCTTACTTCCCTCCTAGGGCTTTTCCAGTGGGTAAAACCAATTTGTTCTCTGCATCTGGGAAAGTACTGTGGTATTGCAGGTAGCTCTGTGTGGTATGTGTGAACAAATATTATGTTCCTAATGACAACCATTGTATTTGTTGTTTATGATAGATGTTCTGTTGTGACACCCATAGACCATGGTCAGCATTGGGGCTCCATTGTGCTAGGTGAGGCAAGCAGGCAATCGGAGCCAGTATCTCTGGCAGTACATAAAATACGATAACCTTAGCACTGTTGTATGACATACAGAATGGAAGTGCAAACAATGTGGGCACCAAACATGGCTATATGAACAAAAAAGAATGGGGACGCTGTAAGCACATTTTTCTTTCTGTCTACATAATTATGTACATGCTTGTATGTACATGCACCTCTGTTAAACAAAAAATCATTACGGGTGCAAATTCAAGCAGGAAATGTCAGAATGTAGGGTGCTTTTGCAAACTTAATTCAGGCCCTTTGTGCATTGTGTTTTAACTACACAATCCTACACTTCTTGTTTTTTCCCCATAGGTTTCCTATCTTGTTAGGTGCACAGGATGGATGGAGCAGTTGTTTTATTCAGTTTTCTCCTCCCTGTTCAGTCTTCTGTCCTGTGCTTTATTTGCTGCATCTTGTTCCTGAAGACAGAATTCATAATTACTTTGTGGGCTCTTCCCTTCTGTTCATCACTACAATACCTCAGTGCTTCATGGGCAGTATTCCCTCCCACCCCCAGCATTCCTGTGAAATTTGGAGATTGTGCTTTCTGCACCTGGGGCTGGTAGCTTCCTCCCTGACACTTCTGGGTCAAACATATAGGAGCCCCTAAGAGCACAGCAGAGAAAGGGTCCCTGGTTTCAGTTCTAGTGCTCATCCTCAGCCCATTACAGTGAAAGTCCAGCTTCACCTCTGTACTCCTGGGCTAGACCCCATTTAGCTATCCAAGTCAGCACTAGGAACTGGAAGAGGCTCAAGCGTGCTTACTGCATACAGATTCTTCAGATTTTAGAGGGACCCATTCTGTCCCCTGACAGAATTACAACTGAAAAGAGGGTCTAATGCTAGAAGTATTAGGCATTCACATCAGTTGTGCTTATGTAATG
The DNA here is from genome assembly GCF_001723895.1 of Crocodylus porosus. Lineage (NCBI taxonomy): Eukaryota > Metazoa > Chordata > Crocodylia > Crocodylidae > Crocodylus > Crocodylus porosus. Next base: position 130,365,480 of record NW_017728943.1, read on the forward strand.
TCTATTATAGGAAGAGAGTTAGAAAGAAGGGTGGATATGTGTGTCCATGCCTGCACATGATGGAAAAGGAGGAAGCAAAAGAAAGAGAAGGGTTAACTTCAGAGAGGATTAAATCTAGTAAAACAGCTCTGAATTGTTTGTGTAGTATCCCTCACTGGTTTTGAGTTTGGCTAAATAATTTGGTACCTGGTTTAGTTTGAAAGAATCTCAGCCTCTTCTGTCAAGAGATGGAGGAGTGAGGACCATCAAAACCAGGCAGTGCAAGATTCCTCAAATGGACTTGTGGTATACCATCATTTTAGAAATTCCATGAAGCTTTTTTCCCTTTTTGTTCCACATGTGAAATGAGCACTGATCTTTACAAGCAGTTAGTATGTGACTTGGAGAAGAATATGTCTTTATATGTAGGAGCCAGAAGAAAGAGGGCTTTCCTGACCTCTGTGCCTTAATTGACTCCCAACTGTTGGGTCCGATCTGGTTTCTTTGCAAGCCAATAGCAAATTTCCTTTTACTTCAGTAGGATGGAGAATTGAGCCTGTTGTGCATATCTGTATTTGTTATAACATCAATGTGTGGTAAACTGATTTGATTACTAAAAATTATTTAGAAAAATAGGTGTGATAATTTATTCTATGGTTTCAGCATCTGTTACAAACATCATCATGTATTGTCAGAGAACTGCCTTCTTTAATAACACTTTTGTCAGAAAAAGCTAAAATACTAGTAGATATTTCTCAAGAGAGAGCCAGCAGGAGAATTACAGAACACTGAATGGAATCATAATGTGGGTAAATCTTTGGAGAAAGTGATTGCTACTATCAGTAAAATCATTAGCAATTTTCATTTTAAATATTAAAAAGATGAATGTCGGGAGTTTGTTCTAGCTGTGCTGATTGGGCAGGGTATCTGGATTTCTACCAAATTCTTCTAACCCACAAGTCAAAAATTGGATAGATTTGTTAATTTCTCCCTTCTGGGTTCTAAATAGCTGACCCTTAGCTACTCATAGGAGTTATGCTCCCAGGGGATCTGGGTGGATTCAGAAATATTGTTAAGGCTTGGGGCCTTTGCATAGTTTCTTTTCCCCATACAGGAGAACTATGAAGATTTGTGGGTCTGTTGGAGTGAATCCCTTCTTGTCCCACAGTGCATCAAATCTTACTTGGACACACAGCATGAAGGATATTCTATACAGGAAACCTTCGTTATTCGTGGGTTTGGCATTCACGGTTTCAAATATTCATGAATGCCCAACCTGCATTTTAAATGCATTTTAAATACAGCTCCTCAGGAGCTCCGTGCTTGTTTCCACTGGGCTCCTGCTGCTGCACGACCACTGGAGCCATACCCCCTCCAGCTGCCAGGGGCACTGCGTTTGTGAACGCAATGCCTTATTTGCGGATTTCACCATTCACAAGAGATATGAGAAAGTATCCTTTGCGAATGGCGAGGGTTGCCTGCATTTTGATTTTTTGATAATGGGGCCTCCTAGTTGATGTAAGTCATAAGAAGAAGTCAGCTTTTTTTTCCTTGTTCTGATGTGCAGAATGCAATTAAAGAAATCTCAGGAATGGTTGTTACATCTTAAAAAAAATCTGGTTTTTTGTTGTGCTTAAGGCTGGGACGACAGACAGACAGGAAGGACAGTGCTAGATAAAAGCAACTCTAGTGAGAGTAAAACATTCTTAGATGTTGCAACTGTTGAGCTATAAAAGGTAAATCTGTAACTAGATTTGTTCTGAAGATTACGCAGAGATTGAGGCTTGAATTGTTCGTTAGTGGGCAGTGAGCTGTAAAATATTGTAAAAATACATCTGTTAAAAATACTTGTTTAGTCACTTGGCAGTAAACTTTTGTACTTACACATTATTAGATCTCGGTGCTTCTGTTTTCTAATTGGTCTTGATTAAATATATGCTGTTCTGGTAATATCGAGAAGGTACTGGATGTTCTTGTATTAAAAGGCCTGATTCTACCAAGTGCTAACCTTTTTGGCCTAAGCCTAGCAAAGCATTTGTGTATGTATGTATCTAAGGTTGTGAATAGTGTTACTGACCTGGGTTAAGAACAGTCAGAAAGCTCGACGCTGAATTGATTCAGTCTTTGCGGGTTAGTCTAAGCTGCAGAGATCAAACTGAAAAACAACTAGACACACATTTACTTTTGATTTAGGGAATGCAGCTGCATGCCTGCAGTGGCTTAGGCCAGAAGATGGGGGGGGCACTAGAGCATGCCTCTCTGGCACATAGCCAGCATGGGGGGGTGTTATCATAGAATCAATGAGTCGGAAGGGACCTAGACAGATCGAGTCCGACCCCCCGCCATGGACAGGAAGGAGCACTAGGGGTAGCAGAGGTCATAAGACCCCAGCCAGGTGCCTATCCAGTCTCCTCTTGAAGATTTCCAGGGAAGGTGAGAGCACCACCTCTCTGGGAAACCTATTCCAGACTCTGGCCACCCTTACAGTGAAGTAGTTCTTCCTAATATCTAACCTAAACCTATCCTCCCTCAGCTTGTGGCCATTGTTCCTGGTGACTCCAAGGGGGCCCCTGGTGAACAGACTTTCCCCGAGTCCCTTCTGGTGGCCCCTGATAAGGTTGTAGGCAGCCACAAGATCCCCCCTCAGTCTCCTCTTGCAGAGACTGAAGAGATTCAGGTCCCTCATCCTCTCCTCACAGGATGGGCCACAGAGGCCCTCAACCATATGAGTGGCCCTCCTCTGGACCCTCTCCAGGTTCTCCACATCCTTCTTGAAGTGCGGCGCCCAGAACTGGACACAGTACTCCAGCTGCGGCCTGACCAGCGTCGCTTAGAGTGGGAGCAAGACCTCTCTGGACCTGTTAGTGATGCCCCTCTTGATGCATGACAGGGTGTTGTTGGCTCTGCCTATTGCTTCGTCACATTGGCGACTCATAGTCATCCTGGAGTCAATCCTGACTCCAAGATCCCTCTCTGCCTCTGTGCTGCTGAGAGGGTCAGCCCCAACCTATAACCATAATGCTGGTTCGCTCTCCCCAGGTGCAGCACTCTGCACTTGTCCTTGTTGAACCACATCCTGTTCAGATCCGCCTACTTCTCTAACCTATCCAGGTCTGCCTGGATGCGGTCTCTGCCTGCCGGTGTATTCACTTTACCCCACAGCTTGGTGTCATCAGCGAACTTGAACAGGGTGCTCTCCATACCCTCATCCAGGTTGCTAATGAAGATGTTGAACAGCATCGGCCCAAGGACCGAGCCCTGGGGAACTCCGCTGCCTACACCCTCACAGGTCAACATCAACCCATGCACCACCATGCTCTGGATGCGCCCCTGGAGCCACTTTGCCACACATGTGACCATGCATTCATCAGTGCCGCAGTCCCTCAGCTTGCCCACCAGAATTGGGTGGGACACTGTGTTGAAGTCCAAGAAGATGACATCGATTTCCTCCTTGCCATCTAAGCTCTTTGTTATCTGGTCATAGAAAGAGACCAGGTTAGTCAGGCAGGATTGGCCTTGCATGAACCCATGCTGGTTATCCCTCAACATGACTTCCCCTGCAGGGCTCTCACAAATGTGGCCCTTGATAATTTTTTCAAAGACCTTCCCAGGATAGAAGTGAGGTCTTGTTCACTTCCTCTTCCTGCTGCCCCTGAAGTCTCTGGGATTTGCAGTCCAGAATCACAGGAGCAGGACTCTCCAGGGTTGCCCATCATCACGTCACCTCGTCTTTCTGCTTCTAGGTGCCTCTGGGATTTGTAGTCCACAATCGCAGCCAACAGTAAGTTTCAATAAATTTAGCATCAGGGCAGCAGCTCTGTACTTGGGGGAAGGTGTGCTTAACCCCCCACTCTGGCCCCAGACCCCAGCCAGGGTTTGTTTGGGGGGGGCATTCCCCACCCCCACACCTTCTCTGCTGGAGCAGTCAACACAACAAAGGGCTGGAAAGCATGCTGGGATGCTGGGGGACTGTGATTTAACTTGAACCAAGAAGGGGTCTGGGACAGAAGTTTCATGAACTGATTTGACCCTAATCAGTTAAGTCTGATACTACATTTAACCAGGTTTATCTTAAACCAGTTTCAGCCATTTTGAAACTGGTTTTTATGTACCGAGCTTCTGTTCTGTTACAAGTTTAAACCAGTTTCTGATTACTTAAGCTGGTTTATGTGTAACTTCTATCTCTGGGCTTAATGACTGACAGGGTATGTCTACACAGCTTCCACAGTGCTCCTGAGGATGCCATTGAGAAACTAGCTCCACTCACTTCTGCTGTGCATTGCTGCTTACTGAAATATCTTGTGTAACTGAGGGATGCTTCCAGGATCTCAGGCAGATTCTAATGATGATCACATGTCTTCCTTTCGGCTTGAGGCATGTGTAGAGTGGGAATGGATGAGTGGGATTTGTTTCTCTGTGGCAGTCTTAGAATCACTGTGGAGGTTGTATAAACAGACCTATAGGCTACGAACAGACAGTCAGAAAGCCCAAGGCTGAAGTGGTTCAATATTCACAGGTTAGTCTAAAATGCATAGATTAAACTGATAAGCAGGTGAACAGACATTCTCTTTTGATTCTGGAAATGCAGCCACATGTCTGCAGTGGCCTAAGCCAGAAGCTGGGAGGTGCTAGAGCATGCCTCCCTGCTTGGCTGGAGCAGACAGCTTGGACTAAGGCCCACACAGGCAAGGTGGGGTTGCGAGGGAGGTGCAAAACATCCTGGGATGCTGGGGGGATTTTGAGTTAAGTTGAATATGGAGGGGATCTAGGACAGAATTTCAATAAACCGATTTAACTCAATCAGTTAAGACTGGTACTACATTCATCCAGGTTTATTTTAAACCTGTTTTAGCCATTTTGAAAGTGTTTTATGTGCACTGAACTTCTGGTGTGTTACAGATTTCAACTAGTTTCTGATCACTTATACCAGTTTATGTGTAATTTCTATCCCTAGCCATGACATCCTAAATGGAGAACATCTGTTTCACTGTTTTGTCAGAGGGATCTTTTCTGCCTGCTTCAAAAGTTACATTTACATTGCCCAACTGGCAAAAAAAAAAAAAAAAAAAAATCGAAAAGATAAAAAGGTGGCCTTGGTGTAATTAAATTTGGGCTCTGTAGTATGTTTGTGTCTCTCATTATTCATGCTAACATCACATGTTTCTTTTCTTCTACTTCATGAGGATATTACAGTTAAACATCAGGCAGGGCCTGAAAAGCTACAGTTAAAGGGAAAACAGCAATGCCATGTCAGTGAGTGATGTCAAGGAGGGCAAACAAAAAAAATTTCTAACTGAAGTTAGTCACTGTTGGGCACAGTAGTCCTGAACACATTTTACTATGGGACTTTGTAAGAGGATATGAGAGGGGATGCCAATTTATGTATCGGGAATAACATGAGAATCTAATGCCTTATTCTTAGACCTTGTGGGTGCCTGAAGCCTTGACTAATTGAGTCTGCTGGAGCATGCTAATTACCTCCCCGTGCTTCAGAATGGCAGTGGGGATACTTTAACTAAAGCTTGTTCGACAAGCTTTAATTAAAGCACCCCGCTGCCATTTTGAAGCTCAGAGATGCTGATACACGAGAAGCTGCAGGCACTTTAATTAGACCTGCTCTCAGAGCCACTCTAATTAATTAAAGCACTCTTCCCCTTCCCCTCTCCCCGCCCAGCATGTGCCCAGCCCTCTGAGCTTACGTATTGAGGGGGTGGGTGAGATGAGTGCAGATAGGAAAAGCAACAACAGCATTGGATAACATAGTGTGGGAGTGAGTGGTGAGTAAGGGCATGATCTTCACTTACAGGAATAAGGTTGGGGGCTAAGTGATTACAGAGCTGCTGTTCAGCCATTTCCTGAGGGCATGGTTCCCTTAGATTACTCTAAGCCAGGGTGGGCAAAATACGACCCACAGGTTGGATCTGGCTTGCGAGGCCATTCTATCCAGCCCACAGGGCCCCTAAAAATATTTAGAAAATTAAAATTTATTTGTCCTTGGTTCCTGTCAAAGATGATGAGAACCAAGAGCAGTAGGACCCAGCAGAAGCCCTGGCAGGCTCCTTCAACAGCAGGGCCTGCCTGGCCCCGCCCTTCCCAGCTGTGAACGCTAGCAGGGGCTTCTGGCCTGGGACCGCATGGCTGCCCCGTGTGGGAAGCTCAGCTAAGGGGTTGTGGGGGAAGGGCAGGAAACGAGCTGGTGCTGAGCATGGGGAAAAATGGCCCCTCCTCTACCCAGTGGCCAGCGCTCTCTGCTGCAGCCGTTCGCAGCCTGCACAGGGCTGTCCTGAGTGGGGGCGGGCAGCCCCACGCAAGCTGTGAGTGGCTGCAGTGCGGGGTGCCAGCCGTGGGGTGGCTGAGGGGCTGGTTTTCCCCACGCTCCACACCAGGTTGTAACCCACCTCGCTGCCAGCCTGGGCCTCATGCCGGTTCCAGGTTTGCCCATTGAGGTTGCCCCACAGCGGCAGCAGCTGCAGCCTCCCCCCGCCCCGCCGCTTGCCATGCCGGGCAGTGTTGGCTGCTGCTGCCCAGTGTGCAAGCTCCAGGCAGGCAGCAGCAGCCAACACAGTCCGGTGCAGCAAGTGGCGGGGCCACAGCTGCTGCCACCACGGCGCAGCCCTGATGGGTCAGCCTGGAGCCGATGTGGGGCCCAGGCTGGCAGCAGGGTGGGTTACAAGCTGGTGTGGAGCGCGGGGGGAGCAGCACCTCCCCCACCCCATGGCTGGTGCCCCACACTGCAGCCACTCGCAGCCTGTGTGGGGCTGCCTGTGCCTGCTCAGGACAGCCCCCCAACAGGCTGTGAGCAGCTGCAGCAGGGAACACAGGCCACAGGGTGGGTGAGGGGCTGTCCCCCTCCCCCCCTGCCCTATGCTCCTCACCAGCTTGTTCCCTGCTGGCGAGCAGGGGGTCAGGGCTGCGCACTGCCCCCCGCCTGTACCATGGGGCTGAGGGGGCACTGGGAGTGAGTGGATGTGGGAGCAGGACCCGCACCAGTGTCCCAGGGCCAGCGCCAGCAGGGCCCAGAGCAGGGTGCCAGGAGTGCAGGGTCCCGGCTGGCAGGAGCTCTATGGAGCCAGGCCAGCTTCCCCCTCTCCCTGCTGGTGCAACCCAGCTTGGCTCCACAGACCCCTGCCAGACTGCACCCTGCTCTGGTCCCCACCGGTGCTGGCCCTGGGACATTGGTCCCAAGATGGTGACCAGGGACAGGGCACCTGTCAAGGGGCGGAGCTACCCATGCGGTCCTCAGCAGCTTGCCACAACTTGGTAAGCAGCCTTCTGCCTGAACTAATTGCCTGCCCCTGCTCTAAGCGGAGAACCCAAACTAGACCTGAGAAGTGAGAACTCAGGGTTTGTCCCTTCAAATGTAGAATTATTTAGCAGTGAATTAGTATCTGATTGTCTAGGAAATGAGCCTCAGATGAATGGCCCAGTACCATGGTAGGGTAGATTTGCACCTTATAGACTACAGCAATGCAACTGGAATCCTGCTTTAAATTATGTTCTCTAATATTTGATCTGGCAAAAAATTAAAACTGAATTTGAGCATCTTCTGTCTCAAGTATTCCACTCCTTTTACTATGTGTGCTTTGGTCAGAAGAGCACTGTGTCAAGTCTCCAGAAAATTGGCTGCAAATTGAATCAGAGCTGTCTTTTCTCAACAACTTATGAAAGAATTGTGGCATCAAACATCACCTGACATCAATTTCATGTGATGAAAGTAGGTTATTAATTACACTGATATCTTGCAATGGAAAACTGAAACAGCGGTAACGTCAGAATTGATTTCATGGAGTCTTTTCTTCTGTAAAAACTCCCAAACACCTTCATCTTGATTCTCTCCCTTCCTTATAAACAGAACTGTGACCTTTATTCACCTGACCTGACTTTAGCTACTCCCACTCTTTCTTGGCAGGTTTAACTTACAGATGTCTATTGTTTGCTTACCTGGAGAATAGAATAGGACAAATTTATTCCACTTGCATAATTTTTTGGACAAGGCAAATACCTTTTTAGCTGTTTTCTCCATTGATTGTGACTTGTGTATCGATTTTCTCCGTGAGGAAATGGCTATGATGGTTCTATGTGAATAGCAACTTCTATAGACGATGGGGAAATACTTTGAAACCATGTTAACTAGCTGGAAAATCTCAGCTACATGGCAAATGAATTTGATAGCAGGATTGGGTGTGTATGTGACTTCCGATGCTGATTTCTCTTAAGATTGCATGAAGGCTTATGTGGCTTTCATTATTTCCTAACATGCCATGTCGAGCTTTGTATTGTTTTGAGGTTTTTTATGACTTCTTGTCTTTCTGTTTTCAAACATCCCTTTATGTTGCTTCATTGTTGAATGGCAGAAAATCAGTTTTTGTTCCATTTTAGTGTGATTAACTTGATCGATTTGCTTTTCTTAAGTAATAGGAAAAATGTGTTTGAAGGTAAGCTTGCCTATGTTATTATTCTGTTTACAAATTGATATTATTAAAAAAAAAAAAAAAAAAAGCAAAGTTTGATTGGGTCCTTATGAGCTTTTGCTCAAGGATGAATGACAAAATCTTCTGCAAAGGAAGAATGGTTTTCCTGTTTGCAGTGTTATGGGCGTGTGAGTGTTGCATCTCTGTAGGTGGCCCAACAATCCTGCCAAGATAAACTTTGTCTTGTGGGTTTCAGAATTTGAAAAACAACCCTTTTTCAGAGTTTGGTTTTTATTTTAAGAACTTGGCTTTATAAGAAATATGTCAGAGGTCAAAACAGCTTTCCTACAGACTTGCCTTTGTTTTTATTTCTTTTTTAACACTTTGAATAACAGGCAAACTCCTTGTTCCAGGAATAAATCCTCAGCCACTTTGCCCTTTCTCTGGGTTTTGTCTCCTCAACCCTATTCTTAAGAAAGACAATTAGTTAGGAGAAGAGAAGCCACCTATTCTCCACAAACCAACCACTGCTGCCTCCTGTTGGAGTAGGAGTAGCAGTAGGGGAACAGTGTTCCTGGTTAATCCCTGTGGGAGACTTCTTCCTCTTCCTCTCCCTGCCATTCACAAGCAGAAACACTCTGCATCTTCCAGGTTCTCCTTCGGATTATCAAGAGGCCTGTTAACCTCATCATATTAATATAGGATATCATAACATGCTTCAGGTGAAGACAGGCTATTTGGGCTTCTGCTTTTGTTGCATTTCTTGACTGTTTATTAAAAATACTGAGGTGCTGATCTTCAGTTTTCTTGTCATGGATGCACCACGGCATTGATGAGTCCACATGCAGTGAAATTTAAACTCATGGCCTCACTGCTCAGCTCTCTTGATTTGCAGTCATGTGGGGGCTTGTAAATCATGCAGACCTTCTGCTTATGACATATGTCCTGCTCAAACTTTTGAGTTAAGGTGTTTCTAGAGCACAAGGCCTTGTGCAAGCCAGCTGCACTTGTTTGAGATTCACATAAAGAAAATTTAAACTTTGCAGCTAGTAAGTCGGGTTAAATGTTTCCAGACTGCCTTGAAAGTAGTCTGAATATTATAAATACAAGGAAAAATAAGGAAAGGGAAGGAACCTCTCTATTCACTAAATTATGTCATCTAGAAAGTACTAGATAGTGAGAAAGAAAGACAGAGAATATGGTCTTTTGTGGTTCAGGCGCTGGGTTGAAACTCAGGAGACCTGGGTTTATTCCCCAGCTCTGCCACTAACTAGTATGTGATCTTGAGGGAAATGAAGTGTGTCTGATCCTCATTTGTTGAATAGAGATGATAATCCTGGGAACAGTAGAAAGCTTACTGATCAGTGAGTATTCCCACTTCAGCCCTGACTGCTGTGTAATACTGGGGAAGTCATTTCACTGTCTCCTATTTCCCCTTCCAGCTTTCGACTGTCAGAGCTCTTCAGAGTAGGGATGGTCTCTTACTGTATGAGTAAGAAACATAATGAGGCCTTCATCTCGCATGAGCCTGCTAGTAGTCCTTAACTATAAAATTATTTACTACTTATTAGTAATGTATTATGCAAGAAGCCAGGGTTTTTTTGTTATACCTTTCATTGGACAAAATATGTAGCTTTGAGGCACCCTGAACAAGTTCTCTTCAGGTGCTTTGTGCCAGAAAGTTTGTTCTGCACCTCTCCCAACTGTAAAGGTAGTCCAATAAAAGATATCTCAAAAAACCCTTTGTCTCATGTACATGTCCTGGACCATCACAGCTACAAGAATATTCTTACTGTACTAGTAAGGCACTCAAAATGAGCACAAGTGTGTGTAATAAAATGATCAAAAAATGGTTGTAGAGATATGAGAAAAAATAATAGTATGATACTGGATATTTTTGCATCCTAGCACAAATATAAAATTCTGGGAGTGACCATAGCATTAAAGCAGTGTGGAGCTCATCACCTGGCTTGCACCATCTTAGTATAATGTTTTTTATTTTTTAAAAATTTCTGAACTAAATCAAATTACCTAAATCATTATGTTGATGACACCAGTAAAATATAACCAAAGTAAGCACAAAGCTATATTTTGTGTGCACCTTTCTTTTTGTGTTCCTCAATACTTGATTGGGGATGGTATGCTCAAGGCCTCAGTCTTAGAAAACTGTGCCTGCATTGTTGTTACAATGCATGGGACCCAACTTGCTGTAGAGAACTGTGAAATGTCTCCTTTGGCCTGACTGCTGAAAGAGAAGAGGAAGCTGGCCTGTGAGCCATGATGCTCTGGAAGGAAGCAAATTGCCTCTCTAAATCTTATCCTGCTGTAATGGCCCTGTGACTAGTTAAAGGAACATTAGGCTGGAGTGAAATCTGGCTTCACTCAAGTGATAGAATTCCCCTTGGCTTTGATGGTGTGGTATTTCACAGTTGATGTCTTTCAGATGCCATTCAGCATCTTTATCACTGTGTAAATATTCCTTTGGGTACATGAGACAGACAGCACATATTCTCCTTCTTTCAAAGCAAGCAAACAGAGATGAGCCTGATGAAAAGTGGCTGTCATATGGGTGTGAACGCAGCATAGTAGTGCTTTCCTAAACATTGCTTAGATGCTTTTCTAAGCATCGCTTAGATGCTTAATCTGACAAGGAAAATGTACGCTCGTAGGCACAACTGGCAAGTGGAGGTTACCACATAGCAGGAAACTAAGGTTCTCAGTGTCAAAGGTTTTGTGCTAAACTGAGTAATTTTCCAGTCCATAGGAAGATTCATTTTACTTACTTAAACAACACTTAATGCAAATTGCTTGCATTATTGTTGATAACATCTATAACCTGACAACCTGTGAATCAAATCCTGAAGGGGTTGTGATGTTGTTATTATCTGAATATCAGTCACTTTTAATTCCATCCATTCTTCCATTTTAGAATAAAGCTTTGTTTTTGGAGGAATAGGCCAAATTGTCAGGATATGAAAGCAAAATAATTTTTAAGGCAATATACCAACCATGGATGATGAGTGTGAAATCCTTTTTAAAGCAAGGTTTCAAACTCATCTGGCCTCTCCCTCCCTTCTGTATGCCTGATCCATACACATGGCATCTGCTTGGGCTGGTCCAGGATACCAGTCTGAGCAAGCACTGTGAGTGGCACAGCCTGGGACCCAGCCTCAGGGAACACTGGGGGTACATGTGGTGCCAGTCTGGTGAAGCATGTGGATCAACAGGACAGCACCAGGGCCAGATCATGGGGCTCCATGGGCCAGATCTAGCCCATGGGCTATATGTTTGACACCCCTGTCTTAAAGGATTCAGATTTCAGAAAACAAGTCAGAACTAAAAATGAAGAACATCTTAAGGTATATTTCATGCTCCAGCTGAAAATTAGGCGACTTCATCCAAAACTGTCAAAGTTACAATCTGGTCTCCTTGAAGTTGATTCCAACTTCTTCCATTGAAGCAAAATTCTGTTGATGTCAGTGGATTTCTTCCATTGTATTTAACTGCTTCTGACTTGAGGATGTAACTCTTTTTGAGTTATTGCATCTTGTTTTTACAGATGTGTACTGGTAACTACATTTTCGTTCCTTATATGATCACCCCACACAACAAAGTATACTGCTGTGACAGCAGTTTTATGAAGGGATTAACAGAGCTAATGCAACCCAGCTTTGAATCCTTGCTTGGACCAATATGTCTACCTTTGGTGGATCGCTTTATTCAACTATTGAAGGTGGCACAGGCTAGTTCAAGGTAAGATCACTTCATATCCTCCTGTGACATATACATCATCCTCCGGATTAAAATATTGGGAATTTTGCCGCCGGGTGATGTGGCAGCCTGCACCCTCTGTTTAAATATTAATAGTGTTTCCTTCACAACAGTGAATTGGATGAGCTTTTGACTGCTGGCTATATTTAAAACAATGTTAATTTATTTGTGCAATAATGCTTAGGACTTCAGCACTATTTTAACACAATTAAAAGATGGGTCCTGCCCCACGGTGTTAAAATCAGCTTGTTTTATTCTAGCCAATATTTCCGGGAATCCATTCTTAATGATATCAGGAAGGCACGCAACCTGCACACAGGGAAAGAGCTGGCAGCAGAACTGGCAAGGATACGGCAGCGAGTGGATAATATTGAACTCTTGTCTGCAGACATTGTTATCAATTTGCTGCTGTCTTATAGAGACATTCAGGTATGACTCCATTATTCAGAAATCCTAGTTAAATTATTTTTTCCTTCAATGCAAAGATATAGTGGGTTTTATAGGCCTTTTGGCAGCTTCTCACTAATAAAATAATGCTGCTATGTGAATCTGATCCTATTAAAATTCATGAAAAACAGTGGTGTGTACTGATGCTTTATTTTGCAGTTCTGTAGTTTAACAAGGAGTTCCTTTTCAAAATAATTACTTCACAACTTTGTCCAACAGCATCTAAGACAATCAAGCTGATGTTTAAACGGTTTTAATTCTGCTATAATAAATGTTACACTATACAGAGTGTTGCTTAGTCCTACTTTATGATATTGTTCTCCATACTTTGGTAATCTCTCTTCTCATTTATATATGCATATGTGATTGTGTTATGTCCTGTTTATGGCATGTTATTGCAACATGCATACAATATTTTATTCAATGTATGTAACATTATTGAAGATATTAAGTATGGTAGCTTAACTACAGTTAGTAATAGATTGCTTATTGTGCAAAATATGTTGCATCTCTTCAGTGATTTTTTTTTTTTTAAACATGTCTGTAAATGAGATGTTTTAAAAGTTGGTGTGTTGAAAAGAATTTTTTTAGCATTCAGAATAATTTATAGTAATAAAGTTAAATTGTACAGTATTGTTCATAAAGATTTTCAGGCTATTTTGTAATTAAAAAGCAGTTCACAATATAATATACATTTATGCTTCTTTTAATATTTTCTGAGAAGCCAGTTTCACAGTCATGGAATATAAGTGCTAAATGCTCTAGTTCCATGGAAATAAACACAATGCAATACTGATGCAGTATAACAGATATGACTTCACTGATTTCTATGCTGAGTATTCTGTGCCTTCATATTATGACTGTATGCTTGAGAATAACTGCAGTGGGAGACTGAACAAATTGCAGTTCATAAGGAATTCACAATGTACTTCTCGGTATAAAACCACAAATGCTTTGTTTAGGGAGGGATTTATATAAACGTTTCTTGTTCCAGTCACTTAAAATTTTATTCCCCCTTCCCCACCCACTTCTCTTGAAAGGATTATGATTCTATTGTGAAACTGGTGGAAACATTAGAAAAACTGCCTACTTTTGACTTGGCCTCCCATCACCATGTGAAATATCATTATGCATTTGCACTGAACAGGTAAGAACGCTTCCCTCTCAGCCTTCTCCCCATTAAATAGTCATTCTTTTCCTCCAGACTTTCCAAATGATGGCGTAAGACCTCTGCTGGAATCTTCTTGCATAGGTTTAAGTCCTACATACTGCACTGAAGTATTTTCAAGACTTAAGAGTTTCATCACTGAACTATCTTTTCTTTTTTTATTCTTTCAGTATGGAAGTTGTTTGTCTTTTCCGTGTGTAAGTCAGTATTTGGCTTTCCTCTACCCTTCTGAATTTAAGCAAATGCAAAATTTGAAGTGGCAAAATAACAAAATGCTCATAACGTGCACTTGGATTCATAACAAACTTAGTTTTGTTTGGGAGGCACAATATGGTGTGGGGGGGCAGGCTGGACCCGATGATCTGCAAGGTCCCTTCAAGCCCCTAACAATCTATGAATGTGGATCCAGTTATATGGGTTTAGACATCCTCACGTCTGAATTTTATGCTTGTGTCAGATGACTGAAGGAAAGTGATACTATTGGAGTGCAGAACATATACCCCAAATGTCAGGCAGAAGATTTAATTCATCATTTTTAGAAACTTTTTTTTAACACCCGTCACTTTTGGGCTTTTTCCAACATGTACACAACTGTTTCATCTTCAGTAGCTTATTTAGGGCAGAGAAGACTCAAACCAAGATCTTTGCATGAGTGTTTGGAACAATGTTAGTAACTAAAGGCATTGAGAATGGGATTTTTCAACAGAATTCTTTATAGAAACATTGCTCCTTTGTTCTACTCCTGTTGAAATCAGTGAGAGTTTTACCACAGTCTTTCATGAGAACAGGCCAGCTTTGTTCATTTAGAATCCTACGCTAAGTGTACAGAGAGCTGGTTAGCCATGTTAGTCTAGAGTTAAGCAGTAAGTTAGGCAGGGAGGCATCTTACAGACTTACTGATTCAGAGTCACCAGACTTTTTAGACAATAACCTACTTTAAAGAAACAGCAAGCTTTGAACACAACATATCCATCCATTAAAGTACTTAAGCAGTTCTGAATCTCTGTTTAACTCGAGTGATGGTAAGAATTTTACACAAGACATCTTGAAAAGTTAAGGACCAATAATTTTGGTGGAGAGGAATGTTATCTAGCATGGTTCAGCTTGAGTAAAAGATCCAGGCCTTTTCTGGGTATCGTACAGCAAGTGTATATACTGTGCCCTCTGTGTTTTTGTCTGTTTATAAAAAGCCATACCTTTGCATGGTGCTTTGCAGGGAATTAAGAAAAAATCCAACAAATTTTTTTGTGGCACATGCTTGACATTTTTAGATTTACTGCATAAAGTACTGTGCACACCTATGGCGTTTTATAATCAAACTAATTTAGACTCTGAGGGTAAAATTTTCTAAAGCGCCTGAGTTCACAAGTCGATCTTGAAAATGCAGCTTGTGCTCCTACGGGTTGACTAGGCACTTCTGAAAATTTTGCTCCAAGTCTGAAGTATAATCCTCGCCAGCAGACTCTTGCACCCAGAGGGAGCTCCATTAGCTATAATGGTACTCAGTACAGATGCAAGGGTCCAGTTGGGCAGAGCTAATCTGATGAAGGAGAGAGCATTAGAGGGTATCTGGCATATAGGTTTTCTGAACGGTACCTAGAAATGTGTTCAGATCTAATTTCACCTCTCTTCTTTCTCCAGTTTGTAAATTCAACTGGGATCAGCGGCAGCCATGACAATGGTCACACTTTGTGTGCTTAAGTCAGTGAGGAAGGTACTGCTCATGCTCAGTGTCCATGCTCTCCCTTTTGGGAGATTCTTATTCAGGGATACTCCCTATTCTAGGTCCAGTCTGGAATGCTGAGGTTGTGACTATAAGAGCTCTGGTTGCAAGGTTGTAATTGTGCAGAATGGCAGTGACTTCAGCTGTGGGAGATACCATCTTCCCCTACCTCCTGTTTTGAAATGATGACTTATTCAGTGTCAGACACTAGAAAGAAAAGGTAGAGTAACTTCTAGCCAGAAGTTTTGTGACCAAAACAAGGAGGTTTGTAGAGATAAAGGGCAAGGAAGAAAGGGGGAACAGGGTAGACCATCTGTCTTTGGGCAGTGAAAGAGTACAGTGGCTCATTTCTCATCATAAAATGTTCTCATGTATTATCTGTTTAGTTTATTGTTCCATGAAGTCCATGTGGCACAGTGTTCGTTTAGTTTACTAGTAGCCAGCTAGAGTGGTTATTCAGCTCAGATCCCACTCTGTGGATCAACATTTCCTGAACTGGATCTCTGACAAAGGAAATAAAGGGGCTGCATACTTGACGTTATAGCAGTGGCTCTCAATCTTTTTAGACTCTAGAGACCCCTTAAAAAATCCCAGACTTTAATTTTAATTTTTTTACTACTGAAAAATAATAGCACAATACTTTTGTTGCAGAGAACTTGCAAAGACCATGACAGGTCAGAATGTGTTTGACGATATGGATTCCTGTGTGAAAACTGTGGGCTGATATTTTGAACCATGTTTGCACACCTAACAGTGCTAACATTGTGTGGCAACCCAAGACATCCAAGGGTGTCATGGCATTCTGGTTGAAAATCACTGCCCTACAGCTTTACTCCAGCAGAATTTGAGAAGAAAAGTTAGGATACAAAAGGTCCTCAACAGCTGGGCAAGTCCCACTGCTGACTAGTCAGTACAGGTATGGACAACTCCTGTCAGTGTTAGAGGGTTAGAATCAGAGAAAAGTTTGGAAGGGATCTCAGGAGATCATCTAGTCCAAGCCCTGCTGAAAGCAGGACCATTCCCAAGTAAATCATCCCATCCCCAAATATATCATCCCAGCCAAGGATTTGTCAATTCAGGACTTAAAAACCTCCAAGGATGGAGGCTCCACAGCCTCTCTAGGAAACTCATTCCAGTGCTTCACCACCCTCCGAATTAGAGTTTTCCCTATCTAACCTAAACTTCCCTTGCTGGCAACTTGAGACCGTTGCTTCTTGTTCTGTTATCTGCCACCACTGAGAACAGTCCAGCTCCATCCTCTTTGGACCCCTCTTGAGGTAGCTGAAGGTTGCTATTAAATCCCCCCTCAGTCTTCTCTTCTCCAGAGTAAATAAGCCCAGTTCCCTCAGCCTCTCCTCAGAAGTCATGTGTCCCAGCCCCCTCACCCTTTTTGTTGTCCTCCACTGGACTGTCTCCAATTTGTCCACATCATTTCTGTAGTGGGGGCCCAAAACTGGACACAGTACTCCAGATGTGGCCCCACCAGTGCTGAATAGAGGGGAAGAATCACTTCCCTCAATCTGCTGGCAATGCTCTTACTAATGCAGCTCAGTATGCTGTTAGCCTTCTTGGCAACAAGGGCACACTGTTGGCTCATCTTCAGCTTACTGTGCACTGTAACCCCTTTTTCTGCACAGCTGCTGTTTAGCCAGCCAGCCTCCAGCCTGTACTGGTGCATGGGATTGTTCTGTTTCAAGTGCAAGGTCTTGCACTTGTCCTTATTAAACCTCATAAGCTTTCTTTTGGTCCAATCCTCCAATTTGTCAAGGTGTCTCTGAATCCTAGCCCAACCCTCCAGCTTCCCTGCTATTCCCCCCAGCTTCGTGTCCTCTGCAAGCTTGCTAAAGGTGTGGTCCATCTCATCTTTCAGATCATTGATGAAGATATTCAACAAGACAGGTCCCAGGACTGACCCTGGGGCCCTCCACTTCATACCAGTTGCCAACTAGACATTGAGCTATAGATTACTATCTTTTGAGCCTGAAGATCCAGCCAGTTTTCTATCCACCTTACAGTCCATTCATCCAACCCGTACTACTTTATGTTGTGGGAGACAGTATCAAAAGCCTTGCTAAAGTCAAGGTATATTATGTTCACTGGTCTCCCCCCATTCAAGAGCCAGTCATTTCATCATAGAAAGCAATTAGGTTTGTCAGGCATGACTTACCCTTGCTGAATCCATGCTGACTGTTCCTAATCACCTCCAAGTGCTTCGATATGGATTGCTTAAGGATCTGTTCCATGATTTTTCGAAGGACTGAGGTGAGGTTAACCGGTCTGTAGTTCCCTGGATCCTCTTTCTTCCCTTTCTTAAAGATGGGCACTATATTTGCCCTTTTTCGATCATCTGGGACCTCTCCTGATCACCATGAGTTTTCAAAGATAAGGGCCAGTGACTCTGCAATTACATCGGCCAACTGCTACAATACCTTTTGGGTGCATCTCATCTGGCCCCACGGATTTGTACATGCCCAGCTTTTCTGGTACCTGGGGTGGGGGCAGTCCAGCCCCAATCCAGCTCTGTGAGGGAAGGGAGCTTGCCCTGGTCCTGTGGGGCAGAGGGGCATGGCTCTGCTGTAACATTTCACACGGTGCTTGGGTTTTGGCAGCAGGGGAAAAGTGGCAGTATTAATTGCCAATACTTCTCTGTTGTCAAATTTTCCAACTTGAGTGGGGAATTTGGTAGCAGAGAAATCCAGTAATATAGTAATTCAGCCTTTTACTCAGGCTTTGGGAAGTCCCACTGGCCAGATTCAATTGTTCTGCAGGCCAGTTTTGGCCTGCAGGCCAAAGGTTGAGCACCCCTGGCCTAGACCATTAGAACTTCCCCAATCTTCCTGAACCATGTGAAGGGAGAAACAGATAAGATTTACTACTTGGGAATAGGAATGCTTGGTAGGGGAAGAATTTGTGTATGTTTCTATTATTAAAATAGGTTTTTTTCTAAATTTGCCCCTTATTAGCAAGCTGACATGCTTGTTTAAGGCAACTGAGTACACAACAGTTCTGTATAAACATAGTTTAGAAGAGTTTTGTGTTCAGGAAAGCCCTATATCAGATACCCTTTGCTGAAAACCATTCATAATTTTGCAGATTTGTAAGTGTTTCTTCTTCAGTGTAATATAAATGCCTCTTGAAAGTAGCTTTGGTGTGCAGTGCAAAGTAGGACATGAAAATATTTGATAGTTGTTTCAGATTAGTAATTTTTACTGCAGTGACCATGTGCTTTTTCAGTAATTTACTTTACCAGGAATTTGTATACCTGCCATTGGAAGAGGGCTTCTGTGTGCTGCTGTATAGTAGTACTGTCTTATTTTTGTGGATTTAGTTCATGTGATATTGAAAAATCATTCAGTACTTATCAGGTCTATTTAAAAGCAGTGCGTCAAAGTAGAATCAGTCCAAGCAAATTTGAACTAACTTTTAATCCAATGTACTGTGCTTGGCTCAGAACATAAGCCCAAAGTTCTGAATGCTTAAAGTTTGTTAAATGTAAGCATTGATCAAACAAGCTCTGAAGTGTGGCTTTTATAAAATAAGTGTTGCATGCAAGGTTTTGAAAGTAATTTGCAGTGTTTTGTGTTAAGAAATCCTGGCAAAATTTGATCATGGATCATGTAACTTCCATGAACAGAGATCAGATTACTTGAAAGTACTTATTTTGCTCTCTAGTCGGTCTAAGTTCTTAAGTAATATTCCCAAGCTACTGGATTCAGGCCCTTAGAAGGAATTGCACAGCTCCTTAGTTAACAGCCTACAGAAGCAGTCTACACATCTTGCAGCATGTGCTTTTCTTCAGACAAAGTTGCGTTTATAGGTCACATTAAAAACCAAACTATGGGGTTACCAAAAACATTGTTTGCTTCCTGCATTTGACCTCCTACTTTTTTTTTAAATTCAAATCCTGTATTCGAAGCTATGATGCAGTTTGCAAAGGCAAAAGAGAATCCCTTTATTACTTCTCCATTTAACTAGAGTTTGCTTTCTGATGGTTCCTGTCTTCCTGTCTGTTGGAAACTATATGACTTTTTGACACTGGTTTCAAGGACAACGGTATTAGTTACATTAAATAAAATATTTACAGTCCTTTTGGTCTTGTACCTTCCTGCACTGCCTATCACCCTTCTTCTATTTTAGCTCTCAAAATGGAAAAAACCAGACTGTGAGAATATCTTTTTGCTGAGATATGAGCTATTTGCTAGTTTGTTGCAGATTTAAGTAATATTTAAGCAAATTCTGAAATCCTGATAGTGAATGATATCTGCATCCAAGCAGTGAGTCATCAGCAAGTATCTAATGTTCACAGTATGTAGCATATGTATTCTTTCCTTGTGAATAATATTACCTCATCATCTTGGTTTCCCAACTCTCCTGGGACTTTAATATGCTTGGGACCATTCATTTTTTTTCTCAAAATACTTTTACAGTCACAAGATGTGACCTGTATTTTTAAATATATAAAAATGCTTGTGTTGGAGACTAAAATCCAAATGAAATCTTTTGTTTGCATATTTTCAAAAACATTTACTTTAGTGTGTCAATCTCACAGTCTGAGAGTGGCTTCTTTTTGTTATAGTTTTTTGGGTTAATGTCCTTGGTATGTGAATTTTTTTCAGTCTTTCAAAAATTAATAGTTGGATCAAAGCAGTGGGTTAACATAGTTACAAAACAGTGTAAAATGGTGTTCTTGGTCAAGGGCAATTGAGATCATAGGACCCATGGCTTGATGCCTAGATACATGTTTCATTAGGATAAAACATGTATATATGTATTTGTACAGCATCATGGAGTCCTGCTACCTACATTTCCCTGCTACTCTCTTGATTTTTAGACTAAAACACTTACGCATGCATTTTAATAGGCGAAATCTACCTGGAGACAAGGAGAAGGCTCTAGAAATTATGATACCCCTGGTGCAACATGAAGACCAGGTAGCTTCAGATATGTACTGCCTAACAGGACGAATCTACAAAGACATGTTTTTGGAATCTGGCTTTACAGACATAGAGAGCAGAGACAAAGGGATATTCTGGTAAGTACTGTGGTTCTTTGTTTCTGCTTGGGGTCTTTTTTTAAAAGGTCATTTAAAATCTAATTGTTCCAAAAGGAAGATATTTTAGCACTAACTCAAAAGGATTTACAGTATAATAATATAATACTCTGGTAGCACATAAGCGTGGCTACAAGAAGTTTTATTTTCTTTAGACTTAGGAGACATGCCCTGTCCATAAATTTGTCTTCATGGAACTTAAGATTCCAACCCTTTGAAAAGCTTCAATTAGCCTTTACGTTAAGCTGTTTATTTTTCCTTTCCCCAACATAGAATTTTTTCTGCTTGGAATATTCATCTGAAACTCAGGATGTGGTCCTAGATCAATGACATTTTGAGGTCTGATAGTGAATGACCTGGTAGTATTAAAAGTAGAAGCCTTTTCATAAAAATTCTGCTTTTTTGGTAGTATAAGCAATACTTATCTAGCCCTGGAATGCTGTAAAATAAGGCTGGCAGGTTTTGTGTGTTGACACACAGACAAGCTACTTCAGTCACTTTTAGAGATGAATTAAAAATAGTGATGATGATCCTCTGTTTTAGGGTACTGCATATTTGGATTCCAGATTCTGAGGGAATCTGGTTTTTCTTAATGGAGAGATAGAAAGATCCATGTCAAAGTAACTAAAAACTCTCAACCCAAAGTGTTTGGTATGAAAAATGAGTGCTGTTAGTGCTGACCTAGTAAAGGGGCACTTGCAGGTGTTGGATGCATTTAAGTCAACAGGCCCTGATGATCTTGATCCTAGAGTACTTGGGGAATTAGCTGGAGTCGTAGCGGAACCACTGGCATGACTGTTTGAGCACTCAGGACAGGTCCCGGAGGACTGGAAAAAGCCCAATGTGGTCCCTGTTTTCAGGAAGGAGAAACCAGGTAACTATAGGCCAGTTAGCCTCACCTCTATTCTTAGCAAGACCTTTGAGAAAACTGTTAAGGATCACATTTGTGGGGGACTAGCGGGTAAAACAATGCAAAGGGGCAATCAACATGCGTTCAGATCCTGCCTGACTAACCTGTTGGGTTTTTTTTACGACTGGGTCACAAAAGGAATAGAGGTAGATGTTATTTACTTAGATTTTAAAAAGGCCTTTGACACACTGCTGCAGCCAATTCTTATAAATAAACTAAACAGTTGCAGTGTAGACTATTACACAGTCCAGTGAGTAGAAAATTGGCTTATGAGATGCACCCAGAAAGTGGTGATGGATGGGTTAGTTTCTACCTGGAGAAATATGGGCAGTGGAGTCGCCCAAGGCTGTGTCCTGGGACTGGTACTGTTCAATATCTTCATTAGCGTTTTGGACAAGGGAGTAGAAAGCACTTTGTTCAAGTTTGCAGATGACACCAAACTACGGGGGGAGGTCAACAAAGTAGAGGGCAGGGAGTGAATCCAGGCTGGGGAAGTGGGCAGAACAGAACAGGGCACAGTTTAACAAGGATAAGTGCCATATGTTGTGCCTAGGGAGGAAGAACCATCGACACACCTATAGCCTGGGAGGTACCATTCTAAGCAGCACAACTGCGGAAAAGGATCTCTGAGTCGTAGTTGACTCCAAAATGAACATGAGTCGCCAATATGATGAAGTAATAAGTAAAGCTAACTACACTCTTTTTTGCATAGGTAGGTGCATCATAAACAGGTCTAGGGAGGTGATGTTTCCCCTCTATGTGGCACTGGTCAGGCTGCAGCTGCAGTACTGTATCCAGTTTTGGGTGCTGCACTTCAGGAGGGATGTAGATGACCTAGAAAGGGTTCAGCAGCAGGCCACCCGTCTGGTTAAAGGCCTACAGGAAAAACCCTATGAGGACTGATTGATATCATCCACAAGAGAAGGCTGGGAGAGAATATTGTGGCCATCTACAAACTCATCGGGGGGACAGCAGGAAATAGGGGATACAATGTTTATGAGGGCACTGATTGGGGTAACTAGAAACACTGGCCAGAAACAAATTTAGATTGAACATCAGGAAAAAATTCTTTATAGTGAGGGTTGCCACAATATGGAATATGCTTCCAAGGGTGGTGGTGCTGTCCCCTTCCTCGCTGGTATTTAAGAGGAGATTGGCCAAGCATCTGGCTGGGGTCATCTGACCCCAGCACTCTTTCCTGCCCGGGGCAGGGAGTCAGACTCAGTGATCTTAGGGTTCCTTCTGACCCTAAAATCTGTAAAATCTATGAAATAACTGACAGATTTTGTGATGCTGTGCTGTGGTATACCATTATATCAACTTGGTTGGCATGAGCAACTCAGCTTATTTGTGGCTTCCCTGGTCATGAATGATGTGATCATCCCAAACTCAAAACAATAGAAACTTTACTGATATGGCATCATGATTTAATGCATCTCCTACCACATACTGAAATAACAACTGTACTGATGTGTGTGTTTCTAAACTGTACTGGGTTACGAATCCCTACGTTAATTATAGGGATAGGCACTTTGTTTTCCCAAATTTAACGTGCTAAGCACACTGACCATTCCCACTCAGTAAGGATAGGTTATTCTGCGTCTCATTTTGCCTGCGGAGCTTTTTAACTACTGACAAGCATGCTGCAGATGGAAGAATCAGACTTGGTTGTAGATTATTGCTGGATGGGCTTCCATGGTGTGTGAGGAGATAGTTAGGTAGTTCCTGGCCTCAATCAGAAAACCTGCTAGATGGGGTCTCCCTGTAGGAGCATAAGCCTGAAGACAGACTGTTATGTTATATTGATTAGCTGCTGTTTGCGGGTCTTGGGTCAGACTGGAATCTGACTGAAAGCTGAGCCCAAGGGGCTAAAGGTTCCTTTTGCCTGTGTTTATGCTGGGTTTAGACTTTGGTACTGTCACAGTTCACTCATTTATCTTTCACTGACTTGGCTGTAGGGTTGAACCACAACTGTAACAGAAGGGAGCAACTGTTGATTGTTGGGGCAGCCGAGGCAAAACTGCAGTAGTGCCAGACCCTGGCACAAGAAGATGAGAAGGAACAGAGCTTTCTTCACTGTACTTAATTATGTTAAACATTTTTAACATAATTTTTATTATAACATAAGTTTCATAATTTAGGGGCAGAACAAAACACAGAAGTCAAGTGACAAGTCCAGCTCCCAAAGCAAATTAATGGCAATACAACTCCAATGACCTACCTGTACATAAAAGAAAATCCAGTCCTCTCTCATGTCTTGGTTCAGTAGCCCACAGTGGTCTGTTCTCTTATGCATCCAGAGAATAAGACGGCCTTCTGTATTAATGACTTTACTAGAAATACCACTTTCGCTGTAAAACAATCTAAAATTAGAATTGTCCTATTCTTTCTCTGTAGGTAAAAATAAAAATAATATTACTTGGACTTACGACACAATTGGTTCTTGAGAACCGTGTCTTAAGTCAAAACGTAACTTGGAACCGATTTTTCCCATAGGAAGCAATGTTATAAATGGGGGATTGGTTCCTGAACCAAGGCCCAATACCTTATCTTCACCAAAAATAACCAAGAATTTTGTACTCAATCAATTTATAGATGAGTAATATAGCTACATTAATGTATTGCTATTTACAATATAAATCATAATGATTTGGAAGGACTTCGTTGAAGTGGCTTTGCTGGACCTTTTGAAGGGCTCTTAGTTGGACTTCTTGAAGGGTTCTTGGCTGGAGTCTTCTCAGGAGTCTTGGCTGCAGGTTTTTCTGGAGTCTTGTCTGCTTTCTTAAAGAAAGTGTCCAAGGAAGTTTGGACAGATGTTCTCCAGGGAGATGGGCAGTACAGCAGACTTGTTCACTGGCATGGCGTTGCATCAGATCAGGTGTTGTAAAGTTGAAACTGACGTCAGAATGAAACAGGATGGCAATTTATAAACGTTGTAAGTGCGAAATATGACTCAAAACATTGTAAGTTGAGGACTGGCTGTACTGCGCTTAGGTACTCTTATGAAATTCTCTGCCTGTATGCCTTAAATACACTGTTCTAATAAAAAAAACCAAAGAATCATTTTTATAGCTAGCTAGTGGATCAAAACATTTCCAGAGCATTTCAGAAAATAAAGTGGGAAGAAAGTACTTTCCTAACATAAAAATGGGAGTATATATAAACTGCTCCTGTAAGTAAAAGAATATAGGATGGCAGATGATTAGTTACCACTTTTTTTGTTAGACAGTTTCTGCTACTGACAGTGTAAATCAGGCCCATGTTTTCTATTCAAATGCTTCATCTTGAACCTATTTCAACATTAACATTGCAATATTTTTCTAAATGTCAGTTTTCAGTATTTTGGTAACATTTGTAATGGCATCAGTTTAGGGGGTGTTAAACTTCAGATTTTCAAAACCTGACTTTCCATTTTTCACCCTATAATTTGCAGGTGGGAACTGGGGTGCAGGGAGGGTGAAATTTTATGCTGACCATGTTTTATGAGTAGGTGTAACCAAGGCTGTGCAGGTACAACCAGTAATATTTAGAGCTGGTCAGCACACTGTAGTTGCACTGGTTGAACTTAAACCTGTTTAATTAAACTTGTGTAACTTTTGTGTTTGGAGTCTGTAATTTGTGTAAAAATTACTATTTCAATATAAATTGTGCCCATAAATTTGCCAAACCAACCTATAGCAGTTTTAACCAGATTGGAATCTCTTACATTGGCTTCAACAATATGATAAAGGTTTTTGGTCTGAGTAGGAACAAAACCATAGAGGTTTTTTTTTAAATTTACAATAGAACATACATCCTCTCACTGATTTTTTTTTTTTTTCTTTTCTTTTTTTAAATACGAAATAGAGCTGTTTTATTTTCAGGGAGCCAGTGGCAACCCAGGAAGTTTCATATCAGAGAGCAGGGAATTTAACAGTCCTGAGAAGCTGCCAACCCACTGGGCTGCCAGTCTCTAGATGTGTGGTAAGAGGCTTAGAAACTTCAGTAGCCTGAGCTTGAGATGGGCGTCCCAGGATATTTATATTCTCTGGTATAAAGATGGGGGATTTCAAGCTTTTGGTTTTGTGGCAAGTAAGTGGCAAACCCTAAAAACACTGGCTGAAGGTGAGGTTAGATCTCTCAATCTAAATCTGATTTTTAAGCGTACTAACAAGGTGGCATAGGGATGTTTTCACTGCCTATGATGCATCTCTTCTGTGTATAAAAATGAAGGCTTTAGTATTCAGGGCTGACACTCTAACTCTTTCTACAACCACTAAATACACTGAAAGAACAACCTGTTATGATCAGAATAATTTCTTTCCTTGTCTTGTTTCTCTCAGCTCTTCAAGTTCTAGAGGGTTAATAGGTAGACAGAAACTTTCCTTAGACTGATATTCACCTTCTTTCTGTGGCCCCTTTTATATATTACGTTTGTGCTGTGAAAGCTGCTTATGTGCATCTGATTTAAGGCACCATAAAATGTCAGGTGAGCCATAAATATGTTCCCCATGATGGGCATTTATACACATAATTTTTTGTCCCGAGATGCACTGGAGATCTTGCAGGTCGGAGCAGACTCAATTGATTGAGTCTGCTCCACGCGTGAGCTGATGCGCGCACTGTGTTGTGCCACATGTAGTTGTATGAACAGTGAAGTGTGCATCAGTGTACAGAAAATGGCAGCAGCATGCTTTTGAACTAAAGCACCTCTGATCGTGTTCAAAAGCACACTGCTGCCATTTTCTCAGCGCTGACACACATTTTGCTGCTTATACAACTGCATGTGCCACAATGCTAGGCGCTTTTAAAAGCACCTGGTGCTGCAGGTCAAACGTGTACAAATGTCCATAATGTAAAATGCTTTTATGACTGGTTTGTATGGTTCTTTTAAATATAATACATGTCTGGGATGGACAGTCAGCTGATTATTGGTCCTGGGCCAGGACCACATGGGGGTTTAGAACTGGCCCTGGTATAGTGTTGAGTGCGGCTGGAGGCTGGGGGAGGGAAAGGTGTGGTCAAAGGGCTTCACTTGCTGAGGACTCTAAACCCAGGCCTGCCAGGAGCCTCTGATTCCCTGTGCATGATCACCCACCCAGAGCTGCTAGGTGTGGTGTTTTGACAATCAGCTGATTGTCGGCCCCAGCTCAGGATTGTGATCTTGGGCTCCCCTTGCACTAGCAAGTAGTAATTGCAAAATGGGATCTGAACCCAAAATTGTGCCTCCTGCCATGCTACCCATGGCACAAATTGTTGGGATCAGGGACCAGATCCCCTCTTGCCATTAAAGGAATATATGGCAGGAGCCTATGTTATTTACTGTGTAGGTATGACACATAAATATCCACTAAATTTAATTGCAAGAGCTAAAGATTTTATATATATATATAATATTTCATTATATGTCATTATATTTCCTTTCCTACACGCAACAGGTAAAATCAGCCTCATTTTGAGATTATAGATACATAGCTCTCTATAGATCTATACGAGAGAGAAAAAGAGAGACATTTGAGATCTCTCTCTCTTCTCTGCCCCCCACCCTCAAAATGAGGCCAATTTTACCTGTTCCATGTAAAAAATGAAATACCATTGAGAAGTCCAAAGTGGGAGGTTCACACAGGCATAGGAATGCTTGGAACAAAATTTTTTATTCTACTTATCCCATTGATACGGAATACAAAAATATCCCTAGAGATATACATAAGGATTCTGTCCAAATCTCAAAGCCCCTTGCCATAAAATTGAAAAGAAGTCCAACATGTGACATACTGCATGTCAGCCAAGCTACCCTTTCTAGCTAACATAAATTTGTGGTTGGTGGGAAATATTTTTCTCCTTGCTGTTTTATTTTTACTAAAAATGTTCATTTCATTAGTATACATTTCCTTCCTCATTTCATTGAATTTCATGGTACAAAAGTAAAAGCAGATGATCAAAGCACTGTGCAAATTAAATGCTCATCACTCATTTTGACTTTCAGGGTCTGTTTCATATTCTCATTAGAGCTCCAGAATGTTCCCTAAAGATCAAGAGGCAAGTTCTTTGAGGCAGGCAGAATTGTACAGTATTTGCATTTTAAATATTGGATTTAAAAGCACACAGTTTTTCAGATTTCATTTTGAAAAGAAGGCTGATTTACACTGGATATTAGAAAAAAGTTCTTTAAGGTGCGTGAGTCCAGGGTCTGGAACAAACTTCCCCCAGAGGCAGTGCAAGCACCTACTTTGGATTCCTTCAAGAAACAGCTGGATTTTAGGGACCGTTAAATTATGTAGGTTGACTTTCTTTATAATAAAGGCCAAAAAAATCACCTAGTAAAGTCTATGTTGAGCCCAAAAATGTACCTATGATGAGTAATACATTTTTTTTCAGATTTTTACCGCAGAAGGATTACAAAGTAAATCTTGTTAGTTTGTTATGCAATGCGCAGAGATTTACATACAAATGCAGTTGGTCTGGGAGCCAACTTTGGGGTTTTTTGTAAATTTATTTTTCTTTCCTTATATCTTTTCGTCCTTCATCATCGTAAGTTTCAGTGATACAGTTTTCTTCTGATCTCATCAAATTCATCTTTCATGAACAGTATTTTGCTATTGTTTCTCTAGTACATCTAGCCTCTCTCTGTCTCTCTCAAATGCAGTTATAAGGCCTATTATTTTTCCATAATTAAATTATGTTAATTGAATTTACTGGGCAGCTTGTGTTGTTACATAGGCTGGACTTCCCTTCGTCTTCCTTTGTCCAAATGCATGTGTGCATACATTCCAGTTAATGTGGGTTTTGTTGAGGTTCCTTGAAACAGAGATCTGTTTTCAATATTTACTGTCACTATGACAGAGCATCATTCTTAAAACAGCCTTTCAATAGGATAGGAATAATTCTACAAACAGAAGCTGTCCTCTGCAGAGTTTCACTAACACCCATGGAAGGCTGGCTGCTGGATATGGTAGTTGAAACCCACTATAGAATCAACCCTGGAGTAGTCTTTTTGTAGGTAAATAGCTTCTTTTGAGGATGAATCATATTGGTAAAGGAATGAGGAATCAAACATACTTTTCAAGGAATGGCCATTTCTTATAATGCTCTGATGCTAAATTTCATAACAAATACGTACAAATGTATCTCATTGGAGGACCAGCGTGTTTGAATTGCTTTTAAAGAAATGTTGTTTCTTACCCAAAACAGACATTTAAAGGTTCCAACATTAGGAGACTAATTTTGCATTTCTCTTCAGGTGTGGTAAGAGAATAAATCATAGTATCCATATAATCTGTAAAATTATACTGTTAATTTTTTTCCACTGAGCCACACATACTTCCAACAGCACGAGTAGATTGCAGTAAGTGACTGAAAGTTCTAAACACTAACACACTTCAGTACTCTTGTAGCTTTAGAAATGGTTGATCTTCCATCGACCCTTCCTACAGTCTTTTGAGAATGGTAGGAATATGTGTTAACCAGAACCACTAAAGATATAACATTTGGAATAGTAGGAATAAGACCTAAATATGAAGTGCACAGTTCATATCTCTATAGGAAATTCATGTTTTGATTTCCTTGTATATCATTTCAGTATATATAGTAGAGACTAAAGCTTTAATTCTAGGAAAACAATCAATTTCCTAGACTTAAAAGAAGCACAGTTTCCATTTAAAGACTTTTAAAACAGTTAGTGGTTTTCTTCTTCTGTTTTTCTTTTTTTTTTTAAACTGGATCTTAATTCCAGTACAAAATGGATGTATACATAGTCTATGCTGGTGTACATGTCCATTAGGGCAGGAAATGAGAGGAAGATATATAAATGATGGATTCCTAAAAATAACCATAAAACACGAGTGGAGAACAACAGACTATTTTTACTTGCATGAATGGTTGTAGTAGTACAAACAGAAGATAAAGCATGTACAGTACCCAAAAGTAGGATTACTCCCTGTTAGATTGCATTATCTAGGAGTGGAACTTGTGTGTTTGTGTTTTTTCTAGGTTCAAGAAGGCGTTCGAGTCAGAGCCAACGTTACAGTCGGGAATTAATTATGCAGTACTCCTACTGGCAGCTGGATACCAGTTTGATAGTTCTTTTGAGCTCCGGAAAGTTGGTAATTATGATTTGCTGTTTCACAGTCCAATCAAATTCAAGTAAAAATGACATTGCCCACTATGAAAGAGGAAACAGCCTGGCAGATGTATTCATAATACTTTTTTGTAGTGAGTAACTGAACACCGGGGCTAGGGACAGAAATAACATACACACACTGACATAAGTGATAGGAAACTGGTTTAAATCTGTAACACAACAGAAGTTCAATGCACACAAAGGCTAAATACAAACAGTCAAAATGCCTGAGGTTGAATCAGTTCAATTTTTGCAGGTTAGTATAAGCTGCATAGATTGAACTAATTAGCAAGTGAACAGACATTCACTTTTGATTCCAGAAATGCAGCCTCATGCCTACTGGCTTAGGCCAGAAGTTGTGGGGGGCACTAGAGCACATCTGCCAGCCACTGCCAAAGGGAAGGGAGGGAAGCTGGTAGAGAAGTGCTCCAAGGCTTCCCCACTTCCCTGCTCAAGTGGAGAGAGGTGGTATGTCCAGGCCCTGGCCAGCCAGCTGAGTATGATGGGGGGCGGGGATGTTAAACTCCCACCCTGACCTGCATTGACTTGGAGGGTGGGGGAGGGAGGGGAGAAGAAGGGGAGAAGCTCCTGCCAGGCTTTTCCCCGCTCAAATGGAGGGGCTAGGCTCCAGCCCCTCCCTGGCCTGCACAGGACCCCAGCTGGCATCTGCCTGGTGGGGCAAAGCAGCTCCTCTCTGGATGGGGAACAGCCTGGTAGGGGCTGCTTTGCCCTGCCAGGCGGGCCCCAACTGCCCTGGTCCCTTCCCCCCTACTTCTCAGCCAGCTGGAGCAGCAATAGTGCTCCAGCTAGGGAGCAAATGGATGGGGCCAAATCTGCTCTCCTGGAGCCCAGCCAAGGCTGCAAAGCATCTTGAGATGCTGGGGGCTATGAGTTCATTTGAACTGAGAAGGGATCAGAAACAGAAGTTCCGTTTGACCTAGATCAGTTCAGTCTGATACTACATCCAACTAGGTTTATCTTTAAGCCAGTTTTGGCCATTTTGAAAACATTGAATTTCTGTTTTTTTACAGGTTTGAACTGGTTTCTGATCACTTAAACCAGTTCCTGTGTAATTTGTCTCTAGCCCAACTGCTTTCAAAATGACTAAAACTGGTTTAAGATAAACCTGGATGGATTTAGTATCAGACTTAACTGGTTTAGGTTAAATCACTTCATTGAACTTCTGTCCCAGATCCCCTCCATATTCAAGTTAATGCACAATCCTGGGCTGCTGAGGGACGCTTTGCACTTCCCCTGCAAACCCTGCTTCTCAGGGTGGGTGGCCCAGCCTTGGCCCAGGCTCCAGCACGCTCTGGCTTCTGGCCTGGGCCACTTCAGGCATATGGCTGCATTTCTGGAATAAAAAGTGAATGCCTGTTCACTTGCTTATCAGTTCAATCTTAGAGTAACCTGTGAAGATTGAATTGATTCAGCCATGGGCTTTTTGACTCTCTGTACTTAAGCCCCAGTGACTTTCTCCATAAAAATTTGGCATCAAGTCTGCTTGGTAATGCTGAGTTTAGTATTCTAACAGGCTCACTTCTCCCTTGTTCCCTGGACCCGCAAATGGGTCTCATGTGTTTATTTCTGTGGTGACCTCTTTTTGAATGAAGTACCAATGAGACTGTTAGTCCCTGATGGGAGTTCCATCCCAATCGTTAGTATCATATGAAAATTGTGATAATACAGATCAATGGAAAACATGAATAAAGTCATCCTAGCAATAGGGAAAAATTGCTTTTGACTTCCATTTGGGGCAATCAGAGAATTGGGAGATTGCATTTTTAGTCACTTCTTTCTTTGGACAGGGTTGGGCTTGTATGCTCTGTAGTCACCATACACTGTGATCAGATATAGTAAGGTATGTAAATTCAGGGCCAGTTTGATATTACTTGTCTAAGAGGTTTCCCTGACAGACATTCACTTAAAAGCATGATGGAGTCTGATCTCCGGTTCCCACCAGTCATGCCCCCTCCCATGCCACACGTATAAGTCATGAGATATACTATTGTGAGATCTGGGAATCGGAACCCAATTATGCCATGTTTCCCGTGCAGGGGGAGCCTGGGATCATGAAAACTGTAATATAATACAGAGCATGATAATGATCCTGGGCTCCCCCTGCATTGGCCAACAATCAGCTGGCAGGGACTGTCCAAGGATTCAAGTCCCAGAGCAGTTCCTGCCAGTAGATAATTAGCTGATTATGATGGCTCTGGGGTTTGAGTCCCAGGGTTACTTCTATCTCCCAGCATCTGGCAAGGGACTGGCAGACACATCCTGGGGCCTGATCCCCAGGACAGTCCATGCCAGCCAGTTGTAGATCAGGACTGTTCCCAGACTTGAACGGCAGTCCTGATCAGCTGATCATCTGTCAGCTCCAGGGACCATAGTAGGTCGACCCGATCATCTGACAGTAAGTTGGTAAGGACTGCCCTGGAGCTTAAAACCTCAGTGAGGTTCCTCCCAGATGACTGATGATTCAGGAGGGTCCCAGGATTTGAGCTCCACGACCACCTGGATCATCTGTCAGCTGGCTGGGATTGCTTTGGGGCTCAGTCCCCAGGAGGTCTGTGCCAGCTGACGACCAGGGGTTTGATCCTTGGGGTTTGAGCCCTGCAGCCATCCCTCTCCCAGTATTTGTCAGAGACCACTCCATTATTTGAATCCCAGGGCATCCCTGCCAGCCAACAGTCAGCTGATTGGGACTGCCACAGGGCTGGACCTGGGGGTATGTACCTGTATGGGATGCCACATATTCAAGCTATGGCACTATACAAACCAGCCACAAAAATATTACATGTTTTTCAAGTGATATATTTGTGTCTGGCTTCTGATTTTTATGGTGCCACAAATTCTGTGAACATGTGACTAGTTGCTGTTTCTGGCACAATTTAACACTTTAATCTCACCAGAAATATAATGTGTGCAAGAAGCCTTTGGAAAATCCAAGCGGTGTTTATAGTCTCAGTAAGTGGCAATCTTCCAGTGAATCCTGTTAATCGGTGTGGATAATGGAGACATTGAGTTGGAACATACAGCCAGGAACTAACTTTCAAATCCTTTTTAATGGAACATACCTGATACATCACCCTAGGAAATAAGAAAGCAAACAGAAACTTTTGATAGAAAGTGAAACTTGAAATGACAGGAGTTATAAAGATTTTCTATATTAACTTTAAAAATGTATATACATCTGAAATGATTTTGCACCATATGCTCATGTATGTTATACAAGCACTGAAGATCCCAATCAAATGCTTACATTTATACAGCTGTACACAATTAACACATACTTCGGGTTTTTTTAATCATTTGTACTACTTAAGATGTGTTATATGAAAACCCCACTTTCCTCCTAGCATTGTTACTTTCTCTCCAGCATGATGCTGAACATTGTAATGTACCAGTGTTCTAGTTAAGCACTGAGGTGGGCATTATGCTTATGGAGCTGATTTCTTATTGATTCAATGTAAAACCAAAGTACTTCTGGTTATTAATAGGGACCTGCTTAAGTCTCAGTGGGACAATGGGTGTTTCATGGCCTGCTCATGACATGCAGAGCTGATTTTGCAGGCATTTTGTGCTACCCCCATCCCTAGCCAATGATTGGTGGAGAAGCCCTGGTGGCCCAGTCCCTCACTGCTGACTGGCAGTCTGTCACTACTGTTTGTTTGCCCCACCCATTGCTGCTGATTGGCAGAGGGTGCCTTCACTTAGTCTGTTATTACCACTTCTTTTTTGGTTGATTTAATGGGAAATCACGACCAATGCCAAATTTCCTGGGCAATTGTAGTGACTGTGGACAACATCCCTTTTTGTGGTTTCTGCAAAATCCATGACACTGTGATTTAGGTAGGTCCCTAGATATGTAACATTCTGATGATGCCTTTAATAAGGGTTAATATCACAGTCCTAAGAAAGTACTGGTTTGGGAAATTCCAGTTTATCTGAATACATTTTTCTGAGATGTACAGGCAGTCCTCAGACTTACAATACACTTGCTTCCTGAAAACCACCTCTTAAGTTGAAACGTAACTTGGAATTGATTTTCCCATAGGGAACAATGTTATCAATGAGGGATTCATTCCTGAACCAAGGCCTGATGCCCTATTTTCACTAAA